>NC_090302.1:116208474-116508474 GCF_039906515.1 Pseudorca crassidens
TTATGCCCCTGTACACACGCTTGATTCTCTTTCGGAGACATAGCAATCCATAGCTTTTAGGATACTTAGAAGTCAGGTACATACTTAGGCGTTTAATATGGGGTGTTGAGTCCATTTCGTTGAGCAAGGAGTAGCTCTTGTCTATTCCATATTTGCCTTAAGGAACTTTATCTGTGCTCATTTCAATCTCTGGTTTTATGCAGCACCCCAACTCACCTTTCCCCTTAAGCAAGCATAAGTTGGTTTTCTAAATTTGAGACCCTGTTCTGTTTTGGAATTCAGTTCCTGTGTAGCCAAGTTTACATTCCGTGTATTAGTGATATCTTATGATGTTTCTTTTTCGGTGTGACTTATTTCAGTTAGAATCATCGTACCTGAATCCACTCATTATGCTGCTACGGGCCTGATGACATAGATTTCATTGCTGAGTGATACTGCATTGTACGTAAGTACCACAAGTTCTTTATCCATTTTTCACTTTCTGTGATATTGAACTTGTACGGTAAATGAGGTTCTTGCAACCAGAGGCGTCCCAAACTTTGGGGTGGCTGTGTCTTTTCGATTTTAATTTCCCTAATCTATAGGACCATAAGTGGAAGAGCCCTAGGCTCTGTTGCTTTGTTTTTTAGATGTTTCAGGAAACACCATACACTTCTCCCGAGTGTCTGTTGGCAATTTACATCCCGCCCATCAGCATAACAAGGCTCCCAGTTCTCCATGGCCTGTCCTGCCTTTCTGGATTTTACACTTTTTTCAGATGGCCCTTTTGACCGGGGGGAAGTGAGACTTCATTGTAGTGCAGATTTCCTTTGCAAGCTTGCTTGGTTGGCCAAAAAGGGCGTATGCGTTTTTTCCTGAATATATTCAGGAAAACACGCATACGCCCTTTTTGGCCAAGTGCATCATTGTGGACGTTCTGCCTCTTTTCCTATGCTTTCAATGCAATTCCAGTCTACCTCCTGAAATCGGTTTCCTGCAATTCTGCCCCGCTTTCAAGTCCTCTTGGCAGCCTTACTTCAGTATATTTTTGGACGATAGCTGTCATTTATAACTCTGCAGGTTTGTGAATTACAGTGCCCCTGAGCTCCTTTCTTCAACTCGCTTTCTTGTGAGCTGGCCGCAACACCGCAGGATGGCTTCAGGCCCTAGTGTGGTTCCGGCACGGCATGCTGAGCCTTTGGTTAATTCCTCTTCCTGGTGGGAAAAGAGAGTTAAATTTGTCCGTCCAGGCACCTCCAGCTAGTCTCTCATTGTTTCTCCCTATTCCTGTTCATTTTCCACAGAAATTGCAAACTGGGCCAAAGAGGAAGTTAAAGGCACTGACTATCCAAGTGGGGAGAGTGTTAGTAAAGCGTCTGGAATGTTGCACCCGAGTACCAGGGGACGAAAACTGAGACATATTTGAACACGTCTCCCGATCACACGGTGGATCATACTCTGGGTTCCACATGCATGTTTTAGCTGAAGGAAGAATCCCTTAAACCTGGAGAGTTGAGACCCGTGGAATGGGTACCATGCAATATGACTTCAAAGGGTCTTCATTTGCTCACCGAACCTCTCCAATCCTATCACTGCTGCGTTTATGCCCCTGTACACACGCTTGATTCTCTTTCGGAGACATAGCAATCCATAGGTTTTAAGATACTTACTAGTCAGGTACATTCTTAGGCGTTTAATATGGGGTGTTGAGTCCATTTCGTTGAGCAAGGAGTAGCTCTTGTCTATTACATATTTGGATTAAGGAACTTTATCTGTGCTCATTTCGATCTCTGGTTTTATGCAACACCCCAACTCACCTTTCCCCTTAAGCAAGCATAAGTTGGTTTTCTAAATTTGAGACCCTGTTCTGTTTTGGAATTCAGTTCCTGTGTAGCCAAGTTTACATTCCGTGTATTAGTGATATCTTATGATGTTTCCTTTTCTGTGTGACATATTTCAATTAGAATCATCATACCTGATTCCACTCATTATGCTGCTACGGGCCTTATGACATAGATTTCATTGCTGAGTGATGTTGAATTGTAGGTAAGTACCACAATTTCTTTATTCATTTTTCACTTTCTGCGATATTGAACTTGTACCGAAAACGAGGTTCTGGTAAACAGAGCCGTCCCAAACTTTGGGGTGGCTGTGTCTTTTTGATTTTAATTACCCTAAGCTATAGGACCATAAGTGGAAGTGCCCTAGGCTCCGTTGCTTTGTGTTTTAGATGTTTCAGGAAACACCATACACTTCTCCCAAGTGGCTCTTGGCAATTTACATCCCGCCCATCAGCATAACAAGGCTCCCAGTTCTCCATGGCCTGTCCTGCCTTTCTGGATTTTACACTTTTTTCAGATGGCCCTTTTGACAGGGGGGAAGTGAGACTTCATTGTAGTGCAGATTTCCTTTGCAAGCTTGCTTGGTTGGCCAAAAAGGGCGTATGCGTTTTTTCCTGAATATATTCAGGAAAACACGCATACGCCCTTTTTGGCCAAGTGCATCATTGTGGACGTTCTGCCTCTTTTCCTATGCTTTCAATGCAATTCCAGTCTACCTCCTGAAATCGGTTTCCTGCAATTCTGCCCCGCTTTCAAGTCCTCTTGGCAGCCTTACTTCAGTATATTTTTGGACGATAGCTGTCATTTATAACTCTGCAGGTTTGTGAATTACAGTGCCCCTGAGCTCCTTTCTTCAACTCGCTTTCTTTTGAGCTGGCCGCAACACCGCAGGATTGCTTCAGGCCCTAATCTGGTTCCGGCACGGCACGCTGAGCCTTTGGTTAATTCCTCTTCCTGGTGGGAAATGAGAGTTAAATTTGCCCGTCCAGACACCTCCAGCTAGTCTCTCATTGGTTCTCCCTATTCCTGTTCATCTTCCGCAGAGCTTGCAAAGTGGGCCAAACAGGAGGTTAAAGGCACTGACTCTCCAAGTCGGGAGAATATTAGTAAAGTGTCTGGAATGTTGCACCCGAGTACCAGGGGGAGAAACCTGAGACATATTGGAACACATCTCCCGATCACACGGTTGATCATACTCTGGGTTCCACATGCATGTTTTAGCTGAAGGAAGAATCCCTGAAACCTGGAGAGTTGAGACCCGTGGAATGGGTACCATGCAATGTGACTTCAAAGGGTCTTCATTTGCTCACCGAACCTCTCCAATCCTATCACTGCTGCGTTTATGCCCCTGTACACACGCTTGATTCTCTTTCGGAGACATAGCAATCCATAGCTTTTAGGATACTTAGAAGTCAGGTACATACTTAGGCGTTTAATATGGGGTGTTGAGTCCATTTCGTTGAGCAAGGAGTAGCTCTTGTCTATTCCATATTTGGCTTAAGGAACTTTATCTGTGCTCATTTCAATCTCTGGTTTTATGCAGCACCCCAACTCACCTTTCCCCTTAAGCAAGCATAAGTTGGTTTTCTAAATTTGAGACCCTGTTCTGTTTTGGAATTCAGTTCCTGTGTAGCCAAGTTTACATTCCGTGTATTAGTGATATCTTATGATGTTTCTTTTTCGGTGTGACTTATTTCAGTTAGAATCATCGTACCTGAATCCACTCATTATGCTGCTACGGGCCTGATGACATAGATTTCATTGCTGAGTGATACTGCATTGTACGTAAGTACCACAAGTTCTTTATCCATTTTTCACTTTCTGTGATATTGAACTTGTACGGTAAATGAGGTTCTTGCAACCAGAGGCGTCCCAAACTTTGGGGTGGCTGTGTCTTTTCGATTTTAATTTCCCTAATCTATAGGACCATAAGTGGAAGAGCCCTAGGCTCTGTTGCTTTGTTTTTTAGATGTTTCGGGAAACACCATACACTTCTCCCGAGTGTCTGTTGGCAATTTACATCCCGCCCATCAGCATAACAAGGCTCCCAGTTCTCCATGGCCTGTCCTGCCTTTCTGGATTTTACACTTTTTTCAGATGGCCCTTTTGACCGGGGGGAAGTGAGACTTCATTGTAGTGCAGATTTCCTTTGCAAGCTTGCTTGGTTGGCCAAAAAGGGCGTATGTGTTTTTTCCTGAATATATTCAGGAAAACACGCATACGCCCTTTTTGGCCAAGTGCATCATTGTGGACGTTCTGCCTCTTTTCCTATGCTTTCAATGCAATTCCAGTCTACCTCCTGAAATCGGTTTCCTGCAATTCTGCCCCGCTTTCAAGTCCTCTTGGCAGCCTTACTTCAGTATATTTTTGGACGATAGCTGTCATTTATAACTCTGCAGGTTTGTGAATTACAGTGCCCCTGAGCTCCTTTCTTCAACTCGCTTTCTTGTGAGCTGGCCGCAACACCGCAGGATGGCTTCAGGCCTTAGTGTGGTTCCGGCACGGCATGCTGAGCCTTTGGTTAATTCCTCTTCCTGGTGGGAAAAGAGAGTTAAATTTGTCCGTCCAGGCACCTCCAGCTAGTCTCTCATTGTTTCTCCCTATTCCTGTTCATTTTCCACAGAAATTGCAAACTGGGCCAAAGAGGAAGTTAAAGGCACTGACTATCCAAGTGGGGAGAGTGTTAGTAAAGCGTCTGGAATGTTGCACCCGAGTACCAGGGGACGAAAACTGAGACATATTTGAACACGTCTCCCGATCACACGGTGGATCATACTCTGGGTTCCACATGCATGTTTTAGCTGAAGGAAGAATCCCTTAAACCTGGAGAGTTGAGACCCGTGGAATGGGTACCATGCAATATGACTTCAAAGGGTCTTCATTTGCTCACCGAACCTCTCCAATCCTATCACTGCTGCGTTTATGCCCCTGTACACACGCTTGATTCTCTTTCGGAGACATAGCAATCCATAGGTTTTAAGATACTTACTAGTCAGGTACATTCTTAGGCGTTTAATATGGGGTGTTGAGTCCATTTCGTTGAGCAAGGAGTAGCTCTTGTCTATTACATATTTGGATTAAGGAACTTTATCTGTGCTCATTTCGATCTCTGGTTTTATGCAACACCCCAACTCACCTTTCCCCTTAAGCAAGCATAAGTTGGTTTTCTAAATTTGAGACCCTGTTCTGTTTTGGAATTCAGTTCCTGTGTAGCCAAGTTTACATTCCGTGTATTAGTGATATCTTATGATGTTTCTTTTTCTGTGTGACATATTTCAATTAGAATCATCATACCTGATTCCACTCATTATGCTGCTACGGGCCTTATGACATAGATTTCATTGCTGAGTGATGTTGAATTGTAGGTAAGTACCACAATTTCTTTATTCATTTTTCACTTTCTGCGATATTGAACTTGTACCGAAAACGAGGTTCTGGTAAACAGAGCCGTCCCAAACTTTGGGGTGGCTGTGTCTTTTTGATTTTAATTACCCTAAGCTATAGGACCATAAGTGGAAGTGCCCTAGGCTCCGTTGCTTTGTGTTTTAGATGTTTCAGGAAACACCATACACTTCTCCCAAGTGGCTCTTGGCAATTTACATCCCGCCCATCAGCATAACAAGGCTCCCAGTTCTCCATGGCCTGTCCTGCCTTTCTGGATTTTACACTTTTTTCAGATGGCCCTTTTGACCGGGGGGAAGTGAGACTTCATTGTAGTGCAGATTTCTTTGCAAGCTTCCTTGGTTGACCAAAAAGGGCGTATGCGTTTTTTTCCTGAATATATTCAGGAAAAAACGCATACGCCGTTTTTGGCCAAGTGCATCATTGTGGATGTTCTGCCTCTTTTCCTATGCTTTCAATGCAATTCCAGTCTACCTCCTGAAATCGGTTTCCTGCAATTCTGCCCCGCTTTCAAGTCCTCTTGGCAGCCTTACTTCAGTATATTTTTGGACGATAGCTGTCATTTATAAGTCTGCAGGTTTGTGAATTACAGTGCCCCTGAGCTCCTTTCTTCAACTCGATTATTTGTGAGCTGGCCGCAACACCGCAGGATTGCTTCAGGCCCTAATCTGGTTCCGGCACAGCACGCTGAGCCTTTGGTTAATTCCTCTTCCTGGTGGGAAATGAGAGTTAAATTTGCCCGTCCAGACACCTCCAGCTAGTCTCTCATTGGTTCTCCCTATTCCTGTTCATCTTCCGCAGAAATTGCAAACTGGGCCAAACAGGAGGTTAAAGGCACTGACTCTCCAAGTGGGGAGAGTGTTAGTAAATCGTCTGGAATGTTGCACCCGAGTACCAGGGGACGAAACCTGAGACATATTGGAATATGTCTCCCGATCACACGGTGGATCATACTCTGGGTTCCACATGCATGTTTTAGCTGAAGGAAGAATCCCTGAAACCTGGAGAGTAGAGACCCGTGGAATTGGTACCATGCAATATGACTTCACAGGGTCTTCATTTGCTCACCGAACCTCTCCAATCCTATCACTGCTGCGGTTATGCCCCTGAACACACGCTTGATTCTCTTTCGGAGACATAGCAATCCATAGGTTTTCAGATACTTACTAGTCAGGTACATTCTTAGGCGTTTAATATGGTGTGTTGAGTCCATTTCGTTGAGCAAGGAGTAGCTCTTGTCTATTACATATTTGGCTTAAGGAATTTATCTATGCTCATTTCAATCTCTGGTTTTATGCAGCACCCCAACTCACCTTTCCCCTTAAGCAAGCATAAGGTCGTTTTCTAAATTTGAGACCCGGTTCTGTTTTGGAATTCAGTTCCTGTGTAGCCAAGTTTACATTCCGTGTATCAGTGATATCTTATGAGGTTTCTTTTTCTCTGTGACTTATTTCAGATACAATCATCATACCTGAATCCACTCATTATGCTGCTATGGGGCTGATGACATAGATTTCATTGCTGAGTGCTATTGCATTGTACGTAAGTACCACAACTTCTTTATCCATTTTTCACTTTCTGCGATATTGAACTTGTACTGAAAACGAGGTTCTTATAAACAGAGCCATCCCAAACTTTGGGGTGGCTGTGTCTTTCTGATTTTAATTTGCCTATGCTATAGGACCATAAGTGGAAGTGCCCTGGGCTCTGTTGCTTAGTTTTTTAGATGTTTCAGGAAACACCATACACTTCTCCTGAGTGGCTGTTGGCAATTACATCTCGCCCATCAGCATAACAAGGCTCCCAGTTCTCCATGGCCTGTCCTGCCTTTCTGGGTTTTACACTTTTTTCACATGGCCCTTTTGACCGGGGGGAAGTGAGACTTCATTTTAGTGCAGATTTTCTTTGCAAGCTTGCTTGGTTGGCCAAAAAGGGCATATGCGTGTTTTCCTGAATATATTCAGGAAAAAACGCGTACGCCCTTTTTGGCCAAGTGCATCATTGTGGACGTTCTGCCTCTTTTCCTATGCTTTCAATGCAATTCCAGTCTACCTCCTGAAATCGGTTTCCTGCAATTCTGCCCCGCTTTCAAGTCCTCTTGGCAGCCTTACTTCAATGTATTTTTGGACGATAGCTGTCATTTATAACTCTGCAGGTTTGTGAATGACAGTGCCCCTGAGCTCCTTTCTTCAACTCGCTTTCTTGTGAGCTGGCCGCAACACCGCAGGATTGCTTCAGGCCGTAGTGTGGTTCCGGCATGGCACGCTGAGCCTTTGGTTAATTCCTCTTCCTGGTGGGAAATGAGAGTTAAATTTGTCCGTCCAGACACCTCCAGCTAGTCTCTCATTGGTTCTCCCTATTCCTGTTCATCTTCCACAGAAATTGCAAACTGGGCCAAACAGGAGGTTAAAGGCACTGACTCTCCAAGTCGGGAGAGTGTTAGTAAAGCGTCTGGAATGTTGCACCCGAGTACCAGGGGACGAAACCTGAGAAATATTGGAACACGTCTCCCGATCTCATGGTTGATCATACTCTGGGTTCCACATGCATGTTTTAGCTGAAGGAAGAATCCCTGAAACCTGGAGAGTTGAGACCCGTGGAATGGGTACCATGCAATATGACTTCAAAGGGTCTTCATTTGCTCACCGAACATGTACAATCCTATCACTGCTGCGGTTATGCCCCTGAACACACGCTTGATTCTCTTTCGGAGACATAGCAATCCATAGGTTTTAAGATACTTACTAGTCAGGTACATTCTTAGGCGTTTAATATGGTGTGTTGAGTCCATTTCGTTGAGCAAGGAGTAGCTCTTGTCTATTACATATTTGGCTTAAGGAACTTTATCTGTGCTCATTTCAATCTCTGGTTTTATGCAGCACCCCAACTCACCTTTCCCCTTAAGCAAGCATAAGTTGGTTTTCTAAATTTGAGACCCTGTTCTGTTTTGTAATTCAGTTCCTGTGTAGCCAAGTTTACATTCCGTGTATTAGTGATATCTTATGCTGTTTCTTTTTCTGTGTGACTTATTTCAGTTAGAATCATCATACCTGAATCCACTCATTATGCTGCTACGGGCCTGATGACATAGATTTCATTGCTGAGTGATATTGCATTGTACGTAAGTACCACAACTTCTTTATCCATTTTTCACTTTCTGCAATATTGAACTTGTACCATAAACGAGGTTCTTGTAAACAGAGCCGTCCCAAACTTTGGGGTGGCTGTGTCTCTTTGATTTTAATTTCCCTAAGCTATAGGACCATAAGTGGAAGTGCCCTAGGCTCTGTTGCTTTGTTTTGTAGATGTTTCAGGAAACACCATACACTTCTCCAGAGTGGCTTTTGGCAATTTACATCCCGCCCATCAGCATAACAAGGCTCCCAGTTCTCCATGGCCTGTCCTGTCTTTCTGGATTTTACACTTTTTTCAGATGGCCCTTTTGACCGGGGGGAAGTGAGACTTCATTTTAGTGCAGATTTTCTTTGCAAGCTTGCTTGGTTGGCCAAAAAGGGCATATGCGTGTTTTCCTGAATATATTCAGGAAAAAACGCATATGCCCTTTTTGGCCAAGTGCATCATTGTGGACGTTCTGCCTCTTTTCCTATGCTTTCAATGCAATTCCAGTCTACCTCCTGAAATCGTTTTCCTGCAATTCTGCCCCGCTTTCAAGTCCTCTTGGCAGCCTTACTTCAATATATTTTTGGACGATAGCTGTCATTTATAACTCTGCAGGTTTGTGAATGACAGTGCCCCTGAGCTCCTTTCTTCAACTCGCTTTCTTGTGAGCTGGCCGCAACACCGCAGGATTGCTTCAGGCCCTAGTGTGGTTTCGGCACGGCACGCTGAGCCTTTGGTTAATTCCTCTTCCTGGTGGGAAAAGAGAGTTAAATTTGTCCGTCCAGGCACCTCCAGCTAGTCTCTCATTGGTTCTCCCTATTCCTTTTCATCTTCCGCAGAAATTGCAAACTGGGCCAAACAGGAGGTTAAAGGCACTGACTCTCCAAGTCGGGAGAGTGTTAGTAAAGCGTCTGGAATGTGGCACCCGAGTACCAGGGGATGAAACTGAGACATAGTGGAACACGTCTCCCGATCACTCGGTTGATCACACTCTTGGTTCCACATGCATGTTTTAGCTGAAGGATGAATCCCTGAAACCTGGAGAGTTGAGACCCGTGGAATGGGTACCATGCAATATGACTTCAAAGGGTCTTCATTTGCTCACCGAACCTTTCCAATCCTTTCACTGCTGTGTTTATGCCCCTGTACACACGCTTGATGCTCTTTCGGAGACATAGCAATCCATAGGTTTTCAGATACTTACTAGTCAGGTACATTCTTAGGCGTTTAATATGGGATGTTGAGTCCATTTCGTTGAGCAAGGAGTAGCTGTTGTCTATTACATATTTGGCTTAAGGAACTTTATCTGTGCTCATTTCAATCTCTGGTTTTATGCAGCACCCCAACTCACCTTTCCCCTTAAGCAAGCATAAGTTGGTTTTCTAAATTTGAGACCCTGTTCTGTTTTGTAATTCAGTTCCTGTGTAGCCAAGTTTACATTCCGTGTATTAGTGATATCTTATGATGTTTCTTTTTCTGTGTGACTTATTTCAGTTAGAATCATCATACCTGAATCCACTCATTATGCTGCTACGGGCCTGATGACATAGATTTCATTGCTGAGTGATATTGCATTGTACGTAAGTACCACAACTTCTTTATCCATTTTTCACTCTTTGCGATATTGAGCTTGTACCATAAACGAGGTTCTTGTGAACAGAGCCATCCCAAGCATTGAGGTGGCTGTGTCTTTTTGATTTTAATTTCCCTAAGCTATAGGACCATAAGTGGAAGTGCCCTAGGCTCTGTTGCTTTGTGTTTTAGATGTTTCAGGAAACACCATACACTTCTCCCGAGTGGCTGTTGGTAATTTACATCCCGCCCATCAGCATAACAAGGCGCCCAGTTCTCCATGGCCTGTCCAGCCTTTCTGGATTTTACACTTTTTTCAGATGGCCCTTTTGACCGTGGGGAAGTGAGACTTCATTGTAGTGCAGATTTCCTTTGCAAGCTTGCTTGGTTGGCCAAAAAGAGCGTATGCGTTCTTTCCTGAATATATTCAGGAAAAAACGCATACGCCCTTTTTACCCAAGTGCATCATTGTGGACGTTCTGCCTCTTTTCCTATGCTTTCAATGCAATTCCAGTTTACCTCATGAAATCGGTTTCCTGCAATTCTGCCCCGCTTTCAAGTCCTCTTGGCAACCTTACTTCAGTATATTTTTGGACGATAGCTGTCATTTATAACTCTGCAGGTTTGTGAATTACTGTGCCCCAGAGCTCCTTTCTTCAACTTGCTTTCTTGTGAGCTGGCCGCAACACCGCAGGATTGCTTCAGGTCCTAATCTGGTTCCAGCAAGGCACGCTGAGCCTTTGGTTAATTCCTTTTCCTGGTGGGAAATGAGAGTTAAATTTGCCTGTCCAAACACCTCCAGCTAGTCTCTCATTGGTTCTCCCTATTCCTGTTCATCTTCCGCAGAAATTGCAAAGTGGGCCAAACAGGAGGTTAAAGGCACTGACTCTCCAAGTCGGGAGAGTGTTAGTAAAGTGTCTGGAATGTTGCACCCGAGTACCAGGGGACGAACCTGAGACATAGTGGAACACGTCTCCCGATCACACGGTAGATCACACTCTTGGTTCCACATGAATGTTTTAGCTGAAGGATGAATCCCTGAAACCTGGAGAGGCGAGACCCGTGGAATGGGTACCATGCAATATGACTTCAAAGGGTCTTCATTTGCTCACCGAACCTTTCCAATCCTTTCACTGCTGTGTTTATGCCCCTGTACACACGCTTGATTCTCTTTCGGAGACATAGCAATCCATAGGTTTTCAGATACTTACTAGTCAGGTACATTCTTAGGCGTTTAATATGGGGTGTTGAGTCCATTTCGTTCAGCAAGGAGTAGCTCTTGTCTATTACATATTTGGCTTAAGGAACTTTATCTGTGCTCATTTCAATCTCTGGTTTTATGCAGCACCCCAACTCACCTTTCCCCTTAAGCAAACATAAGTTGGTTTTCTAAATTTGAGACCCTGTTCTGTTTTGTAATTCAGTTCCTGGGTAGCCAAGTTTACATTCCGTGTATTAGTGATATCTTATGATGTTTCTTTTTCTGTGTGACTTATTTCAGTTAGAATCATCATACCTGAATCCACTCATTATGCTGCTACGGGCCTGATGACATAGATTTCATTGCTGAGTGATATTGCATTGTACGTAAGTACCACAACTTCTTTATCCATTTATCGCTCTTTGCGATATTGAACTTGTACCGTAAACGAGGTTCTTGTAAACAGAGCCGTCCCAAACTTTGGGGTGGCTGTGTCTTTTTCATTTTAATTTCCCTAAGCTATAGGACCATATGTGGATGTGCTCTAGGCTCTGTTGCTTTGTGTTTTAGATGTTTCGGGAAACACCATACACTTCTCCCCAGTGGCTGTTGGCAATTTACATCCCGCCCATCAGCATAACAAGGCTCCCAGTTCTCCATGGCCTGTCCTGCCTTTCTGGATTTTACACTTTTTTCAGATGGCCCTTTGACCGGGGGGAAGTGAGACTTCATTGTAGTGCAGATTTCCTTTGCAAGCTTGCTTGGTTGGCCAAAAAGGGCGTATGCGTTTTTTCCTGAATATATTCAGGAAAAAACGCATACGCCCTTTTTGGCCCAATGCATCATTGTTGACGTTCTGCCTCTTTTCCTATGCTTTCAATGCAATTCCAATCTACCTCCTGAAATCGGTTTCCTGCAATTCTGCTCCTCTTTCAAGTCCTCTTGGCAGCCTTACTTCAGTATATTTTTGGACGATAGCTGTCATTTATAACTCTGCAGGTTTGTGAATTACAGTGCCCTTGAGCTCCTTTCTTCAACTCTCTTTCTTGTGAGCTGGCCGCAACACCGCACGATTGCTTCAGGCCTTAAACTGGTTCCGGCACAGCACACTGAGCCTTTGGTTAATTCCTCTTCCTGGTGGGAAATGAGAGTTAAATTTGCCCGTCCAGATACCTCCTGCTAGTCTCTCATTGGTTCTCCCTATTCCTGTTCATCTTCCGCAGAAATTGCATACTGGGCCAAACAGGAGGTTAAAGGCACTGACTCTCCAAGTCAGGAGAGTGTTAGTAAAGCGTCTGAAATGTTGCACCCGAGTACCAGGGGACGAAAACTGAGACATGTTTGAACACGTCTCCCGATCACACGGTGGATCATACTCTGGGTTCCACATGCATGTTTTAGCTGAAGGAAGAATCCCTGAAACCTGGAGAGTTGAGACCCGTGGAATGGGTACCATGCAATATGACTTCAAAGGGTCTTCATTTGTTCACCAAAACTTTCCAATCCTTTCACTGCTGCGTTTATGCCCCTGTACACACGCTTGATTCTCTTTCGGAGACATAGCAATCCATAGGTTTTCAGATACTTACTAGTCAGGTATATTCTTAGGCGTTTAATATGGGGTGTTGAGTCCATTTCGTTGAGCAATGAGTAGCTCTTGTCTATTACATATTTGGCTTAAGGAACTTTATCTGTGCTCATTTCAATCTCTGGTTTTATGCAGCACCCGAACTCACCTTTCCCCTTAAGCAAGCATAAGTTGGTTTTCTAAATTTGAGACCCTGTTCTCTTTTGTAATTCAGTTCCTGTGTAGCCAAGTTTACATTCCGTGTATTAGTGATATCTTATGATGTTTCTTTTTCTGTGTGACTTATTTCAGTTAGAATCATCATACCTGAATCCACTCATTATGCTGCTACGGGCCTGATGACGTAGATTTCATTGCTGAGTGATACTGCATTGTACGTAAGTACCAGAACTTCTTTATCCATTTTTCGCTCTTTGCGATATTGAACTTGTACCGTAAACGAGGTTCTTGTCAACAGAGCCGTCCCAAACTTTGGGGTGGCTGTGTCTTTTTGAATTTAATTTCCCTAAGTTATAGGACTGTAAGTGGAAGTGTCCTAGGCTCTGTTGTTTTGTGTTTTAGATGTTTCAGGAAACACCATACACTTCTCCCGATTGGCTGTTGGCAATTTACATCCCGCCCATCAGCATAACAAGGCTCCCAGTTCTCCATGGCCTGTCCTGACTTTCTGGATTTTACACATTTTTCAGATGGTCCTTTTGACCGGGGGGAAGTGAGACTTCATTGTAGTGCAGATTTCCTTTGCAAGCTTGCTTGGTTGGCCAAAAAGGCCGTATGCGTTTTTTCCTGAATACATTCAGGAAAAAACGCATACGCCCTTTTTGGCCAAGTGCATCATTGTGGACGTTCTGCCTCTTTTCCTATGCTTTCAATGCAATTCCAGTTTACCTCCTGAAATCGGTTTCCTGCAATTCTGCCCCGCTTTCAAGTCCTCTTGGCAGCCTTACTTCAGTATATTTTTGGACGATAGCTGTCATTTATAAGTCTGCAGGTTTGTGAATTACAGTGCCCCTGAGCTCCTTTCTTCAACTCGCTTTCTTGTGAGCTGGCCGCAACACCGCAGGATTGCTTCAGGCCCTAATCTGGTTCCGGCACGGCACGCTGAGCCTTTTGTTAATTCCTCTTCCTGGTGGGAAATGAGAGTTAAATTTGCCCGTCCAGACACCTCCAGCTAGTCTCTCATTGGTTCTCCCTATTCCTGTTCATCTTCCCAGAAATTGCAAACTGGGCCAAACAGGAGGTTAAAGGCACTGACTCTCCAAGTCGGGAGAGTGTTAGTAAAGCGTCTGAAATGTTGCACCCGAGTACCAGGGGACGAAAACTGAGACATATTTGAACACGTCTCCCGATCACACGGTGGATCATACTCTGGGTTCCACATGCATGTTTTAGCTGAAGGAAGAATCCCTGAAACCTGGAGAGTTGAGACCCGTGGAATGGGTACCATGCAATATTACTTCAAAGGGTCTTCATTTGCTCACCGAAACTTTCCAATCCTTTCACTGCTGCGTTTATGCCCCTGTACACACGCTTGATTCTCTTTCGGAGACATAGCAATCCATAGGTTTTCAGATACTTACTACTCAGGTACATTTTTAGGCATTTAATATGGGGTGTTGAGTCCATTTCGTTGAGCAATGAGTAGCTCTTGTCTATTACATATATGGCTTAAGGAAATTTATCTGTGCTCATTTCAATCTCTGGTTTTATGCAGCACCGCAACTCACCTTTCCCCTTAATCAAGCATAAGTTGGTTTTCTAAATTTGAGACCCTGTTGTTTTTTGTAATTCAGTTCCTGTGTAGCCAAGTTTACATTCCATATATTAGTGATATCTTACGATGTTTCTTTCTCTGTGTGACTTATTTCAGTTAGAATCATCATACCTGAATCCACTCATTATGTTGCTACGGCCCTGATGACATAGATTTCATTGCTGAGTGATATTGCATTGTACGTAAGTACCACAACTTCCTTATCCATTTTTCACTTTTTGCGATATTGAACTTGTACCGTAAACGAGGTTCTTGTAAACAGAGCCATCTCAAACTTTGGGGTGGCTGTGTCTTTTTGATTTTAATTTCCCTAAGCTATAGGACCATAAGTGGAAGTGCCCTCGGCTCTGTTGCTTTGTTCTTTAGATGTTTCAGGAAACACCATACACTTCTCCCGAGTGGCTGTTAGCAATGTACATTCCGCCCATCAGCATAACAAGGCTCCCAGTTCTCCATGGCCTGTCCTGCCTTTCTGGATTTTACACTTTTTTCAGATGGCCCTTTTGACCGGGGGGAAGTGAGACTTCATTGTAGTGCAGATTTCCTTTGCAAGCTTGCTTGGTTGGCCAAAAAGGGCGTATGCGTTTTTTCCTGAATATATTCAGGAAAAAACGCATACGCCCTTTTTGGCCAAGTGCATCATTGTGGACGTTCTGCCTCTTTTCCTATGCTTTCAAGGCAATTCCAGTCTACCTCCTGAAATCGGATTCCTGCAATTCTGCCCCGCTTTCAAGTCCTCTTGGCAGCCTTACTTCAGTATATTTTTGGACGATAGCTGTCATTTATAAGTCTGCAGGTTTGTGAATTACAGTGCCCTTGAGCTCCTTTCTTCAACTCTCTTTCTTGTGACCTGGCCGCAACACCGCACGATTGCTTCAGGCCCTAATCTGGTTCCGGCACGGCACGCTGAGCCTTTGGTTAATTCCTCTTCCTGGTGGGAAATGAGAGTTAAATTTGCCCGTCCAGACACCTCCAGCTAGTCTCTCATTGGTTCTCCCTATTCCTGTTCATCTTCCGCAGAAATTGCAACCTGGACCAAACAGGAGGTTAAAGGTACTGACTCTCCAAGTCGGGAGAGTGTTAGTAAAGCGTCTGGAATGTTGCACCCGAGTACCATGGGACGAGAACTGAGACATATTTGAACACGTCTCCCGATCACATGGTTGATCATACTCTAGGTTCCACATGCATGTTTTAGCTGAAGGAAGAATCGCTGAAACCTGGAGAGTTGAGACCCCTGGAATGGGTACCATGCAATATGACTTCAAAGGGTCTTCATTTGCTCACCGAACCTCTCCAATCCTATCACTGCTGCGTTTATGACCCTGTACACACGCTTGATTCTCTTTTGGAGACATAGCAATCCATAGGTTTTCAGATACTTACTAGTCAGTTACATTCTTAGGCGTTTAATATGGGGTGTTGAGTCCATTTCGTTGAGCAAGGAGTAGCTCTTGTCTATTCCATATTTGGCTTAAGGAACTTTATCTGTGCTCATTTCAATCTCTGGTTTTATGCAGCACCCCAACTCACCTTTCCCCTTAAGCAAGCATAAGTTGGTTTTCTAAATTTGAGACCCTGTTCTGTTTTGTAATTCAGTTCCTGTGTAGCCAAGTTTACATTCCGTGTATTAGTGATATGTTATGATGTTTCTTTTTCTGTGTGACTTATTTCAGTTAGAATCGTCATACCTGAATCCACTCATTATGCTGCTATGGGCCTGATGACATAGATTTCATTGCTGAGTGATATTGCATTGTACGTAAGTACCACAACTTCTTTATCCATTTTTCGCTCTTTGCGATATTGAACTTGTACCATAAACGAGGTTCTTGTAAACAGAGCCATCCCAAACTTTGGGGTGGCTGTGTCTTTTTGATTTTAATTTCCCTAAGCTATAGGACCATAAGTGGAAGTGCCCTAGGCTCTGTTGCTTTGTGTTTTAGATGTTTCAGGAAACACCATACACTTCTCCCGAGTGGCTGTTGGCAATTTACATCCCGCCCATCAGCATAACAAGGCTCCCAGTTCTCCATGGCCTGTCCTGCCTTTCTGGATTTTACACTTTTTTCAGATGGCCCTTTTGACCGGGGGGAAGTGAGACTTCATTGTAGTGCAGATTTCCTTTGCAAGCTTGCTTGGTTGGCCAAAATGGGCGTATGCGTTTTTTTCCTGAATATATTCAGGAAAAAACGCATACGCCCTTTTTGGCCAAGTGCATCATTGTGGACGTTCTGCCTCTTTTCCTATGCTTTCAATGCAATTCCAGTCTACCTCCTGAACTCGGTTTCCTGCAATTCTGCCCCGCTTTCAAGTCCTCTTGGCAGCCTTACTTCAGTATATTTTTGGACGATAGCTGTCATTTATAACTCTGCAGGTTTGTGAATTACAGTGTCCTTGAGCTCCTTTCTTCAACTCGCTTTCTTTTGAGCTGGCCGCAACACCGCAGGATTGCTTCAGGCCCTAATCTGGTTCCGGCACGGCACGCTGAGCCTTTGGTTAATTCCTCTTCCTGGTGGGAAATGAGAGTTAAATTTGCCCGTCCAGACACCTCCAGCTAGTCTCTCATTGGTTCTCCCTATTCCTGTTCATCTTCCGCAGAAATTGCAAACTGGGCCAAACAGGAGGTTAAAGGCACTGACTCTCCAAGTCGGGAGAGTGTTAGTAAAGAGTCTGGAATGTTGCACCCGAGTACCAGGGGATGAAAACTGAGACATATTTGAACACGGCTCCCGATCACACGGTGGATCATACTCTGGGTTCCACATGCATGTTTTAGCTGAAGGAAGAATCCCTGAAACCTGGAGAGTTGAGACCCGTGGAATGGGTACCATGCAATGTGACTTCAAAGGGTCTTCATTTGCTCACCGAACCTCTCCAATCCTATCACTGCTGTGTTTATGCCCCTGTACACATGCTTGATTCTCTTTTGGAGACATAGCAATCCCTAGGTTTTAAGATACTTACTAGTCAGGTACATTCTTAGGCGTTTAATATGGGGTGTTGAGTCCATTTCGTTGAGCAAGGAGTAGCTCTTGTCTATTCCATATTTGGCTTAAGGAAATTTATCTGTGCTCATTTCAATCTCTGGTTTTATGCAGCACCCCAACTCACCTTTCCCCTTAAGCAAGCATAAGTTGGTTTTCTAAATTTGAGACCCTGTTCTGTTTTGTAATTCAGTTCCTGTGTAGCCAAGTTTACATTCCATGTATTACTGATATCTTACGATGTTTCTTTTTCTGTGTGACTTATTTCTGTTAGAATCATCATACCTGAATCCACTCATTATGCTGCTACGGGCCTGATGACATCGATTTCATTGCTGAGTGATATTGCATTGTATGTAAGTACCACAACTTCTTTATCCATTTTTCGTTCTTTGCGATATTGAACTTGTACTGTAAACGAGGTTCTTGTAAACAGAGCCGTCCCAAACTTTGGGGTGGCTGTGTCTTTTTGATTTTAATTTCCCTAAGCTATAGGACCATATGTGGAAGTGCCCTAGGCTCTGTTGCTTTGTGTTTTAGATGTTTCAGGAAACACCATACACTTCACCTGTGTGGCTGTTGACAATTTACATCCCGCCCATCAGCATAACAAGGCTCCCAGTTCTCCATGGCCTGTCCTGCCTTTCTGGATTTTACACTTTTTTCAGATGGCCCTTTTGACCGGGGGGGAAGTGAGACTTCATTGTAGTGCAGATTTCCTTTGCAAGCTTGCTTGGTTGGCCAAAAAGGGCGTATGCGTTTTTTCCTGAATACATTCAGGAAAAAACGCATACGCCCTTTTTGGCCAAGTGCATCATTGTGGACGTTCTGCCTCTTTTCCTATGCTTTCAAAGCAATTCCAGTTTACCTCCTGAAATCGGTTTCCTGCAATTCTGCCCTGCTTTCAATTCCTCTTGGCATCCTTACTTCAGTATATTTTTGGACGATAGCTGTCATTTATAAGTCTGCAGGTTTGTGAATTACAGTGCCCCTGAGCTCCTTTCTTCAACTCGCTTTCTTGTGAGCTGGCCACAACACCGCAGGATTGCTTCAGGCCCTAATCTGGTTCCGGCATGGCACGCTGAGCCTTTGGTTAATTCCTCTTCCTGGTGGGAAATGAGAGTTAAATTTGCCCGTCCAGACACCTCCAGCTAGTCTCTCATTGGTCCACCCTATTCCTGTTCATCTTCCGCAGAAATTGCAAACTGGGCCAAACAGGAGGTTAAAGGCACTGACTCTCCAAGTCGGGAGAGTGTTAGTAAAGCATCTGGAATGTTACACCCGAGTACCAGGGGACGAAAACTGAGACATATTTGAACACGTCTCCCGATTACACAGTGGATCATACTCTGGATTCCACATGCATGTTTTAGCTGAAGGAAGAATCCCTTAAACCTGGAGAGTTGAGACCCGTGGAATGGGTACCATGCAATATGACTTCAAAGGGTCTTCATTTGCTCACCGAACCTCTCCAATCCTATCACTGCTGCGTTTATGCCCCTGTACACACGCTTGATTCTCTTTCGGAGACATAACAATCCATAGGTTTTAAGATACTTACTAGTCAGGTACATTCTTAGGCGTTTAATATGGGGTGTTTAGTCCATTTCGTTGAGCAAGGAGTAGCTCTAGTCTATTACATATTTGGATTAAGCAACTTTATCTGTGCTCTTTTCGATCTGTGGTTTTATGCAGCACCCAAACTCACCTTTCCTCTTAAGCAAGCATAAGTTGGTTTTCTAAATTTGAGACCCTGTTCTGTTTTGTAATTCAGTTCCTGTGTAGCCAAATTTACGTTCCGTGTATTAGTGATATCTTATGATGTTTCTTTTTCTGTGTGACATATTTCAATAAGAATCATCATACCTGAATCCACTCATTATGCTGCTACGGGCCTTATGACATAGATTTCATTGCTGAGTGATGTTGAATTGTAGGTAAGTACCACAATTTCTTTATCCATTTTTCACTTTCTGCGATATTGAACTTTTACCGTAAACGAGGTTCTTGTAAACAGAGCCGTCCCAAAATTTGGGGTGGCTGTGTCTTTTTGATTTTAATTTCCCTAAGCTATAGGACCATAAGTGGAAGTGCCCTAGGCTCTGTTGCTTTGTGTTTTAGATGTTTCGGGAAACACCATACACTTCTCCCGAGTGGCTGTTGGCAATTTACATCCCGCCAATCAGCATAACAAGGCTCCCAGTTCTCCATGGCCTGTCCTGCCTTTCTGGATTTTACACTTTTTTCAGATGGCCCTTTTGACCGGGGGGAAGTGAGACTTCATTGTAGTGCAGATTTCCTTTGCAAGCTTGCTTGGTTGGCCAAAAAGGGCGTATGCGTTTTTTCCTGAATATATTCAGGAAAAAACGCATACGCCCTTTTTGGCCAAGTGCATCATTGTGGACGTTCTGCCTCTTTTCCTATGCTTTCATTGCAATTCCAGTCTACCTCCTGAACTCGGTTTCCTGCAATTCTGCCCCGCTTTCAAGTCCTCTTGGCAGCCTTACTTCAGTATATTTTTGGACAATAGCTGTCATTTATAACTCTGCAGGTTTGTGAATTACAGTGCCCTTGAGCTCCTTTCTTCAACTCTCTTTCTTGTGAGCTGGCCGCAACACAGCAAGATTGCTTCAGGCCCTAATCTGGTTCCGGCACGGCACGCTGAGCCTTTGGTTAATTTCTCTTCCTGGTGGGAAATGAGAGTTAAATTTGCCCGTCCAGACACCTCCAGCTAGTCTCTCATTGGTTCTCCCTATTCCTGTTCATCTTCCGCAGAAATTGCAAACTGGGCCAAACAGGAGGTTAAAGGCACTGACTCTCCAAGTCGGGAGAGTGTTACTAAAGCGTCTGAAATGTTGCACCCGAGTACCAGGGGAGGAATACTGAGACATATTTGAACACGTCTCCCGATCACACGGTGGATCATACTCTGGGTTCCACGTGCATGTTTTAGCTGAAGGAAGAATCCCTGAAACCTGGAGAGTTGAGACCCGTGTAATGGGTACCATGCAATATGACTTCAAAGGGTCTTCATTTGCTCACCGAACCTCTCCAATCCTATCACTGCTGCATTTATGACCCTGTACACACGCTTGATTCTCTTTTGGAGACATAGCAATCCATAGGTTTTCAGATACTTACCAGTCAGGTACATTCTTAGGCGTTTAATATGGGGTGTTGAGTCCTTTTCGTTGAGCAAGGAGTAGCTCTTGTCTATTCCATATTTGGCTTAAGGAACTTTATCTGTGCTCATTTCAATCTCTGGTTTTATGCAGCACCCCAACTCACCTTTCCCCTTAAGCAAGCATAAGTTGGTTTTCTAAATTTGAGACCCTGTTCTGTTTTGTAATTCAGTTCCTGGGTAGCCAAGTTTACATTCCGTGTATTAGTGATATCTTATGATGTTTCTTTTTCTGTGTGACTTATTTCAGTTAGAATCATCATACCTGAATCCACTCATTATGCTGCTACGGGCCTGATGACATAGATTTCATTGCTGAGTGATATTGCATTGTACGTAAGTACCACAACTTCTTTATCCATTTTTCGTTCTTTGCGATATTGAACTTGTACCGTAAACGAGGTTCTTGTAAACAGAGCCGTCCCAAACTTTGGGGTGGCTGTGTCTTTTTGATTTTAATTTCCCTAATCTATAGGACCATAAGTGGATGTGCCCTAGGCTCTGTTGCTTTGTGTTTTAGATGTTTCGGGAAACACCATACACTTCTCCCCAGTGGCTGTTGGCAATTTACATCCCGCCCATCAGCATAACAAGGCTCCCAGTTCTCCATGGCCTGTCCTGCCTTTCTGGATTTTACACTTTTTTCAGATGGCCCTTTTGACCGGGGGGAAGTGAGACTTCATTGTAGTGCAGATTTCCTTTGCAAGCTTGCTTGGTTGGCCAAAAAGGGCGTATGCGTTTTTTCCCAGGAAAAAACGCATACGCACTTTTTGGCCAAGTGCATCATTGTGGACGTTCTGCCTCTTTTCCTATGCTTTCAATGCAATTCCAGTCTACCTCCTGAAATCGGTTTACTGCAATTCTGCCCCGCTTTCAAGTCCTCTTGGCAGCCTTACTTCAGTATATTTTTGGACGATAGCTGTCATTTATAACTCTGCAGGTTTGTGAATTAGAGTGTCCGTGAGCTCCTTTCTTCAACTCGATTTCTTGTGAGCTGGCCGCAACACCGCAGGATTGCTTCAGGCCCTAATCTGGTTCCGGCACGGCACGCTGAGCCTTTGGTTAATTCCTCTTCCTGGTGGGAAATGGGAGTTAAATTTGCCCATCCAGACACCTCCAGCTAGTCTCTCATTGGTTCTCCCTATTCCTGTTCATCTTCCGCAGAAATTGCAAACTGGGCCAAACAGGAGGTTAAAGGCACTGACTCTCCAAGTCGGGAGAGTGTTAGTAAAGCATCTGGAATGTTGCACCCGAGTACCAGGGGACAAAAACTGAGACATATTTGAACACGTCTCCCGATCACACGGTTGATCATACTCTGGGTTCCACATGCATGTTTTAGCTGAAGGAAGAATCCCTGAAACCTGGAGAGTTGAGACCCGTGGAATGGGTACCATGCAATATGACTTCAAAGGGTCTTCATTTGCTCACCGAACATGTACAATCCTATCACTGCTGCGGTTATGCCCCTGAACACATGCTTGATTCTCTTTCGGAGACATAGCAATCCATAGGTTTTAAGATACTTACTAGTCAGGTACATTCTTAGGCGTTTAATATGGGGTGTTGAGTCCATTTCGTTGAGCAAGGAGTAGCTCTTGTCTATTACATATTTGGCTTAAGGAACTTTATCTGTGCTCATTTCAATCTCTGGTTTTATGCAGCACCCCAACTCACCTTTCCCCTTAAGCAAGCATAAGTTGGTTTTCTAAATTTGAGACCCTGTTCTGTTTTGTAATTCAGTTCCTGTGTAGCCAAGTTTACATTCCGTGTATTAGTGATATCTTATGATGTTTCTTTTTCTGTGTGACTTATTTCAGTTAGAATCATCATACCTGAATCCACTCATTATGCTGCTACGGGCCTGATGACATAGATTTCATTGCTGAGTGATATTGCATTGTACGTAAGTACCACAACTTCTTTATCCATTTTTCGCTCTTTGCGATATTGAACTTGTACCGTAAACGAGGTTCTTGTAAACAGAGCCGTCCCAAACTTTGGGGTGGCTGTGTCTTTTTGATTTTAATTTCCCTAAGCTATATGACCATAAGTGGAAATGCCCTGGCTCTGTTGCTTTGTTTTTTAGATGTTTCAGGAAACACCATACACTTCTCCCGAGTGGCTGTTGGCAATTTACATCTCGCCCATCAGCATAACAAGGCTCACAGTTCTCCATGGCCTGTCCTGCCTTTCTGGATTTTACACTTTTTTCAGATGGCCCTTTTGACCGGGGGGAAGTGAGACTTCATTGTAGTGCAGATTTCCTTTGCAAGCTTGCTTGGTTGGCCAAAACGGGCGTATGCGTTTTTTCCTGAATATATTCAGGAAAAAACGCATACGCCCTTTTTGGCCAAGTGCATCATTGTGGACGTTCTGCCTCTTTTCCTATGCTTTCAATGCAATTCCAGTCTACCTCCTGAAATCGGTTTACTGCAATTCTGCCCCGCTTTCAAGTCCTCTTGGCTGCCTTACTTCAGTAGACTTTTGGACGATAGCTGTCATTTATAACTCTGCAGGTTTGTGAATTAGAGTGTCCGTGAGCTCCTTTCTTCAACTCGCTTTCTTGTGAGCTGGCCGCAACACCGCAGGATTGCTTCAGGCCCTAATCTGGTTCCGGCACGGCACGCTGAGCCTTTGGTTAATTCCTCTTCCTGGTGGGAAATGGGAGTTAAATTTGCCCGTCCAGACACTTCCAGCTAGTCTCTCATTGGTTCTCCCTATTCCTGTTCATCTTCCACAGAAATTGCAAACTGGGCCAAACAGGAGGTTAAAGGCACTGACTCTCCAAGTCGGGAGAGTGTTAGTAAAGCGTCTGAAATGTTGCACCCGAGTACCAGGGGACGAAAACTGAGACATATTTGAACACGTCTCCCGATCACACGGTGGATCATACTCTGGGTTCCACATGCATGTTTTAGCTGAAGGAAGAATCCCTGAAACCTGGAGAGTTGAGACCCGTGGAATGGGTACCATGCAATATGACTTCAAAGGGTCTTCATTTGCTCACCGAACCTCTCCAATCCTATCACTGCTGCATTTATGACCCTGTACACACGCTTGATTCTCTTTTGGAGACATAGCAATCCAAAGGTTTTAAGATACTTACTAGTCAGTTACATTCTTAGGCGTTTAATATGGGGTGTTGAGTCCATTTCGTTGAGCAAGGAGTAGCTCTTGTCTATTCCATATTTGGCTTAAGGAACTTTATCTGTGCTCATTTCAATGTCTGGTTTTATGCAGCACCCCAACTCACCTTTCCCCTTAAGCAAGCATAAGTTGGTTTTCTAAATTTGAGACCCTGTTCTGTTTTGTAATTCAGTTCCTGTGTAGCCAAGTTTACATTCCGTGTATTAGTGATATCTTATGATGTTTCTTTTTCTGTGTGACTTATTTCAGTTAGAATCATCATACCTGAATCCACTCATTATGCTGCTACGGGCCTGATGACATAGATTTCATTGCTGAATGATATTGCATTGTACGTAAGTACCACAACTTCTTTATCCATTTTTCGCTCTTTGCGATATTGAACTTGTACCGTAAACGAGGTTCTTGTAAACAGAGCCGTCCCAAACTTTGGGGTGGCTGTGTCTTTTTGATTTTAATTTCCCTAACCTATAAGACCATAAGTGGAAGTGTCCTAGGCTCTGTTGCTTTGTGTTTTAGATGTTTCGGGAAACACCATACACTTCTCCCCAGTGGCTGTTGGCAATTTACATCCCGCCAATCAGCATAACAAGGCTCCCAGTTCTCCATGGCCTGTCCTGCCTTTGTGGATTTTACACTTTTTTCAGATGGCCCTTTTGACCGGGGGGAAGTGAGACTTCATTGTAGTGCAGATTTCCTTTGCAAGCTTGCTTGGTTGGCCAAAAAGGGCGTATGCGTTTTTTCCTGAATATATTCAGGAAAAAACGCATACGCCCTTTTTGGCCAAGTGCATCATTGTGGACGTTCTGCCTCTTTTCCTATGCTTTCATTGCAATTCCAGTCTACCTCCTGAACTCGGTTTCCTGCAATTCTTCCCCGCATTCAAGTCCTCTTGGCAGCCTTACTTCAGTATATTTTTGGACAATAGCTGTCATTTATAACTCTGCAGGTTTCTGAATTACAGTGCCCTTGAGCTCCTTTCTTCAACTCTCTTTCTTGTGAGCTGGCCGCAACACAGCAAGATTGCTTCAGGCCCTAATCTGGTTCCGGCACGGCACGCTGAGCCTTTGGTTAATTTCTCTTCCTGGTGGGAAATGAGAGTTAAATTTGCCCGTCCAGACACCTCCAGCTAGTCTCTCATTGGTTCTCCCTATTCCTGTTCATCTTCCGCAGAAATTGCAAACTGGGCCAAACAGGAGGTTAAAGGCACTGACTCTCCAAGTCGGGAGAGTGTTAGTAAAGCGTCTGAAATGTTGCACCCGAGTACCAGGGGACGAAAACTGGGACATATTTGAACACGTCTCCCGATCACACGGTGGATCATACTCTGGGTTCCACATGCATGTTTTAGCTGAAGGAAGAATCCCTGAAACCTGGAGAGTTGAGACCCGTGGAATGGGTACCATGCAATGTGACTTCAAAGGGTCTTCATTTGCTCACCGAACCTCTCCAATCCTATCACTGCTTCATTTATGATCCTGTACACACGCTTGATTCTCTTTTGGAGACATAGCAATCCATAGGTTTTCAGATACTTACTAGTCAGGTACATTCTTACGCGTTTAATATGGGGTGTTGAGTCCTTTTCGTTGAGCAAGGAGTAGCTCTTGTCTATTCCATATTTGGCTTAAGGAACTTTATCTGTGCTCATTTCAATCTCTGGTTTTATGCAGCACCCCAACTCACCTTTCCCCTTAAGCAAGCATAAGTTGGTTTTCTAAATTTGAGACCCTGTTCTGTTTTGTAATTCAGTTCCTGGGTAGCCAAGTTTACATTCCGTGTATTAGTGATATCTTATGATGTTTCTTTTTCTGTGTGACTTATTTCAGTTAGAATCATCATACCTGAATCCACTCATTATGCTGCTACGGGCCTGATGACATAGATTTCATTGCTGAGTGATATTGCATTGTACGTAAGTACCACAACTTCTTTATCCATTTTTCGCTCTTTGCGATATTGAACTTGTACCGTAAACGAGGTTCTTGTAAACAGAGCCGTCCCAAACTTTGGGGTGGCTGTGTCTTTTTGATTTTAATTTCCCTAAGCTATAGGACCATAAGTGGATTTGCCCTAGGCTCTGTTGCTTTGTGTTTTAGATGTTTCGGGAAACACCATACACTTCTCCCCAGTGGCTGTTGGCAATTTACATCCCGCCCATCAGCATAACAAGGCTCCCAGTTCTCCATGGCCTGTCCTGCCTTTCTGGATTTTACACTTTTTTCAGATGGCCCTTTTGACCGGGGGGAAGTGAGACTTCATTGTAGTGCAGATTTCCTTTGCAAGCTTGCTTGGTTGGCCAAAAAGGGCGTATGCGTATTTTCCTGAATATATTCAGGAAAAATCGCATACGCCCTTTTTGGCCAAGTACATCATTGTGGACGTTCTGCCTCTTTTCCTATGCTTTCAATGCAATTCCAGTCTACCTCCTGAAATCGGTTTCCTGCAATTCTGCCCCGCTTTCAAGTCCTCTTGGCATCCTTACTTCAGTATATTTTTCGACGATAGCTGTCATTTATAAGTCTGCAGGTTTGTGAATTACAGTGCCCCTGAGCTCCTTTCTTCAACTCGCTTTCTTGTCAGCTGGTCGCAACACCGCAGGATTGCTTCAGGCCCTAATCTGGTTCCGGCACGGCACGCTGAGCCTTTGGTTAATTCCTCTTCCTGGTGGGAAATGAGAGTTAAATTTGCCCGTCCAGACACCTCCAGCTAGTCTCTCATTGGTTCTCCCTATTCCTGTTCATCTTCCACAGAAATTGCAAACTGGGCCAAACAGGAGGTTAAATGCACTGACTCTCCAAGTCGGGAGAGTGTTAGTAAAGCGTCTGAAATGTTGCACCCGAGTACCAGGGGACGAAAACTGAGACATATTTGAACACGTCTCCCGATCACACGGTGGATCATACTCTGGGTTCCACATGCATGTTTTAGCTGAAGGAAGAATCCCTGAAACCTGGAGAGTTGAGACCCGTGGAATGGGTACCATGCAATATCACTTCAAAAGGTCTTCATTTGCTCACCGAACCTCTCCAATCCTATCACTGCTGCGTTTATGCCCCTGTACACACGCTGATTCTCTTTTGGAGACATAGCAATCCATAGGTTTTAAGATACTTACTAGTCAGGTACATTCTTAGGCGTTTAATATGGGGTGTTGAGTCCATTTCGTTGAGCAAGGAGTAGCTCTTGTCTATTCCATATTTGGCTTAAGGAACTTTATCTGTGCTCATTTCAATCTCTGGTTTTATGCAGCACCCCAACTCACCTTTCCCCTTAAGCAAGCATAAGTTGGTTTTCTAAATTTGAGACCCTGTGCTGTTTTGTAATTCAGTTCCTGTGTAGCCAAGTTTACATTCCGTGTATTAGTGATATCTTATGATGTTTCTTTTTCTGTGTGACTTATTTCAGTTAGAATCATCATACCTGAATCCACTCATTATGCTGCTACGGGCCTGATGACATAGATTTCATTGCTGAGTGATATTGCTTTGTACGTAAGTACCACAACTTCTTTATCCATTTTTCGCTCTTTGCGATATTGAACTTGTACCGTAAACGAGGTTCTTGTAAACAGAGCCGTCCCAAACTTTGGAGTGGCTGTGTCTTTTTGATTTTAATTTCCCAAAGCTATAGGACCATAAGTGGAAGTGCCCTAGGCTCTGTTGCTTTGTTTTTTAGATGTTTCAGGAAACACCATACACTTCTCCCGAGTGTCTGTTGGCAATTTACATCCCGCCCATCAGCATAACAAGGCTCCCAGTTCTCCATGGCCTGTCCTGCCTTTCTGGATTTTACACTTTTTTCAGATGGCCCTTTTGACCGGGGGGATGTGAGACTTCATTGTAGTGCAGATTTCCTTTGCAAGTTTGCTTGGTTGGCCAAAAAGGGCGTATGCGTTTTTTCCTGAATATATTCAGGAAAAAACGCATACGCCCTTTTTGGCCAAGTGCATCATTGTGGACGTTCTGCCTCTTTTCCTATGCTTTCAATGCAATTCCAGTCTACCTCCTGAAATCGGTTTCCTGCAATTCTGCCCCGCTTTCAAGTCCTCTTGGCAGCCTTACTTCAGTATATTCTTGGATGATAGCTGTCATTTATAACTCTGCAGGTTTGTGAATTACAGTGCCCCTGAGCTCCTTTCTTCAACTCGCTTTCTTGTGACCTGGCCGCAACACCGCAGGATGGCTTCAGGCCCTAATCTGGTTCCGGCACGGCACGCTGAGCCTTTGGTTAATTCCTCTTCATGGTGGGAAATGAGAGTTAAATTTGCCCGTCCAGACACCTCCAGCTAGTCTCTCATTGGTTCTCGCTATTCCTGTTCATCTTCCGCAGAAATTGCAAACTGGGCCAAACAGGAGGTTAAAGGGACTGACTCTCCAAGTTGGGAGAGTGTTAGTAAAGCGTCTGGAATGTTGCACCCGAGTACCAGGGTACGAAAACTGATACATATTTGAACACGTCTCCCGATCACATGGTTGATCATACTCTAGGTTCCACATGCATGTTTTAGCTGAAGGAAGAATACCTTAAACCTGGGTAGTTGAAACCCGTGGAATGGGTACCATGCAATATGACTTCAAAGGGTCTTCATTTGCTCACCGAACCTCTCCAATCCTATCACTGCTGCGTTTATGCCCCTGTACACATGCTTGATTCTCTTTCGGAGACATAGCAATCCATAGGTTTTAAGATACTTACTAGTCAGGTACATTCTTAGGCGTTTAATATGCGGTGTTGAGTCCATTTCGTTGAGCAAGGAGTAGCTCTTCTCTATTCCATATTTGGCTTAAGGAACTTTATCTGTGCTCATTTCAATCTCTGGTTTTATGCAGCACCCCAACTCACCTTTCCCCTTAAGCAAGCATAAGTTGGTTTTCTAAATTTGAGACCCTGTTCTGTTTTGGAATTCAGTTCCTGTGTAGCCAAGTTTACATTCCGTGTATTAGTGATATCTTATGATGTTTCTTTTTCTGTGTGACTTATTTCAGTTAGAATCATCGTACCTGAATCCACTCATTATGCTGCTACGGGCCTGATGACATAGATTTCATTGCTGAGTGATACTGCATTGTACGTAAGTACCACAAGTTCTTTATGCATTTTTCACTTTCTGTGATATTGAACTCGTACGGTAAACGAGGTTCTTGTAAACAGAGGCGTCCCAAACTTTGGGGTGGCTGTGTCTTTTTGATTTTAATTTCCCTAAGCTATAGGACCATAAGTGGAAGTGCCCTAGGCTCTGTTGCTTTGTTTTTTAGATGTTTCAGGAAACACCATACACTTCTCCCGAGTGTCTGTTGGCAATTTACATCCCGCCCATCAGCATAACAAGGCTCCCAGTTCTCCATGGCCTGTCCTGCCTTTCTGGATTTTACACTTTTTTCAGATGGCCCTTTTGACCGAGGGGAAGTGAGACTTCATTGTAATGCAGATTTCCTTTGCAAGCTTGCTTGGTTGGCCAAAACGGGCGTATGCGTTTTTTCCTGAATATATTCAGGAAAAAACGCATACGCCCTTTTTGGCCAAGTGCATCATGGTGGACGTTCTGCGTCTTTTCCTATGCTTTCAATGCAATTCCAGTCTACCTCCTGAAACCGGTTTCCTGCAAATCTGCCCCGCATTCAAGTCCTCTTGGCAGCCTTACTTCAGTATATTTTTGGACAATAGCTGTCATTTATAAGTCTGCAGGTTTGTGAATTACAGTGCCCCTGAGCTCCTTTCTTCAACTCGCTTTCTTTTGAGCTGGCCGCAACACCGCAGGATGGCTTCAGGCTCTAATCTGGTTCCGGCATGGCACGCTGAGCCTTTGGTTATTTCCCGTTCCTGGTGGGAAATGAGAGTTAAATTTGCCCGTCCAGACACCTCCAGCTAGTCTCTCATTGGTTCTCCCTATTCCTGTTCATCTTCCGCAGAAATTGCAAACTGGGCCAAACAGGAGGTTAAAGGCGCTGACTCTCCAAGTGGGGAGAGTGTTAGTAAAGCGTCTGGAATGTGGCACCCGAGTACCAGGGGAGGAAAACTGAGACATATTTGAACACGTCTCCCGTTCACATGGTTGATCATACTCTGGGTTCCACATGCATGTTTTAGCTGAAGGAAGAATACCTTAAACCTGGAGAGTTGAGACCCGTGTAATGGGTACCATGCAATATGACTTCAAAGGGTCTTCATTTGCTCACCGAACCTCTCCAATCCTATCACTGCTGCGTTTATGCCCCTGTACACACGCTTGATTCTCTTTTGGAGACATAGCAATCCATAGGTTTTAAGATACTTACTAGTCAGGTACATTCTTAGGCGTTTAATATGGGGTGTTGAGTCCATTTCGTTGAGCAAGGAGTAGCTCTTGTCTATTCCATATTTGGCTTAAGGAACTTTATCTGTGCTCATTTCAATCTCTGGTTTTATGCAGCACCCCAACTCACCTTTCCCCTTAAGCAAGCATAAGTTGGTTTTCTAAATTTGAGACCCTGTTCTGTTCTGTAATTCAGTTCCTGTTAGCCAAGTTTACATTCCGTGTATTAGTGATATCTTATGATGTTTCTTTTTCTGTGTGACTTATTTCAGTTAGAATCATCGTATCTGAATCCACTCATTATGCTGCTACGGGCCTGATGACATAGATTTCATTGCTGAGTGATACTGCATTGTACGTAAGTACCACAAGTTCTTTATCCATTTTTCACTTTCTGTGATATTGAACTTGTATGGTAAACGAGGTTCTTGTAAACAGAGGCGTCCCAAACTTTGGGGTGGCTGTGTCTTTTTGATTTTAATTTCCCTAAGCTATAGGACCATAAGTGGAAGTGCCCTAGGCTCTGTTGCTTTGTTTTTTAGATGTTTCAGGAAACACCATACACTTCTCCCGAGTGTCTGTTGGCAATTTACATCCCGCCCATCAGCATAACAAGGCTCCCAGTTCTCCATGGCCTGTCCTGCCTTTCTGGATTTTACACTTTTTTCAGATGGCCCTTTTGACCGGGGGGAAGTGAGACTTCATTGTAGTGCAGATTTCTTTGCAAGCTTCCTTGGTTGGCCAAAAAGGGCGTATGCGTTTTTTTCCTGAATATATTCAGGAAAAAACGCATACGCCCTTTTTGGCCAAGTGCATCATTGTGGACGTTCTGCCTCTTTTCCTATGCTTTCAATGCAATTCCAGTCTACCTCCTGAAATCGGTTTCCTGCAATTCTGCCCCGCTTTCAAGTCCTCTTGGCAGCCTTACTTCAGTATATTTTTGGACGATAGCTGTCATTTATAAGTCTGTAGGTTTGTGAATTACAGTGCCCTTGAGCTCCTTTCTTCAACTCGCTTTCTTGTGACCTGGCCGCAACACCGCAGGATGGCTTCAGGCTCTAATCTGGTTCCGGCACGGCATGCTGAGCCTTTGGTTAATTCCTCTTCCTGATGGGAAATGAGAGTTAAATTTGCCCGTCCAAACACCTCCAGCTAGTCTCTCATTGGTTCTCCCTATTCCTGTTCATCTTCCGCAGAATTTTCAAACTGGGCTAAACAGGAGTTTAAAGGCACTGACTCTCCACGTCGGGAGAGTGTTAGTAAAGCGTCTGGAATGTTGCACCCAAGTACCAGGGGACCGAAACTGAGACATATTTGAACACGTCTCCCGATCACATGGTTGATCATACTCTAGGTTCCACATGCATGTTTTAGCTGAAGGAAGAATACCTTAAACCTGGGTAGTTGAAACCCGTGGAATGGGTACCATGCAATGTGACTTCAAAGGGTCTTCATTTGCTCACCGAACCTCTCCAATCCTATCACTGCTGCGTTTATGCCCCTGTACACATGTTGATTCTCTTTCGGAGACATAGCAATCCATAGGTTTAAAGATACTTACTAGTCAGGTACATTCTTAGGCGTTTAATATGGGGTGTTGAGTCCATTTCGTTGAGCAAGGAGTAGCTCTTGTCTATTCCATATTTGGCTTAAGGAACTTTATCTGTGCTCATTTCAATCTCTGGTTTTATGCAGCACCCCAACTCACCTTTCCCCTTAAGCAAGCATAAGTTGGTTTTCTAAATTTGAGACCCTGTTCTGTTCTGTAATTCAGTTCCTGTGTAGCCAATTTTACATTCCGTGTATTACTGATATCTTATGATGTTTCTTTTTCTGTGTGACTTATTTCAGTTAGAATCATCATACCTGAATCCACTCATTGTGCTGCTAAGGGCCTGATGACATAGTTTTCATTGCTGAGTGATATTGCTTTGTAAGTAAATACCACAACTTCTTTATGCATTTTTCACTTTCTGCGATGTTGAACTTGTACTGTAAACGAGGTTCTTGTAAACAGAGGCGTCCCAAACTTTGGGGTGGCTGTGTCTTTTTGATTTTAATTTCCCTAAGCTATAGGACCATAAGTGGAAGTGCCCTAGGCTCTGTTGCTTTGTTTTTTAGATGTTTCAGGAAACACCATACACTTCTCCCGAGTGGCTGTTGACAATTTACATCCCGCCCATCAGCATAACAAGGCTCCCAGTTCTCCATGGCCTGTCCTGCCTTTCTGGATTTTACACTTTTTTCAGATGGCCCTTTTGACCGGGGGGAAGTGAGACTTCATTGTAGTGCAGATTTCCTTTGCAAGCTTGCTTGGTTGGCCAAAAAGGGCGTATGCGTATTTTCCTGAATATATTCAGGAAAAATCGCATACGCCCTTTTTGGCCAAGTACATCATTGTGGACGTTCTGCCTCTTTTCCTATGCTTTCAATGCAATTCCAGTCTACCTCCTGAAATCGGTTTCCTGCAATTCTGCCCCACTTTCAAGTCCTCTTGGCATCCTTACTTCAGTATATTTTTCGACGATAGCTGTCATTTATAAGTCTGCAGGTTTGTGAATTACAGTGCCCCTGAGCTCCTTTCTTCAACTCGCTTTCTTGTGAGCTGGTCGCAACACCGCAGGATTGCTTCAGGCCCTAATCTGGTTCCGGCACGGCACGCTGAGCCTTTGGTTAATTCCTCTTCCTGGTGGGAAATGAGAGTTAAATTTGCCCGTCCAGACACCTCCAGCTAGTCTCTCATTGGTTCTCCCTATTCCTGTTCATCTTCCACAGAAATTGCAAACTGGGCCAAACAGGAGTTTAAATGCACTGACTCTCCAAGTCGGGAGAGTGTTAGTAAAGCGTCTGAAATGTTGCACCCGAGTACCAGGGGACGAAAACTGAGACATATTTGAACACGTCTCCCGATCACACGGTGGATCATACTCTGGGTTCCACATGCATGTTTTAGCTGAAGGAAGAATCCCTGAAACCTGGAGAGTTGAGACCCGTGGAATGGGTACCATGCAATATGACTTCAAAGGGTCTTCATTTGCTCACCGAACCTCTCCAATCCTATCACTGCTGAATTTATGACCCTTTACACACGCTTGATTCTCTTTTGGAGACATAGCAATCCATAGGTTTTAAGATACTTACTAGTCAGGTACATTCTTAGGCGTTTAATATGGGGTGTTGAGTCCATTTCGTTGAGCAAGGAGTAGCTCTTGTCTATTCCATATTTGGCTTAAGGAACTTTATCTGTGCTCATTTCGATCTCTGGTTTTATGCAGCACCCCAACTCACCTTTACCCTTAAGCAAGCATAAGTTGGTTTTCTGAATTTGAGACCCTGTTCTGTTCTGTAATTCAGTTCCTGTGTAGCCAAGTTTACATTCCGTGTATTACTAATATCTTATGATGGTTCTTTTTCTGTGTGACTTATTTCAGTTTGAATCATCATACCTGAATCCACTCATTGTGCTGCTAAGGGCCTGATGACATAGATTTCATTGCTGAGTGATATTGCTTTGTAAGTAAATACCACAACTTCTTTATCTATTTTTCAGTTTCTGCGATGTTGAACTTGTACTGTAAACGAGGTTCTTGTAAACAGAGGCATCCCAAACTTTGGGGTGGCTGTGTCTTTTTGATTTTAATTTCCCTAAGCTATAGGACCATAAGTGGAAGTGCCCTAGGCTCTGTTGCTTTGTTTTTTAGATGTTTCAGGAAACACCATACACTTCTCCCGAGTGTCTGTTGGCAATTTACATCCCGCCCATCAACATAACAAGACTCCCAGTTCTCCATGGCCTGTCCTGCCTTTCTGGATTTTACACTTTTTTCAGATGGCCCTTTTGACCGGGGGGAAGTGAGACTTCATTGTAGTGCAGATTTCCTTTGCAAGCTTGCTTGGTTGGCCAAAAAGGGCGTATGCGTTTTTTCCTGAATATATTCAGGAAAAAACGCATACGCCCTTTTTGGCCAAGTGCATCATTGTGGACTTTCTGTCTCTTTTGCTATGCTTTCAATGCAATTCCAGTCTACCTCCTGAAATCGGTTTCCTGCAATTCTGCCCCGCTTTCAAGTCCTCTTGGCAGCCTTACTTCAGTATATTTTTGGACGATAGCTGTCATTTATAACTCTGCAGGTTTGTGAATTACAGTGCCCCTGAGCTCCTTTCTTCAACTCGCTTTCTTTTGAGCTGGCCGCAACACCGCAGGATGGATTCAGGCCCTAATCTGGTTCCGGCACGGCACGCTGAGCCTTTGGTTAATTCCTCTTCCTGGTGGGAAATGAGAGTTAAATTTGTCCGTCCAGACACCTCCAGCTCGTCTCTCATTGGTTCTCCCTATTCCTGTTCATCTTCCGCAGAAATTGCAAACTGGGCCAAACAGGAGGTTAAAGGGACTGACTCTCCAAGTCGGGAGAGTGTTAGTAAAGCGTCTGGAAAGTTGCACCCGAGTACCAGGGTACGAAAACTGAGACATATTTGAACACGTCTCCCAATCACATGGTTGATCATACTCTACGTTCCACATGCATGTTTTAGCTGAAGGCAGAATACCTTAAAACTGGAGAGTTGATACTCGTGGAATGGGTACCATGCAATATGTCTTCAAAGGGTTTTCATTTGCTCACCGAACCTCTCCAATCCTATCACTGCTGCGTTTATGCCCCTGTACACATGCTTGATTCTCTTTCGGAGACATAGCAATCCATAGGTTTTAAGATACTTACTAGTCAGGTACATTCTTAGGCGTTTAATATGCGGTGTTGAGTCCATTTCGTTGAGCAAGGAGTAGCTCTTGTCTATTCCATATTTGGCTTAAGGAACTTTATCTGTGCTCATTTCAATCTCTGGTTTTATGCAGCACCCCAACTCACCTTTCCCCTTAAGCAAGCATAAGTTGGTTTTCTCAATTTGAGACCCTGTTCTGTTCTGTAATTCAGTTCTTGTGTAGCCAAGTTTACATCCCGTGTGTTAGTGATATCTTATGATGTTTCTTTTTCTGTGTGACTTATTTCAGTTAGAATCATCGTATCTGAATCCAGTCATTATGCTGCTACGGGCCTGATGACATAGATTTCATTGCTGAGTGATACTGCATTGTACGTAAGTACCACAACTTCTTTATAAATTTTTCACTTTCTGCGGTATTGAACTTGTACCGTAAACGAGGTTCTTGTAAACAGAGCCGTCCCAAACTTTGGGGTGGCTGTGTCTCTTTGATTTTAATTTCCCTAAGCTATAGGACCATAAGTGGAAGTGCCCTAGGCTCTGTTGCTTTGGTTTTTAGATGTTTCAGGAAACAACATACACTTCTCCCAAGTGGCTGTTGGAAATTTACATCCCGCCCATCAGCATAACAAGGCTCCCAGTTCTCCATGGCCTGTCCTGCCTTTCTGGATTTTACACTTTTTTCAGATGGCCCTTTTGACCGGGGGGCAGTGAGACTTCATTGTAGTGCAGATTTCCTTTGCAAGCTTGCTTGGTTGGCCAAAAAGGGCGTATGCGTCTTTTCCTGAATATATTCAGGAAAAAACGCATACGCCCTTTTTGGCCAAGTGCATCATTGTGGACGTTCTGCCTCTTTTCCTATGATTTCAATGTAATTCCAGTCTACCTCCTGAAATCGGTTTCCTGCAATTCTGCCCCGCTTTCAAGTCCTCTTGGCAGCCTTACTTCAGTATATTTTTGGACGATAGCTGTCATTTATAAGTCTGCAGGTTTGTGAATTACAGTGCCCCTGAGCTCCTTTCTTCAACTCGCTTTCTTTTGAGCTGGCCGCAACACCGCAGGATGGCTTCAGGCCCTAATCTTTTTCCGGCATGGCACGCTGAGCCTTTGGTTAATTCCTCTTCCTGGTGGGAAATGAGAGTTAAATTTGCCCGTCCAGACACCTCCAGCTAGTCTCTCATTGGTTCTCCCTATTCCTGTTCATCTTCTGCAGAAATTGCAAACTGGGCCAAACAGGAGGTTAAAGGCGCTGACTCTCCAAGTGGGGAGAGTGTTAGTAAAACGTCTGGAATGTTGCACCCGAGTACCAGGGGAGGAAAACTGAGACATATTTGAACACGTCTCCCGTTCACACGGTTGATCATACTCTAGGTTCCACATGCATGTTTTAGCTGAAGGAAGAATACCTTAAACCTGGAGAGTTGAGACCCGTGTAATGGGTACAATGCAATATGACTTCAAAGGGTATTCATTTGCTCACCGAACCTCTCCAATCCTATCACTGCTGCGTTTATGCCCCTGTACACACGCTTGATTCGTTTTTGGAGACAGAGCAATCCATAGGTTTTAAGATACTTACCAGTCAGGTACATTCTTAGGCGTTTAATATGGGGTGTTGAGTCCATTTCATTGAGCAAGGAGTAGCTCTTGTCTATTCCATATTTGGCTTAAGGAACTTTATCTGTGCTCATTTCAATCTCTGGTTTTATGCAGCACCCCAACTCCCCTTTCCCCTTAAGCAAGCATAAGTTGCTTTTCTAAATTTGAGACCGTGTTCTGTTTTGTAATTCAGTTCCTGTGTAGCCAAGTTTACATTCCGTGTATTAGTGATATCTTATGATGTTTCTTTTTCTGTGTGACTTATTTCAGTTAGAATCATCGTATCTGAATCCACTCATTGTGCTGCTAAGGGCCTGATGACATAGATTTCATTGCTGAGTGATATTGCTTTGTAAGTAAATACCACAACTTCTTTATCCATTTTTCACTTTCTGCGGTGTTGAACTTGTACTGTAAACGAGGTTCTTGTAAACAGAGGCGTCCCAAACTTTGGGGTGGCTGTGTCTTTTTGATTTTAATTTCCCTAAGCTATAGGACCATAAGTGGAAGTGCCCTAGGCTCTGTTGCTTTGTTTTTTAGATGTTTCAGGAAACACCATACACTTCTCCCGAGTGTCTGTTGGCAATTTACATCCCGCCCATCAGCATAACAAGGCTCCCAGTTCTCCATGGCCTGTCCTGCCTTTCTGGATTTTACACTTTTTTCAGATGGCCCTTTTGACCGGGGGGAAGTGAGACTTCATTGTAGTGCAGATTTCCTTTGCAAGCTTGCTTGGTTGGCCAAAAAGGGCGTATGCGTTTTTTCCTGAATATATTCAGGAAAAAACGCATACGCCCTTTTTGGCCAAGTGCATCATTGTGGACTTTCTGTCTCTTTTGCTATGCTTTCAATGCAATTCCAGTCTACCTCCTGAAATCGGTTTCCTGCAATTCTGCCCCGCTTTCAAGTCCTCTTGGCAGCCTTACTTCAGTATATTTTTGGACGATAGCTGTCATTTATAACTCTGCAGGTTTGTGAATTACAGTGCCCCTGAGCTCCTTTCTTCAACTCGCTTTCTTTTGAGCTGGCCGCAACACCGCAGGATGGATTCAGGCCCTAATCTGGTTCCGGCACGGCACGCTGAGCCTTTGGTTAATTCCTCTTCCTGGTGGGAAATGAGAGTTAAATTTGTCCGTCCAGACACCTCCAGCTCGTCTCTCATTGGTTCTCCCTATTCCTGTTCATCTTCCGCAGAAATTGCAAACTGGGCCAAACAGGAGGTTAAAGGGACTGACTCTCCAAGTCGGGAGAGTGTTAGTAAAGCGTCTGGAAAGTTGCACCCGAGTACCAGGGTACGAAAACTGAGACATATTTGAACACGTCTCCCAATCACATGGTTGATCATACTCTACGTTCCACATGCATGTTTTAGCTGAAGGCAGAATACCTTAAAACTGGAGAGTTGATACTCGTGGAATGGGTACCATGCAATATGTCTTCAAAGGGTTTTCATTTGCTCACCGAACCTCTCCAATCCTATCACTGCTGCGTTTATGCCCCTGTACACATGCTTGATTCTCTTTCGGAGACATAGCAATCCATAGGTTTTAAGATACTTACTAGTCAGGTACATTCTTAGGCGTTTAATATGCGGTGTTGAGTCCATTTCGTTGAGCAAGGAGTAGCTCTTGTCTATTCCATATTTGGCTTAAGGAACTTTATCTGTGCTCATTTCAATCTCTGGTTTTATGCAGCACCCCAACTCACCTTTCCCCTTAAGCAAGCATAAGTTGGTTTTCTCAATTTGAGACCCTGTTCTGTTCTGTAATTCAGTTCTTGTGTAGCCAAGTTTACATCCCGTGTGTTAGTGATATCTTATGATGTTTCTTTTTCTGTGTGACTTATTTCAGTTAGAATCATCGTATCTGAATCCAGTCATTATGCTGCTACGGGCCTGATGACATAGATTTCATTGCTGAGTGATACTGCATTGTACGTAAGTACCACAACTTCTTTATAAATTTTTCACTTTCTGCGGTATTGAACTTGTACCGTAAACGAGGTTCTTGTAAACAGAGCCGTCCCAAACTTTGGGGTGGCTGTGTCTCTTTGATTTTAATTTCCCTAAGCTATAGGACCATAAGTGGAAGTGCCCTAGGCTCTGTTGCTTTGGTTTTTAGATGTTTCAGGAAACAACATACACTTCTCCCAAGTGGCTGTTGGAAATTTACATCCCGCCCATCAGCATAACAAGGCTCCCAGTTCTCCATGGCCTGTCCTGCCTTTCTGGATTTTACACTTTTTTCAGATGGCCCTTTTGACCGGGGGGCAGTGAGACTTCATTGTAGTGCAGATTTCCTTTGCAAGCTTGCTTGGTTGGCCAAAAAGGGCGTATGCGTCTTTTCCTGAATATATTCAGGAAAAAACGCATACGCCCTTTTTGGCCAAGTGCATCATTGTGGACGTTCTGCCTCTTTTCCTATGATTTCAATGTAATTCCAGTCTACCTCCTGAAATCGGTTTCCTGCAATTCTGCCCCGCTTTCAAGTCCTCTTGGCAGCCTTACTTCAGTATATTTTTGGACGATAGCTGTCATTTATAAGTCTGCAGGTTTGTGAATTACAGTGCCCCTGAGCTCCTTTCTTCAACTCGCTTTCTTTTGAGCTGGCCGCAACACCGCAGGATGGCTTCAGGCCCTAATCTTTTTCCGGCATGGCACGCTGAGCCTTTGGTTAATTCCTCTTCCTGGTGGGAAATGAGAGTTAAATTTGCCCGTCCAGACACCTCCAGCTAGTCTCTCATTGGTTCTCCCTATTCCTGTTCATCTTCTGCAGAAATTGCAAACTGGGCCAAACAGGAGGTTAAAGGCGCTGACTCTCCAAGTGGGGAGAGTGTTAGTAAAACGTCTGGAATGTTGCACCCGAGTACCAGGGGAGGAAAACTGAGACATATTTGAACACGTCTCCCGTTCACACGGTTGATCATACTCTAGGTTCCACATGCATGTTTTAGCTGAAGGAAGAATACCTTAAACCTGGAGAGTTGAGACCCGTGTAATGGGTACAATGCAATATGACTTCAAAGGGTATTCATTTGCTCACCGAACCTCTCCAATCCTATCACTGCTGCGTTTATGCCCCTGTACACACGCTTGATTCGTTTTTGGAGACAGAGCAATCCATAGGTTTTAAGATACTTACCAGTCAGGTACATTCTTAGGCGTTTAATATGGGGTGTTGAGTCCATTTCATTGAGCAAGGAGTAGCTCTTGTCTATTCCATATTTGGCTTAAGGAACTTTATCTGTGCTCATTTCAATCTCTGGTTTTATGCAGCACCCCAACTCCCCTTTCCCCTTAAGCAAGCATAAGTTGCTTTTCTAAATTTGAGACCGTGTTCTGTTTTGTAATTCAGTTCCTGTGTAGCCAAGTTTACATTCCGTGTATTAGTGATATCTTATGATGTTTCTTTTTCTGTGTGACTTATTTCAGTTAGAATCATCGTATCTGAATCCACTCATTGTGCTGCTAAGGGCCTGATGACATAGATTTCATTGCTGAGTGATATTGCTTTGTAAGTAAATACCACAACTTCTTTATCCATTTTTCACTTTCTGCGGTGTTGAACTTGTACTGTAAACGAGGTTCTTGTAAACAGAGGCGTCCCAAACTTTGGGGTGGCTGTGTCTTTTTGATTTTAATTTCCCTAAGCTATAGGACCATAAGTGGAAGTGCCCTAGGCTCTGTTGCTTTGTTTTTTAGATGTTTCAGGAAACACCATACACTTCTCCCGAGTGTCTGTTGGCAATTTACATCCCGCCCATCAGCATAACAAGGCTCCCAGTTCTCCATGGCCTGTCCTGCCTTTCTGGATTTTACACTTTTTTCAGATGGCCCTTTTGACCGGGGGGAAGTGAGACTTCATTGTAGTGCAGATTTCCTTTGCAAGCTTGCTTGGTTGGCCAAAAAGGGCGTATGCGTTTTTTCCTGAATATATTCAGGAAAAAACGCATACGCCCTTTTTGGCCAAGTGCATCATTGTGGACGTTCTGCCTCTTTTCCTATGCTTTCAATGCAATTCCAGTCTACCTCCTGAAATCGGTTTCCTGCAATTCTGCCCCGCTTTCAAGTCCTCTTGGCAGCCTTACTTCAGTATATTTTTGGACGATAGCTGTCATTTATAACTCTGCAGGTTTGTGAATTACAGTGCCCCTGAGCTCCTTTCTTCAACTCGCTTTCTTTTGAGCTGGCCGCAACACCGCAGGATGGCTTCAGGCCCTAATCTGGTTCCGGCATGGCAAGCTGAGCCTTTGGTTAATTCCTCTTCCTGGTGGGAAATGAGAGTTAAATTTGCCCGTCCAGACACCTCCAGCTAGTCTCTCATTGGTTCTCGCTATTCCTGTTCATCTTCCACAGAAATTGCAAACTGGGCCAAACAGGAGGTTAAAGGGACTGACTCTCCAAGTCGGGAGAGTGTTAGTAAAGCATCTGGAATGTTGCACCTGAGTACCAGGGTACGAAAACTGAGACATATTTGAACACGTTTCCCGATCACATGGTTGATCATACTCTAGTTTCCACATGCATGTTTTAGCTGAAGGTAGAATACCTTAAACCTGGGTAGTTGAAACCCGTGGAATGGGTACCATGCAATATGACTTCAAAGGGTCTTCATTTGCTCACCGAACCTCTCCAATCCTATCACTGCTGCGTTTATGCCCCTGTACACATGCTTGATTCTCTTTCGGAGACATAGCAATCCATAGGTTTTAAGATACTTACTAGTCAGGTACATTCTTAGGCGTTTAATATGCGGTGTTGAGTCCATTTCGTTGAGCAAGGAGTAGCTCTTGTCTATTCCATATTTGGCTTAAGGAACTTTATCTGTGCTCATTTCAACCTCTGGTTTTATGCAGCACCCCAACTCACCTTTACCCTTAAGCAAGCATAAGTTGGTTTTCTAAATTTGAGACCCTGTTCTGTTCTGTAATTCAGTTCCTGTGTAGCCAAGTTTACATTCCGTGTATTACTGATATCTTATGATGTTTCTTTTTCTGTGTGACTTATTTCAGTTAGAATCATCATACCTGAATCCACTCATTGTGCTGCTAAGGGCCTGATGACATAGATTTCATTGCTGAGTGATATTGCTTTGTAAGTAAATACCACAACTTCTTTATCCATTTTTCACTTTCTGCGATGTTGAACTTGTACTGTAAACGAGGTTCTTGTAAACAGAGGCGTCCCAAACTTTGGGGTGGCTGTGTCTTTTTGATTTTAATTTCCCTAATCTATAGGACCATAAGTGGATGTGCCCTAGGCTCTGTTGCTTTGTTTTTTAGATGTTTCAGGAAATACCATACACTTCTCCCGAGTGTCTGTTGGCAATTTACATCCCTCCCATCAGCATAAAAAGGCTCCCAGTTCTCCATGGCCTGTCCTGCCTTTCTGGATTTTACACTTTTTTCAGATGGCCCTTTTGACCGGGGGGAAGTGAGACTTCATTGTAGTGCAGATTTCCTTTGCAAGCTTGCTTGGTTGGCCAAAAAGGGCGTATGCGTTTTTTCCTGAATATATTCAGGAAAAAACGCATACGCCCTTTTTGGCCAAGTGCATCATTGTGGACGTTCTGCCTCTTTTCCTATGCTTTCAATGCAATTCCAGTCTACCTCCTGAAATCGGTTTCCTGCAATTCTGCCCCGCTTTCAAGTCCTCTTGGCAGCCTTACTTCAGTATATTTTTGGACGATAGCTGTCATTTATAACTCTGCAGGTTTGTGAATTACAGTGCCCCTGAGCTCCTTTCTTCAACTCGCTTTCTTTTGAGCTGGCCGCAACACCGCAGGATGGCTTCAGGCCCTAATCTGGTTCCGGCACGGCAAGCTGAGCCTTTGGTTAATTCCTCTTCCTGGTGGGAAATGAGAGTTAAATTTGCCCGTCCAGACACCTCCAGCTAGTCTCTCATTGGTTCTCGCTATTCCTGTTCATCTTCCACAGAAATTGCAAACTGGGCCAAACAGGAGGTTAAAGGGACTGACTCTCCAAGTCGGGAGGGTGTTAGTAAAGCGTCTGGAATGTTGCACCCGACTACCAGGGTACGAAAACTGAGACATATTTGAACACGTTTCCCGATCACATGGTTGATCATACTCTAGTTTCCACATGCATGTTTTAGCTGAAGGTAGAATACCTTAAACCTGGGTAGTTGAAACCCGTGGAATGGGTACCATGCAATATGATTTCAAAGGGTCTTCATTTGCTCACTGAACCTCTCCAATCCTATCACTGCTGCGTTTATGCCCCTGTACACATGCTTGATTCTCTTTCGGAGACATAGCAATCCATAGGTTTTAAGATACTTACTAGTCAGGTACATTCTTAGGCGTTTAATATGCGGTGTTGAGTCCATTTCGTTGAGCAAGGAGTAGCTCTTGTCTATTCCATATTTGGCTTAAGGAACTTTATCTGTGCTCATTTCAATCTCTGGTTTTATGCAGCACCCCAACTCTCCTTTACCCTTAAGCAAGCATAAGTTGGTTTTCTAAATTTGAGACCCTGTTCTGTTCTGTAATTCAGTTCCTGTGTAGCCAAGTTTACATTCCGTGTATTACTGATATCTTATGATGTTTCTTTTTCTGTGTGACTTATTTCAGTTAGAATCATCATACCTGAATCCACTCATTGTGCTGCTAAGGGCCTGATGACATAGATTTCATTGCTGAGTGATATTGCTTTGTAAGTAAATACCACAACTTCTTTATCCATTTTTCACTTTCTGTGATGTTGAACTTGTACTGTAAACGAGGTTCTTGTAAACAGAGGCGTCCCAAACTTTGGGGTGGCTGTGTCTTTTTGATTTTAATTTCCCTAATCTATAGGACCATAAGTGGAAGTGCCCTAGGCTCTGTTGCTTTGTTTTTTAGATGTTTCAGGAAACACCATACACTTCTCCCGAGTGTCTGTTGGCAATTTACATCCCTCCCATCAGCATAAAAAGGCTCCCAGTTCTCCATGGCCTGTCCTGCCTTTCTGGATTTTACACTTTTTTCAGATGGCCCTTTTGACCGGGGGGAAGTGAGACTTCATTGTAGTGCAGATTTCCTTTGCAAGCTTGCTTGGTTGGCCAAAAAGGGCGTATGCGTTTTTTCCTGAATATATTCAGGAAAAAACGCATACGCCCTTTTTGGCCAAGTGCATCATTGTGGACGTTCTGCCTCTTTTCCTATGCTTTCAATGCAATTCCAGTCTACCTCCTGAAATCGGTTTCCTGCAATTCTGCCCCGCTTTCAAGTCCTCTTGGCAGCCTTACTTCAGTATATCTTTGGACGATAGCTGTCATTTATAACTCTGCAGGTTTGTGAGTTACAGTGCCCCTGAGCTCCTTTCTTCAACTCGCTTTCTTTTGAGCTGGCCGCAACACCACAGGATGGCTTCAGGCCCTAATCTGGTTCCGGCACGGCACGCTGAGCCTTTGGTTAATTCCTCTTCCTGGTGGGAAATGAGAGTTAAATTTGCCCGTCCAGACACCTCCAGCTAGTCTCTCATTGGTTCTCGCTATTCCTGTTCATCTTCCGCAGAAATTGCAAACTGGGCCAAACAGGAGGTTAAAGGGACTGACTCTCCAAGTCGGGAGGGTGTTAGTAAAGCGTCTGGAATGTTGCACCCGACTACCAGGGTACGAAAACTGAGACATATTTGAACACGTTTCCCGATCACATGGTTGATCATACTCTAGTTTCCACATGCATGTTTTAGCTGAAGGTAGAATACCTTAAACCTGGGTAGTTGAAACCCGTGGAATGGGTACCATGCAATATGATTTCAAAGGGTCTTCATTTGCTCACTGAACCTCTCCAATCCTATCACTGCTGCGTTTATGCCCCTGTACACATGCTTGATTCTCTTTCGGAGACATAGCAATCCATAGGTTTTAAGATACTTACTAGTCAGGTACATTCTTAGGCGTTTAATATGCGGTTTTGAGTCCATTTCGTTGAGCAAGGAGTAGCTCTTGTCTATTCCATATTTGGCTTAAGGAACTTTATCTGTGCTCATTTCAATCTCTGGTTTTATGCAGCACCCCAACTCTCCTTTACCCTTAAGCAAGCATAAGTTGGTTTTCTAAATTTGAGACCCTGTTCTGTTCTGTAATTCAGTTCCTGTGTAGCCAAGTTTACATTCCGTGTATTACTGATATCTTATGATGTTTCTTTTTCTGTGTGACTTATTTCAGTTAGAATCATCATACCTGAATCCACTCATTGTGCTGCTAAGGGCCTGATGACATAGATTTCATTGCTGAGTGATATTGCTTTGTAAGTAAATACCACAACTTCTTTATCCATTTTTCACTTTCTGTGATGTTGAACTTGTACTGTAAACGAGGTTCTTGTAAACAGAGGCGTCCCAAACTTTGGGGTGGCTGTGTCTTTTTGATTTTAATTTCCCTAATCTATAGGACCATAAGTGGAAGTGCCCTAGGCTCTGTTGCTTTGTTTTTTAGATGTTTCAGGAAACACCATACACTTCTCCCGAGTGTCTGTTGGCAATTTACATCCCTCCCATCAGCATAAAAAGGCTCCCAGTTCTCCATGGCCTGTCCTGCCTTTCTGGATTTTACACTTTTTTCAGATGGCCCTTTTGACCGGGGGGAAGTGAGACTTCATTGTAGTGCAGATTTCCTTTGCAAGCTTGCTTGGTTGGCCAAAAAGGGCGTATGCGTTTTTTCCTGAATATATTCAGGAAAAAACGCATACGCCCTTTTTGGCCAAGTGCATCATTGTGGACGTTCTGCCTCTTTTCCTATGCTTTCAATGCAATTCCAGTCTACCTCCTGAAATCGGTTTCCTGCAATTCTGCCCCGCTTTCAAGTCCTCTTGGCAGCCTTACTTCAGTATATCTTTGGACGATAGCTGTCATTTATAACTCTGCAGGTTTGTGAGTTACAGTGCCCCTGAGCTCCTTTCTTCAACTCGCTTTCTTTTGAGCTGGCCGCAACACCACAGGATGGCTTCAGGCCCTAATCTGGTTCCGGCACGGCACGCTGAGCCTTTGGTTAATTCCTCTTCCTGGTGGGAAATGAGAGTTAAATTTGCCCGTCCAGACACCTCCAGCTAGTCTCTCATTGGTTCTCGCTATTCCTGTTCATCTTCCGCAGAAATTGCAAACTGGGCCAAACAGGAGGTTAAAGGGACTGACTCTCCAAGTCGGGAGGGTGTTAGTAAAGCGTCTGGAATGTTGCACCCGAGTACCAGGGTATGAAAACTGAGACATATTTGAACACGTTTCCCGATCACATGGTTGATCGTACTCTAGGTTCCACATGCATGTTTTAGCTGAAGGAAGAATACCTTAAACCTGGGTAGTTGAAACCCGTGGAATGGGTACCATGCAATATGACTTCAAAGGGTCTTCATTTGCTCACCGAACCTCTCCAATCCTATCACTGCTGCGTTTATGCCCCTGTACACATGCTTGATTCTCTTTTGGAGACATAGCAATCCATAGGTTTTAAGATACTTACTAGTCAGGTACATTCTTAGGCGTTTAATATGCGGTGTTGAGTCCATTTCGTTGAGCAAGGAGTAGCTCTTGTCTATTCCATATTTGGCTTAAGGAACTTTATCTGTGCTCATTTCAATGTCTGGTTTTATGCAGCACCCCAGCTCACCTTTACCCTTAAGCAAGCATAAGTTGGTTTTCTAAATTTGAGACCCTGTTCTGTTCTGTAATTCAGTTCCTGTGTAGCCAAGTTTACATTCCGTGTATTACTGATATCTTATGATGTTTCTTTTTCTGTGTGACTTATTTCAGTTAGAATCATCATACCTGAATCCACTCATTGTGCTGCTAAGGGCCTGATGACATAGATTTCATTGCTGAGTGATATTGCTTTGTAAGTAAATACCACAACTTCTTTATCCATTTTTCACTTTTTGCGATGTTGAACTTGTACTGTAAACGAGGTTCTTGTAAACAGAGGCGTCCCAAACTTTGGGGTGGCTGTGTCTTTTTGATTTTAATTTCCCTAAGCTATAGGACCATAAGTGGAAGTGCCCTAGTCTCTGTTGCTTTGTTTTTTAGATGTTTCAGGAAACACCATACACTTCTCCCGAGTGTCTGTTGGCAATTTACATCCCGCCCATCAGCATAACAAGGCTCCCAGTTCTCCATGGCCTGTCCTGCCTTTCTGGATTTTACACTTTTTTCAGATGGCCCTTTTGACCGGGGGGAAGTGAGACTTCATTGTAGTGCAGATTTCCTTTGCAAGCTTGCTTGGTTGGCCAAAAAGGGCGTATGCGTTTTTTCCTGAATATATTCAGGAAAAAACGCATACGCCCTTTTTGGCCAAGTGCATCATTGTGGACGTTCTGCCTCTTTTCCTATGCTTTCAATGCAATTCCAGTCTACCTCCTGAAATCGGTTTCCTGCAATTCTGCCCCGCTTTCAAGTCCTCTTGGCAGCCTTACTTCAGTATATCTTTGGACGATAGCTGTCATTTATAACTCTGCAGGTTTGTGAGTTACAGTGCCCCTGAGCTCCTTTCTTCAACTCGCTTTCTTTTGAGCTGGCCGCAACACCACAGGATGGCTTCAGGCCCTAATCTTGTTCCGGCACGGCACGCTGAGCCTTTGGTTAATTCCTCTTCCTGGTGGGAAATGAGAGTTAAATTTGCCCGTCCAGACACCTCCAGCTAGTCTCTCATTGGTTCTCGCTATTCCTGTTCATCTTCCGCAGAAATTGCAAACTGGGCCAAACAGGAGGTTAAAGGGACTGACTCTCCAAGTCGGGAGGGTGTTAGTAAAGCGTCTGGAATGTTGCACCCGACTACCAGGGTACGAAAACTGAGACATATTTGAACACGTTTCCCGATCACATGGTTGATCATACTCTAGTTTCCACATGCATGTTTTAGCTGAAGGTAGAATACCTTAAACCTGGGTAGTTGAAACCCGTGGAATGGGTACCATGCAATATGATTTCAAAGGGTCTTCATTTGCTCACTGAACCTCTCCAATCCTATCACTGCTGCGTTTATGCCCCTGTACACATGCTTGATTCTCTTTCGGAGACATAGCAATCCATAGGTTTTAAGATACTTACTAGTCAGGTACATTCTTAGGCGTTTAATATGCGGTTTTGAGTCCATTTCGTTGAGCAAGGAGTAGCTCTTGTCTATTCCATATTTGGCTTAAGGAACTTTATCTGTGCTCATTTCAATCTCTGGTTTTATGCAGCACCCCAACTCTCCTTTACCCTTAAGCAAGCATAAGTTGGTTTTCTAAATTTGAGACCCTGTTCTGTTCTGTAATTCAGTTCCTGTGTAGCCAAGTTTACATTCCGTGTATTACTGATATCTTATGATGTTTCTTTTTCTGTGTGACTTATTTCAGTTAGAATCATCATACCTGAATCCACTCATTGTGCTGCTAAGGGCCTGATGACATAGATTTCATTGCTGAGTGATATTGCTTTGTAAGTAAATACCACAACTTCTTTATCCATTTTTCACTTTCTGTGATGTTGAACTTGTACTGTAAACGAGGTTCTTGTAAACAGAGGCGTCCCAAACTTTGGGGTGGCTGTGTCTTTTTGATTTTAATTTCCCTAATCTATAGGACCATAAGTGGAAGTGCCCTAGGCTCTGTTGCTTTGTTTTTTAGATGTTTCAGGAAACACCATACACTTCTCCCGAGTGTCTGTTGGCAATTTACATCCCTCCCATCAGCATAAAAAGGCTCCCAGTTCTCCATGGCCTGTCCTGCCTTTCTGGATTTTACACTTTTTTCAGATGGCCCTTTTGACTGGGGGGAAGTGAGACTTCATTGTAGTGCAGATTTCCTTTGCAAGCTTGCTTGGTTGGCCAAAAAGGGCGTATGCGTTTTTTCCTGAATATATTCAGGAAAAAACGCATACGCCCTTTTTGGCCAAGTGCATCATTGTGGACGTTCTGCCTCTTTTCCTATGCTTTCAATGCAATTCCAGTCTACCTCCTGAAATCGGTTTCCTGCAATTCTGCCCCGCTTTCAAGTCCTCTTGGCAGCCTTACTTCAGTATATCTTTGGACGATAGCTGTCATTTATAACTCTGCAGGTTTGTGAGTTACAGTGCCCCTGAGCTCCTTTCTTCAACTCGCTTTCTTTTGAGCTGGCCGCAACACCACAGGATGGCTTCAGGCCCTAATCTGGTTCCGGCACGGCACGCTGAGCCTTTGGTTAATTCCTCTTCCTGGTGGGAAATGAGAGTTAAATTTGCCCGTCCAGACACCTCCAGCTAGTCTCTCATTGGTTCTCGCTATTCCTGTTCATCTTCCGCAGAAATTGCAAACTGGGCCAAACAGGAGGTTAAAGGGACTGACTCTCCAAGTCGGGAGGGTGTTAGTAAAGCGTCTGGAATGTTGCACCCGAGTACCAGGGTATGAAAACTGAGACATATTTGAACACGTTTCCCGATCACATGGTTGATCGTACTCTAGGTTCCACATGCATGTTTTAGCTGAAGGAAGAATACCTTAAACCTGGGTAGTTGAAACCCGTGGAATGGGTACCATGCAATATGACTTCAAAGGGTCTTCATTTGCTCACCGAACCTCTCCAATCCTATCACTGCTGCGTTTATGCCCCTGTACACATGCTTGATTCTCTTTCGGAGACATAGCAATCCATAGGTTTTAAGATACTTACTAGTCAGGTACATTCTTAGGCGTTTAATATGCGGTGTTGAGTCCATTTCGTTGAGCAAGGAGTAGCTCTTGTCTATTCCATATTTGGCTTAAGGAACTTTATCTGTGCTCATTTCAATGTCTGGTTTTATGCAGCACCCCAACTCACCTTTACCCTTAAGCAAGCATAAGTTGGTTTTCTAAATTTGAGACCCTGTTCTGTTCTGTAATTCAGTTCCTGTGTAGCCAAGTTTACATTCCGTGTATTACTGATATCTTATGATGTTTCTTTTTCTGTGTGACTTATTTCAGTTAGAATCATCATACCTGAATCCACTCATTGTGCTGCTAAGGGCCTGATGACATAGATTTCATTGCTGAGTGATATTGCTTTGTAAGTAAATACCACAACTTCTTTATCCATTTTTCACTTTCTGCGATGTTGAACTTGTACTGTAAACGAGGTTCTTGTAAACAGAGGCGTCCCAAACTTTGGGGTGGCTGTGTCTTTTTGATTTTAATTTCCCTAAGCTATAGGACCATAAGTGGAAGTGCCCTAGTCTCTGTTGCTTTGTTTTTTAGATGTTTCAGGAAACACCATACACTTCTCCCGAGTGTCTGTTGGCAATTTACATCCCGCCCATCAGCATAACAAGGCTCCCAGTTCTCCATGGCCTGTCCTGCCTTTCTGGATTTTACACTTTTTTCAGATGGCCCTTTTGACCGGGGGGAAGTGAGACTTCATTGTAGTGCAGATTTCCTTTGCAAGCTTGCTTGGTTGGCCAAAAAGGGCGTATGCGTTTTTTCCTGAATATATTCAGGAAAAAACGCATACGCCCTTTTTGGCCAAGTGCATCATTGTGGACGTTCTGCCTCTTTTCCTATGCTTTCAATGCAATTCCAGTCTACCTCCTGAAATCGGTTTCCTGCAATTCTGCCCCGCTTTCAAGTCCTCTTGGCAGCCTTACTTCAGTATATTTTTGGACGATAGCTGTCATTTATAACTCTGCAGGTTTGTGAATTACAGTGCCCCTGAGCTCCTTTCTTCAACTCGCTTTCTTTTGAGCTGGCCGCAACACTGCAGGATGGCTTCAGGCCCTAATCTGGTTCCGGCACGGTAAGCTGAGCCTTTGGTTAATTCCTCTTCCTGGTGGGAAATGAGAGTTAAATTTGCCCGTCCAGACACCTCCAGCTAGTCTCTCATTGGTTCTCGCTATTCCTGTTCATCTTCCGCAGAAATTGCAAACTGGGCCAAACAGGAGGTTAAAGGGACTGACTCTCCAAGTCGGGAGGGTGTTAGTAAAGCGTCTGGAATGTTGCACCCGAGTACCAGGGGAGGAAAACTGAGACATATTTGAACACGTCTCCCGTTCACACGGTTGATCATACTCTGGGTTCCACATGCATGTTTTAGCTGAAGGAAGAATACCTTAAACCTGGAGAGTTGAGACCCGTGTAATGGGTACCATGCAATATGACTTCAAAGGGTCTTCATTTGCTCACCGAACGTCTCCAATCCTATCACTGCTGCGTTTATCCCCCTGTACAGACGCTTGATTCTCTTTTGGAGACATAGCAATCCATAGGTTTTAAGATACTTACTAGTCAGGTACATTCTTAGGCATTTAATATGGGGTGTTGAGTCCATTTCGTTGAGCAAGGAGTAGCTCTTGTCTATTCCATATTTGGCTTAAGGAACTTTATCTGTGCTCATTTCAATCTCTGGTTTTATGCAGCACCCCAACTCACCTTTCCCCTTAAGCAAGCATAAGTTGGTTTTCTAAATTTGAGACCCTGTTCTGTTTTGGAATTCAGTTCCTGTGTAGCCAAGTTTACATTCTGTGTATTAGTGATATCTTATGATGTTTCTTTTTCTGTGTGACTTATTTCAGTTAGAATCATCGTACCTGAATCCACTCATTATGCTGCTACGGGCCTGATGACATAGATTTCATTGTTGAGTGATACTGCATTGTACGTAAGTACCACAACTTCTTTATCCATTTTTCACTTTCTGTGATATTGAACTTGTACGGTAAATGAGGTTCTTGTAAACAGAGGCGTCCCAAACTTTGGGGTGGCTGTGTCTTTTTGATTTTAATTTCCCTAAGCTATAGGACCATAAGTGGAAGTGCCCTAGTCTCTGTTGCTTTGTTTTTTAGATGTTTCAGGAAACACCATACACTTCTCCCGAGTGTCTGTTGGCAATTTACATCCCGCCCATCAGCATAACAAGGCTCCCAGTTCTCCATGGCCTGTCCTGCCTTTCTGGATTTTACACTTTTTTCAGATGGCCCTTTTGACCGGGGGGAAGTGAGACTTCATTGTAGTGCAGATTTCCTTTGCAAGCTTGCTTGGTTGGCCAAAAAGGGCGTATGCGTTTTTTCCTGAATATATTCAGGAAAAAACGCATACGCCCTTTTTGGCCAAGTGCATCATTGTGGACGTTCTGCCTCTTTTCCTATGCTTTCAATGCAATTCCAGTCTACCTCCTGAAATCGGTTTCCTGCAATTCTGCCCCGCTTTCAAGTCCTCTTGGCAGCCTTACTTCAGTATATTTTTAGATGATAGCTGTCATTTATAACTCTGCAGGTTTGTGAATTACAGTGCCCCTGAGCTCCTTTCTTCAACTCGCTTTCTTTTGAGCTGGCAGCAACACCGCAGGATGGCTTCAGGCCCTAATCTTGTTCCGGCACGGCACGCTGAGCCTTTGGTTATTCCTCTTCCTGGTGGGAAATGAGAGTTAAATTTGCCCGTCGAGACACCTCCAGCTAGTCTCTCATTGGTTCTCCCTATTCCTGTTCATCTTCCGCAGAAATTGCAAACTGGGCCAAACAGGAGGTTAAAAGCGCTGACTCTCCAAGTGGGGAGAGTGTTAGTAAAGCGTCTGGAATGTTGCACCCGAGTACCAGGGGACCAAAACTGAGACATATTTGAACACGTCTCCCGTTCACACAGTTGATCATACTCTGGGTTCCACATGCATGTTTTAGCTGAAGGAAGAATACCTTAAACCTGGAGAGTTGAGACCCGTGGAATGGGTACCATGCAATATGACTTCAAAGGGTCTTCATTTGCTCACCGAACCTCTCCAATCCTATCACTGCTGCGTTTATGCCCCTGTACACATGCTTGATTCTCTTTTGGAGACATAGCAATCCATAGGTTTTAAGATACTTACTAGTCAGGTACATTCTTAGGCATTTAATATGGGGTGTTGAGTCCATTTCGTTGAGCAAGGAGTAGCTCTTGTCTATTCCATATTTGGCTTAAGGAACTTTATCTGTGCTCATTTCAATCTCTGGTTTTATGCAGCACCCCAACTCACCTTTAACCTTAAGCAAGCATAAGTTGGTTTTCTAAATTTGAGACCCTGTTCTGTTTTGGAATTCAGTTCCTGTGTAGCCAAGTTTACATTCCGTGTATTAGTGATATCTTATGATGTTTCTTTTTCTGTGTGACTTATTTCAGTTAGAATCATCGTACCTGAATCCACTCATTATGCTGCTACGGGCCTAATGACATAGACTTCATTGCTGAGTGATACTGCATTGTACGTAAGTACCACAAGTTCTTTATCCATTTTTCACTTTCTGCGATATTGAACTTGTACGGTAAACGAGGTTCTTGTAAACAGAGGCGTCCCAAACTTTGGGGTGGCTGTGTCTTTTTGATTTTAATTTCCCTAAGCTATAGGACCATAAGTGGAAGTGCCCTAGGCTCTGTTGCTTTGTTTTTTAGATGTTTCAGGAAACACCATACACTTCTCCCGAGTGTCTGTTGGCAATTTACATCCCGCCCATCAGCATAACAAGGCTCCCAGTTCTCCATGGCCTGTCCTGCCTTTCTGGATTTTACACATTTTTCAGATGGCCCTTTTGACCGGGGGGAAGTGAGACTTCATTGTAGTGCAGATTTCCTTTGCAAGCTTGCTTGGTTGGCCAAAAAGGGCGTATGCGTTTTTTCCTGAATATATTCAGGAAAAAACGCATACGCCCTTTTTGGCCAAGTGCATCATTGTGGACGTTCTGCCTCTTTTCCTATGCTTTCAATGCAATTCCAGTCTACCTCCTGAAATCGGTTTCCTGCAATGCTGCCCCGCTTTCAAGTCCTCTTGGCAGCCTTACTTCAGTATATTTTTGGACGATAGCTGTCATTTATAACTCTGCAGGTTTGTGAATTACAGTGCCCCTGAGCTCCTTTCTTCAACTCGCTTTCTTTTGAGCTGGCCGCAACACCGCAGGATGGCTTCAGGCCCTAATCTGGTTCCGGCACGGTAAGCTGAGCCTTTGGTTAATTCCTCTTCCTGGTGGGAAATGAGAGTTAAATTTGCCCGTCCAGACACCTCCAGCTAGTCTCTCATTGGTTCTCGCTATTCCTGTTCATCTTCCGCAGAAATTGCAAACTGGGCCAAACAGGAGGTTAAAGGGACTGACTCTCCAAGTCGGGAGGGTGTTAGTAAAGCGTCTGGAATGTTGCACCCGAGTACCAGGGGAGGAAAACTGAGACATATTTGAACACGTCTCCCGTTCACACGGTTGATCATACTCTGGGTTCCACATGCATGTTTTAGCTGAAGGAAGAATACCTGAAACCTGGAGAGTTGAGACCCGTGTAATGGGTACCATGCAATATGACTTCAAAGGGTCTTCATTTGCTCACCGAACTTCTCCAATCCTATCACTGCTGCGTTTATCCCCCTGTACAGACGCTTGATTCTCTTTTGGAGACATAGCAATCCATAGGTTTTAAGATACTTACTAGTCAGGTACATTCTTAGGCATTTAATATGGGGTGTTGAGTCCATTTCGTTGAGCAAGGAGTAGCTCTTGTCTATTCCATATTTGGCTTAAGGAACTTTATCTGTGCTCATTTCAATCTCTGGTTTTATGCAGCACCCCAACTCACCTTTCCCCTTAAGCAAGCATAAGTTGGTTTTCTAAATTTGAGACCCTGTTCTGTTTTGGAATTCAGTTCCTGTGTAGCCAAGTTTACATTCTGTGTATTAGTGATATCTTATGATGTTTCTTTTTCTGTGTGACTTATTTCAGTTAGAATCATCGTACCTGAATCCACTCATTATGCTGCTACGGGCCTGATGACATAGATTTCATTGTTGAGTGATACTGCATTGTACGTAAGTACCACAACTTCTTTATCCATTTTTCACTTTCTGTGATATTGAACTTGTACGGTAAATGAGGTTCTTGTAAACAGAGGCGTCCCAAACTTTGGGGTGGCTGTGTCTTTTTGATTTTAATTTCCCTAAGCTATAGGACCATAAGTGGAAGTGCCCTAGGCTCTGTTGCTTTGTTTTTTAGATGTTTCAGGAAACACCATACACTTCTCCCGAGTGGCTGTTGGCAATTTACATCCCGCCCATCAGCATAACAAGGCTCCCAGTTCTCCATGGCCTGTCCTGCCTTTCTGGATTTTACACTTTTTTCAGATGGCCCTTTTGACCGGGGGGAAGTGAGACTTCATTGTAGTGCAGATTTCCTTTGCAAGCTTGCTTGGTTGGCCAAAAAGGGCGTATGCGTTTATTCCTGAATATATTCAGGAAAAAACGCATACGCCCTTTTTGGCCAAGTGCATCATTGTGGACGTTCTGCCTCTTTTCCTATGCTTTCAATGCAATTCCAGTCTACCTCCTGAAATCGGTTTCCTGCAATTCTGCCCCGCTTTCAAGTCCTCTTGGCAGCCTTACTTCAGTATATTTTTAGACGATAGCTGTCATTTATAACTCTGCAGGTTTGTGAATTACAGTGCCCCTGAGCTTCTTTCTTCAACTCGCTTTCTTTTGAGCTGGCAGCAACACCGCAGGATGGCTTCAGGCCCTAATCTTGTTCCGGCACGGCACGCTGAGCCTTTGGTTATTTCCTCTTCCTGGTGGGAAATGAGAGTTAAATTTGCCCGTCGAGACACCTCCAGCTAGTCTCTCATTGGTTCTCCCTATTCCTGTTCATCTTCCGCAGAAATTGCAAACTGGGCCAAACAGGAGGTTAAAAGCGCTGACTCTCCAAGTGGGGAGAGTGTTAGTAAAGCGTCTGGAATGTTGCACCCGAGTACCAGGGGACCAAAACTGAGACATATTTGAACACGTCTCCCGTTCACACAGTTGATCATACTCTGGGTTCCACATGCATGTTTTAGCTGAAGGAAGAATACCTTAAACCTGGAGAGTTGAGACCCGTGGAATGGGTACCATGCAATATGACTTCAAAGGGTCTTCATTTGCTCACCGAACCTCTCCAATCCTATCACTGCTGCGTTTATGCCCCTGTACACATGCTTGATTCTCTTTTGGAGACATAGCAATCCATAGGTTTTAAGATACTTACTAGTCAGGTACATTCTTAGGCGTTTAATATGGGGTGTTGAGTCCATTTCGTTGAGCAAGGAGTAGCTCTTGTCTATTCCATATTTGGCTTAAGGAACTTTATCTGTGCTCATTTCAATCTCTGGTTTTATGCAGCACCCCAACTCACCTTTACCCTTAAGCAAGCATAAGTTGGTTTTCTAAATTTGAGACCCTGTTCTGTTTTGGAATTCAGTTCCTGTGTAGCCAAGTTTACATTCCGTGTATTAGTGATATCTTATGATGTTTCTTTTTCTGTGTGACTTATTTCAGTTAGAATCATCGTACCTGAATTAACTCGTTGTGCTGCTAAGGGCCTGATGACATAGATTTCATTGCTGAGTGATATTGCTTTGTAAGTAAATACCACAACTTCTTTATCCATTTTTCACTTTCTGCGATGTTGAACTTGTACTGTAAACGAGGTTCTTGTAAACAGAGGCGTCCCAAACTTTGGGGTGGCTGTGTCTTTTTGATTTTAATTTCCCTAAGCTATAGGACCATAAGTGGAAGTGCCCTAGGCTCTGTTGCTTTGTTTTTTAGATGTTTCAGGAAACACCATACACTTCTCCCGAGTGTCTGTTGGCAATTTACATCCCGCCCATCAGCATAACAAGGCTCCCAGTTCTCCATGGCCTGTCCTGCCTTTCTGGATTTTACACTTTTTTCAGATGGCCCTTTTGACCGGGGGGAAGTGAGACTTCATTGTAGTGCAGATTTCCTTTGCAAGCTTGCTTGGTTGGCCAAAAAGGGCATATGCGTTTTTTCCTGAATATATTCAGGAAAAAACGCATATGCCCTTTTTGGCCAAGTGCATCATTGTGGACGTTCTGCGTCTTTTCCTATGCTTTCAATGCAATTCCAGTCTACCTCCTGAAATCGGTTTCCTGCAATTCTGCCCCGCTTTCAAGTCCTCTTGGCAGCCTTACTTCAGTATATTTTTGGACGATAGCTGTCATTTATAACTCTGCAGTTTTGTGAATTACAGTGCCCCTGAGCTCCTTTCTTCAACTCGCTTTCTTGTGACCTGGCCGCAACACCGCAGGATGGCTTCAGGCCCTAATCTGGTTCCGGCACGGCACGCTGAGCCTTTGGTTATTTCCTCTTCCTGGTGGGAAATGAGAGTTAAATTTGCCCGTCCAGACACCTCCAGCTAGTCTCTCATTGGTTCTCCCTATTCCTGTTCATCTTCCACAGAAATTGCAAACTGGGCCAAACAGGAGGTTAAAGGCGCTGACTCTCCATGTGGGGAGAGTGTTAGTAAAGCGTCTTGAATGTTGCACCCGAGTACCAGGGGACCAAAACTGAGACATATTTGAACACGTCTCCCATTCACACGGTTGATCATACTCTGGGTTCCACATGCATGTTTTAGCTGAAGGAAGAATACCTTAAACCTGGAGAGTTGAGACCCGTGGAATGGGTACCATGCAATATGACTTCAAAGGGTCTTCATTTGCTCACCGAACCTCTCCAATCCTATCACTGCTGCGTTTATGCCCCTGTACACATGCTTGATTCTCTTTTGGAGACCTAGCAATCCATAGGTTTTAAGATACTTACTAGTCAGGTACATTCTTAGGCGTTTTATATGGGGTGTTGAGTCCATTTCGTTGAGCAAGGAGTAGCTCTTGTCTATTCCATATTTGGCTTAAGGAACTTTATCTGTGCTCATTTCAATGTCTGGTTTTATGCAGCACCCCAACTCACCTTTCCCCTTAAGCAAGCATAAGTTGGTTTTCTAAATTTGAGACCCTGTTCTGTTTTGGAATTCAGTTCCTGTGTAGCCAAGTTTACATTCCGTGTATTAGTGATATTTTATGATGTTTCTTTTTCTGTGTGACTTATTTCAGTTAGAATCATCATCCCTGAATCCACTCATTATGCTTCTACGGGCCTGATGACATAGATTTCATTGCTGAGTGATACTGCATTGTACGTAAGTACCACAAGTTCTTTATCCATTTTTCACTTTCTGTGATATTGAGCTTGTACGGTAAACGAGGTTCTTGTAAACAGAGGCGTCCCAAACTTTGGGGTGGCTGTGTCTTTTTGATTTTAATTTCCCTAATCTATAGGACCATAAGTGGAAGTGCCCTAGGCTCTGTTGCTTTGTTTTTTAGATGTTTCAGGAAACACCATACACTTCTCCCGAGTGTCTGTTGGCAATTTACATCCCTCCCATCAGCATAACAAGGATCCCAGTTCTCCATGGCCTGTCCTGCCTTTCTGGATTTTACACTTTTTTAAGATGGCCCTTTTGACCGGGGGGAAGTGAGACTTCATTGTAGTGCAGATTTCCTTTGCAAGCTTGCTTGGTTGGCCAAAAAGGGCGTATGCGTTTTTTCCTGAATATATTCAGGAAAAAACGTATACGCCCTTTTTGGTGAAGTGCATCATTGTGGACGTTCTGCCTCTTTTCCTATGCTTTCAATTCAATTCCAGTCTACCTCCTGAAATCGGTTTCCTGCAATTCTGCCCTGCTTTCAAGTCCTCTTGGCAGCCTTACTTCAGTATATTTTTGGACGATAGCTGTCATTTATAAGTCTGCAGGTTTGTGAATTACAGTGCCCCTGAGCTCCTTTCTTCAACTCGCTTTCTTTTGAGCTGGCCGCAACACCACAGGATGGCTTCAGGCCCTAATCTGGTTCCGGCACGGCACGCTGAGCCTTTGGTTAATTCCTCTTCCTCGTGGGAAATGAGAGTTAAATTTGCCCGTCCAGACACCTCCAGCTAGTCTCTCATTGGTTCTCGCTATTCCTGTTCATCTTCCGCAGAAATTGCAAACTGGGCCAAACAGGAGGTTAAAGGGACTGACTCTCCAAGTCGGGAGGGTGTTAGTAAAGCGTCTGGAATGTTGCACCCGAGTACCAGGGTACGAAAACTGAGACATATTTGAACACGTCTCCCGATCGCATGGTTGATCATACTCTAGGTTCCCCATGCATGTTTTAGCTGAAGGAAGAATACCTTAAACCTGGGTAGTTGAAACCCGTGGAATGGGTACCATGCAATATGACTTCAAAGGGTCTTCATTTGCTCACCGAACCTCTCCAATCCTATCACTGCTGCATTTATGGCCCTGTACACACGCTTGATTCTCTTTCGGAGACATAGCAATCCCTAGGTTTTAAGATACTTACTAGTCAGGTACATTCTTAGGCGTTTAATATGCGGTGTTGAGTCCATTTCGTTGAGCAAGGAGTAGCTCTTGTCTATTCCATATTTGGCTTAAGGAACTTTATCTGTGCTCATTTCAATCTCTGGTTTTATGCAGCACCCCAACTCACCTTTACCCTTAAGCAAGCATAAGTTGCTTTTCTAAATTTGAGACCCTGTTCTGTTCTGTAATTCAGTTCCTGTGTAGCCAAGTTTACATTCCGTGTATTACTGATATCTTATGATGTTTCTTTTTCTGTGTGATTTATTTCAGTTAGAATCATCATACCTGAATCCACTCATTGTGCTGCTAAGGGCCTGATGACATAGATTTCATTGCTGAGTGATATTGCTTTGTAAGTAAATACCACAACTTCTTTATCCATTTTTCACTTTCTGTGATGTTGAACTTGTACTGTAAACGAGGTTCTTGTAAACAGAGGCGTCCCAAACTTTGGGGTGGCTGTGTCTTTTTGATTTTAATTTCCCTAAGCTATAGGACCATAAGTGGAAGTGCCCTAGGCTCTGTTGCTTTGTTTTTTAGATGTTTCAGGAAACACCATACACTTCTCCCGAGTGTCTGTTGGCAATTTACATCCCGCCCATCAGCATAACAAGGCTCCCAGTTCTCCATGGCCTGTCCTGCCTTTCTGGATTTTACACTTTTTTCAGATGGCCCTTTTGACCGGGGGGAAGTGAGACTTCATTGTAGTGCAGATTTCCTTTGCAAGCTTGCTTGGTTGGCCAAAAAGGGCGTATGCGTTTTTTCCTGAATATATTCAGGAAAAAACGCATACGCACTTTTTGGCCAAGTGCATCATTGTGGACGTTCTGCCTCTTTTCCTATGCTTTCAATGCAATTCCAGTCTACCTCCTGAAATCGGTTTCCTGCAATTCTGCCCCGCTTTCAAGTCCTCTTGGCAGCCTTACTTCAGTATATTTTTGGACGATAGCTGTCATTTATAACTCTGCAGGTTTGTGAATTACAGTGCCCCTGAGCTCCTTTCTTCAACTCGCTTTTTTTGAGCTGGCCGCAACACCGCAGTATGGCTTCAGGCCCTAAACTGGTTCCGGCACGGCACGCTGAGCCTTTGGTTAATTCCTCTTCCTGGTGGGAAATGAGGGTTAAATTTGCCCGTCCAGACACCTCCAGCTAGTCTCTCATTGGTTCTCGCTATTCCTGTTCATCTTCCGCAGAAATTGCAAACTGGGCCAAACAGGAGGTTAAAGGCGCTGACTCTCCAAGTCGGGAGGGTGTTAGTAAAGCGTCTGGAATGTTGCACCCGAGTACCAGGGTACGAAAACTGAGACATATTTGAACACGTTTCCCGATCACATGGTTGATCATACTCTAGTTTCCACATGCATGTTTTAGCTGAAGGTAGAATACCTTAAGCCTGGGTAGTTGAAACCCGTGGAATGGGTACCATGCAATATGACTTCAAAGGGTCTTCATTTGCTCACCGAACCTCTCCAATCCTATCACTGCTGCGTTTATGCCCCTGTACACATGCTTGATTCTCTTTCGGAGACATAGCAATCCATAGGTTTTAAGATACTTACTAGTCAGGTACATTCTTAGGCGTTTAATATGCGGTGTTGAGTCCATTTCGTTGAGCAAGGAGTAGCTCTTGTCTATTCCATATTTGGCTTAAGGAACTTTATCTGTGCTCATTTCAATGTCTGGTTTTATGCAGCACCCCAACTCACCTTTACCCTTAAGCAAGCATAAGTTGGTTTTCTAAATTTGAGACCCTGTTCTGTTCTGTAATTCAGTTCCTGTGTAGCCAAGTTTACATTCCGTGTATTACTGATATCTTATGATGTTTCTTTTTCTGTGTGACTTATTTCAGTTAGAATCATCATACCTGAATCCACTCATTGTGCTGCTAAGGGCCTGATGACATAGATTTCATTGCTGAGTGATATTGCTTTGTAAGTAAATACCACAACTTCTTTATCCATTTTTCACTTTCTGCGATGTTGAACTTGTACTGTAAACGAGGTTCTTGTAAACAGAGGCGTCCCAAACTTTGGGGTGGCTGTGTCTTTTTGATTTTAATTTCCCTAAGCTATAGGACCATAAGTGGAAGTGCCCTAGGCTCTGTTGCTTTGTTTTTTAGATGTTTCAGGAAACACCATACACTTCTCCCGAGTGTCTGTTGGCAATTTACCTCCCGCCCAACAGCATAACAAGGCTCCCAGTTCTCCATGGCCTGTCCTGCCTTTCTGGATTTTACACTTTTTTCAGATGGCCCTTTTGACCGGGGGGAAGTGAGACTTCATTGTAGTGCAGATTTCCTTTGCAAGCTTGCTTGGTTGGCCAAAAAGGGCGTATGCGTTTTTTCCTGAATATATTCAGGAAAAAACGCATACGCCCTTTTTGGCCAAGTGCATCATTGTGGACATTCTGCCTCTTTTCCTATGCTTTCAATGCAATTCCAGTCTACCTCCTGAAATCGGTTTCCTGCAATTCTGCCCCGCTTTCAAGTCCTCTTGGCAGCCTTACTTCAGTATATTTTTGGACGATAGCTGTCATTTATAACTCTGCAGGTTTGTGAATTACAGTGCCCCTGAGCTCCTTTCTTCAACTCGCTTTCTTTTGAGCTGGCCGCAACACCGCAGGATGGCTTCAGGCCCTAATCTGGTTCCGGCACGGTAAGCTGAGCCTTTGGTTAATTCCTCTTCCTGGTGGGAAATGAGAGTTAAATTTGCCCGTCCAGACACCTCCAGCTAGTCTCTCATTGGTTCTCGCTATTCCTGTTCATCTTCCGCAGAAATTGCAAACTGGGCCAAACAGGAGGTTAAAGGGACTGACTCTCCAAGTCGGTAGGGTGTTAGTAAAGCGTCTGGAATGTTGCACCCGAGTACCAGGGGAGGAAAACTGAGACATATTTGAACACGTCTCCCATTCACACGGTTGATCATACTCTGGGTTCCACATGCATGTTTTAGCTGAAGGAAGAATACCTTAAACCTGGAGAGTTGAGACCCGTGTAATGGGTACCATGCAATATGACTTCAAAGGGTCTTCATTTGCTCACCGAACTTCTCCAATCCTATCACTGCTGCGTTTATCCCCCTGTACAGACGCTTGATTCTCTTTTGGAGACATAGCAATCCATAGGTTTTAAGATACTTACTAGTCAGGTACATTCTTAGGCATTTAATATGGGGTGTTGAGTCCATTTCGTTGAGCAAGGAGTAGCTCTTGTCTATTCCATATTTGGCTTAAGGAACTTTATCTGTGCTCATTTCAATCTCTGGTTTTATGCAGCACCCCAACTCACCTTTCCCCTTAAGCAAGCATAAGTTGGTTTTCTAAATTTGAGACCCTGTTCTGTTTTGGAATTCAGTTCCTGTGTAGCCAAGTTTACATTCTGTGTATTAGTGATATCTTATGATGTTTCTTTTTCTGTGTGACTTATTTCAGTTAGAATCATCGTACCTGAATCCACTCATTATGCTGCTACGGGCCTGATGACATAGATTTCATTGTTGAGTGATACTGCATTGTACGTAAGTACCACAACTTCTTTATCCATTTTTCACTTTCTGTGATATTGAACTTGTACGGTAAATGAGGTTCTTGTAAACAGAGGCGTCCCAAACTTTGGGGTGGCTGTGTCTTTTTGATTTTAATTTCCCTAAGCTATAGGACCATAAGTGGAAGTGCCCTAGGCTCTGTTGCTTTGTTTTTTAGATGTTTCAGGAAACACCATACACTTCTCCCGAGTGGCTGTTGGCAATTTACATCCCTCCCATCAGCATAAAAAGGCTCCCAGTTCTCCATGGCCTGTCCTGCCTTTCTGGATTTTACACTTTTTCAGATGGCCCTTTTGACCGGGGGGAAGTGAGACTTCATTGTAGTGCAGATTTCCTTTGCAAGCTTGCTTGGTTGGCCAAAAAGGGCGTATGCGTTTATTCCTGAATATATTCAGGAAAAAACGCATACGCCCTTTTTGGCCAAGTGCATCATTGTGGACGTTCTGCCTCTTTTCCTATGCTTTCAATGCAATTCCAGTCTACCTCCTGAAATCGGTTTCCTGCAATTCTGCCCCGCTTTCAAGTCCTCTTGGCAGCCTTACTTCAGTATATTTTTAGACGATAGCTGTCATTTATAACTCTGCAGGTTTGTGAATTACAGTGCCCCTGAGCTCCTTTCTTCAACTCGCTTTCTTTTGAGCTGGCAGCAACACCGCAGGATGGCTTCAGGCCCTAATCTTGTTCCGGCACGGCACACTGAGCCTTTGGTTATTTCCTCTTCCTGGTGGGAAATGAGAGTTAAATTTGCCCGTCGAGACACCTCCAGCTAGTCTCTCATTGGTTCTCCCTATTCCTGTTCATCTTCCGCAGAAATTGCAAACTGGGCCAAACAGGAGGTTAAAGGCGCTGACTCTCCAAGTGGGGAGAGTGTTAGTAAAGCGTCAGGAATGTTGCACCCGAGTACCAGGGGACCAAAACTGAGACATATTTGAACACGTCTCCCGTTCACACAGTTGATCATACTCTGGGTTCCACATGCATGTTTTAGCTGAAGGAAGACTACCTTAAACCTGGAGAGTTGAGACCCGTGGAATGGGTACCATGCAATATGACTTCAAAGGGTCTTCATTTGCTCACCGAACCTCTCCAATCCTATCACTGCTGCCTTTATGCCCCTGTACACATGCTTGATTCTCTTTCGGAGACATAGCAATCCATAGGTTTTAAGATACTTACTAGTCAGGTACATTCTTAGGCGTTTAATATGCGGTGTTGAGTCCATTTCGTTGAGCAAGGAGTAGCTCTTGTCTATTCCATATTTGGCTTAAGGAACTTTATCTGTGCTCATTTCAATCTCTGGTTTTATGCAGCACCCCAACTCACCTTTACCCTTAAGCAAGCATAAGTTGGTTTTCTAAATTTGAGACCCTGTTCTGTTCTGTAATTCAGTTCCTGTGTAGCCAAGTTTACATTCCGTGTATTACTGATATCTTATGATGTTTCTTTTTCTGTGTGACTTATTTCAGTTAGAATCATCATACCTGAATCCACTCATTGTGCTGCTAAGTGCCTGATGACATAGATTTCATTGCTGAGTGATATTGCTTTGTAAGTAAATACCACAACTTCTTTATCCATTTTTCACTTTCTGCGATGTTGAACTTGTACTGTAAACGAGGTTCTTGTAAACAGAGGCGTCCCAAACTTTGGGGTGGCTGTGTCTTTTTGATTTTAATTTCCCTAATCTATAGGACCATAAGTGGAAGTGCCCTAGGCTCTGTTGCTTTGTTTTTTAGATGTTTCAGGAAACACCATACACTTCTCCCGAGTGTCTGTTGGCAATTTACATCCCGCCCATCAGCATAAAAAGGCTCCCAGTTCTCCATGGCCTGTCCTGCCTTTCTGGATTTTACACTTTTTTCAGATGGCCCTTTTGACCGGGGGGAAGTGAGACTTCATTGTAGTGCAGATTTCCTTTGCAAGCTTGCTTGGTTGGCCAAAAAGGGCGTATGCGTTTTTTCCTGAATATATTCAGGAAAAAACGCATACGCCCTTTTTGGCCAAGTGCATCATTGTGGACGTTCTGCCTCTTTTCCTATGCTTTCAATGCAATTCCAGTCTACCTCCTGAAATCGGTTTCCTGCAATTCTGCCCCGCTTTCAAGTCCTCTTGGCAGCCTTACTTCAGTATATTTTTAGACGATAGCTGTCATTTATAACTCTGCAGGTTTGTGAATTACAGTGCCCCTGAGCTCCTTTCTTCAACTCGCTTTCTTTTGAGCTGGCAGCAACACCGCAGGATGGCTTCAGGCCCTAATCTTGTTCCGGCACGGCACACTGAGCCTTTGGTTATTTCCTCTTCCTGGTGGGAAATGAGAGTTAAATTTGCCCGTCGAGACACCTCCAGCTAGTCTCTCATTGGTTCTCCCTATTCCTGTTCATCTTCCGCAGAAATTGCAAACTGGGCCAAACAGGAGGTTAAAGGCGCTGACTCTCCAAGTGGGGAGAGTGTTAGTAAAGCGTCAGGAATGTTGCACCCGAGTACCAGGGGACCAAAACTGAGACATATTTGAACACGTCTCCCGTTCACACAGTTGATCATACTCTGGGTTCCACATGCATGTTTTAGCTGAAGGAAGACTACCTTAAACCTGGAGAGTTGAGACCCGTGGAATGGGTACCATGCAATATGACTTCAAAGGGTCTTCATTTGCTCACCGAACCTCTCCAATCCTATCACTGCTGCCTTTATGCCCCTGTACACATGCTTGATTCTCTTTCGGAGACATAGCAATCCATAGGTTTTAAGATACTTACTAGTCAGGTACATTCTTAGGCGTTTAATATGCGGTGTTGAGTCCATTTCGTTGAGCAAGGAGTAGCTCTTGTCTATTCCATATTTGGCTTAAGGAACTTTATCTGTGCTCATTTCAATCTCTGGTTTTATGCAGCACCCCAACTCACCTTTACCCTTAAGCAAGCATAAGTTGGTTTTCTAAATTTGAGACCCTGTTCTGTTCTGTAATTCAGTTCCTGTGTAGCCAAGTTTACATTCCGTGTATTACTGATATCTTATGATGTTTCTTTTTCTGTGTGACTTATTTCAGTTAGAATCATCATACCTGAATCCACTCATTGTGCTGCTAAGTGCCTGATGACATAGATTTCATTGCTGAGTGATATTGCTTTGTAAGTAAATACCACAACTTCTTTATCCATTTTTCACTTTCTGCGATGTTGAACTTGTACTGTAAACGAGGTTCTTGTAAACAGAGGCGTCCCAAACTTTGGGGTGGCTGTGTCTTTTTGATTTTAATTTCCCTAATCTATAGGACCATAAGTGGAAGTGCCCTAGGCTCTGTTGCTTTGTTTTTTAGATGTTTCAGGAAACACCATACACTTCTCCCGAGTGTCTGTTGGCAATTTACATCCCGCCCATCAGCATAAAAAGGCTCCCAGTTCTCCATGGCCTGTCCTGCCTTTCTGGATTTTACACTTTTTTCAGATGGCCCTTTTGACCGGGGGGAAGTGAGACTTCATTGTAGTGCAGATTTCCTTTGCAAGCTTGCTTGGTTGGCCAAAAAGGGCGTATGCGTTTTTTCCTGAATATATTCAGGAAAAAACGCATACGCCCTTTTTGGCCAAGTGCATCATTGTGGACGTTCTGCCTCTTTTCCTATGCTTTCAATGCAATTCCAGTCTACCTCCTGAAATCGGTTTCCTGCAATTCTGCCCCGCTTTCAAGTCCTCTTGGCAGCCTTACTTCAGTATATCTTTGGACGATAGCTGTCATTTATAACTCTGCAGGTTTGTGAGTTACAGTGCCCCTGAGCTCCTTTCTTTAACTCGCTTTCTTTTGAGCTGGCCGCAACACCACAGGATGGCTTCAGGCCCTAATCTGGTTCCGGCACGGCACGCTGAGCCTTTGGTTAATTCCTCTTCCTGGTGGGAAATGAGAGTTAAATTTGCCCGTCCAGACACCTCCAGCTAGTCTCTCATTGGTTCTCGCTATTCCTGTTCATCTTCCGCAGAAATTGCAAACTGGGCCAAACAGGAGGTTAAAGGGACTGACTCTCCAAGTCGGGAGGGTGTTAGTAAAGCGTCTGGAATGTTGCACCCGAGTACCAGGGTATGAAAACTGAGACATATTTGAACACGTTTCCCGATCACATGGTTGATCGTACTCTAGGTTCCACATGCATGTTTTAGCTGAAGGAAGAATACCTTAAACCTGGGTAGTTGAAACCCGTGGAATGGGTACCATGCAATATGACTTCAAAGGGTCTTCATTTGCTCACCGAACCTCTCCAATCCTATCACTGCTGCGTTTATGTCCCTGTACACATGCTTGATTCTCTTTCGGAGACATAGCAATCCATAGGTTTTAAGATACTTACTAGTCAGGTACATTCTTAGGCGTTTAATATGCGGTGTTGAGTCCATTTCGTTGAGCAAGGAGTAGCTCTTGTCTATTCCATATTTGGCTTAAGGAACTTTATCTGTGCTCATTTCAATCTCTGGTTTTATGCAGCACCCCAACTCACCTTTACCCTTAAGCAAGCATAAGTTGGTTTTCTAAATTTGAGACCCTGTTCTGTTCTGTAATTCAGTTCCTGTGTAGCCAAGTTTACATTCCGTGTATTACTGATATCTTATGATGTTTCTTTTTCTGTGTGACTTATTTCAGTTAGAATCATCATACCTGAATCCACTCATTGTGCTGCTAAGGGCCTGATGACATAGATTTCATTGCTGAGTGATATTGCTTTGTAAGTAAATACCACAACTTCTTTATCCATTTTTCACTTTCTGCGATGTTGAACTTGTACTGTAAACGAGGTTCTTGTAAACAGAGGCGTCCCAAACTTTGGGGTGGCTGTGTCTTTTTGATTTTAATTTCCCTAAGCTATAGGACCATAAGTGGAAGTGCCCTAGGCTCTGTTGCTTTGTTTTTTAGATGTTTCAGGAAACACCATACACTTCTCCCGAGTGTCTGTTGGCAATTTACATCCCGCCCATCAGCATAACAAGGCTCCCAGTTCTCCATGGCCTGTCCTGCCTTTCTGGATTTTACACTTTTTTCAGATGGCCCTTTTGACCGGGGGGAAGTGAGACTTCATTGTAGTGCAGATTTCCTTTGCAAGCTTGCTTGGTTGGCCAAAAAGGGCGTATGCGTTTTTTCCTGAATATATTCAGGAAAAAACGCATACGCCCTTTTTGGCCAAGTGCATCATTGTGGACGTTCTGCCTCTTTTCCTATGCTTTCAATGCAATTCCAGTCTACCTCCTGAAATTGGTTTCCTGCAATTCTGCCCCGCTTTCAAGTCCTCTTGGCAGCCTTACTTCAGTATATTTTTGGACGATAGCTGTCATTTATAACTCTGCAGGTTTGTGAATTACAGTGCCCCTGAGCTCCTTTCTTCAACTCGCTTTCTTTTGAGCTGGCCGCAACACCGCAGGATGGCTTCAGGCCCTAATCTGGTTCCGGCACGGTAAGCTGAGCCTTTGGTTAATTCCTCTTCCTGGTGGGAAATGAGAGTTAAATTTGCCCGTCCAGACACCTCCAGCTAGTCTCTCATTGGTTCTCGCTATTCCTGTTCATCTTCCGCAGAAATTGCAAACTGGGCCAAACAGGAGGTTAAAGGGACTGACTCTCCAAGTCGGGAGGGTGTTAGTAAAGCGTCTGGAATGTTGCACCCGAGTACCAGGGGAGGAAAACTGAGACATATTTGAACACGTCTCCCGTTCACACGGTTGATCATACTCTGGGTTCCACATGCATGTTTTAGCTGAAGGAAGAATACCTTAAACCTGGAGAGTTGAGACCCGTGTAATGGGTACCATGCAATATGACTTCAAAGGGTCTTCATTTGCTCACCGAACTTCTCCAATCCTATCACTGCTGCGTTTATCCCCCTGTACAGACGCTTGATTCTCTTTTGGAGACATAGCAATCCATAGGTTTTAAGATACTTACTAGTCAGGTACATTCTTAGGCATTTAATATGGGGTGTTGAGTCCATTTCGTTGAGCAAGGAGTAGCTCTTGTCTATTCCATATTTGGCTTAAGGAATTTTATCTGTGCTCATTTCAATCTCTGGTTTTATGCAGCACCCCAACTCACCTTTCCCCTTAAGCAAGCATAAGTTGGTTTTCTAAATTTGAGACCCTGTTCTGTTTTGGAATTCAGTTCCTGTGTAGCCAAGTTTACATTCTGTGTATTAGTGATATCTTATGATGTTTCTTTTTCTGTGTGACTTATTTCAGTTAGAATCATCGTACCTGAATCCACTCATTATGCTGCTACGGGCCTGATGACATAGATTTCATTGTTGAGTGATACTGCATTGTACGTAAGTACCACAACTTCTTTATCCATTTTTCACTTTCTGTGATATTGAACTTGTACGGTAAATGAGGTTCCTGTAAACAGAGGCGTCCCAAACTTTGGGGTGGCTGTGTCTTTTTGATTTTAATTTCCCTAAGCTATAGGACCATAAGTGGAAGTGCCCTAGGCTCTGTTGCTTTGTTTTTTAGATGTTTCAGGAAACACCATACACTTCTCCCGAGTGGCTGTTGGCAATTTACATCCCTCCCATCAGCATAACAAGGCTCCCAGTTCTCCATGGCCTGTCCTGCCTTTCTGGATTTTACACTTTTTTCAGATGGCCCTTTTGACCGGGGGGAAGTGAGACTTCATTGTAGTGCAGATTTCCTTTGCAAGCTTGCTTGGTTGGCCAAAAAGGGCGTATGCGTTTATTCCTGAATATATTCAGGAAAAAACGCATACGCCCTTTTTGGCCAAGTGCATCATTGTGGACGTTCTGCCTCTTTTCCTATGCTTTCAATGCAATTCCAGTCTACCTCCTGAAATCGGTTTCCTGCAATTCTGCCCCGCTTTCAAGTCCTCTTGGCAGCCTTACTTCAGTATATTTTTAGACGATAGCTGTCATTTATAACTCTGCAGGTTTGTGAATTACAGTGCCCCTGAGCTCCTTTCTTCAACTCGCTTTCTTTTGAGCTGGCAGCAACACCGCAGGATGGCTTCAGGCCCTAATCTTGTTCCGGCACGGCACGCTGAGCCTTTGGTTATTTCCTCTTCCTGGTGGGAAATGAGAGTTAAATTTGCCCGTCGAGACACCTCCAGCTAGTCTCTCATTGGTTCTCCCTATTCCTGTTCATCTTCCGCAGAAATTGCAAACTGGGCCAAACAGGAGGTTAAAGGGGCTGACTCTCCAAGTCGGGAGGGTGTTAGTAAAGCGTCAGGAAGGTTGCACCCGAGTACCAGGGGACCAAAACTGAGACATATTTGAACACGTCTCCCGTTCACACAGTTGATCATACTCTGGGTTCCACATGCATGTTTTAGCTGAAGGAAGAATACCTTAAACCTGGAGAGTTGAGACCCGTGGAATGGGTACCATGCAATATGACTTCAAAGGGTCTTCATTTGCTCACCAAACCTCTCCAATCCTATCACTGCTGCCTTTATGCCCCTGTACACATGCTTGATTCTCTTTTGGAGACATAGCAATACATAGGTTTTAAGATACTTACTAGTCAGGTACATTCTTAGGCGTTTAATATGGGGTGTTGAGTCCATTTCGTTGAGCAAGGAGTAGCTCTTGTCTATTCCATATTTGGCTTAAGGAACTTTATCTGTGCTCATTTCAATCTCTGGTTTTATGCAGCACCCCAACTCACCTTTCCCCTTAAGCAAGCATAAGTTGGTTTTCTAAATTTGAGACCCTGTTCTTTTTTGGAATTCAGTTCCTGTGTAGCCAAGTTTACATTCCGTGTATTAGTGATATCTTATGATGTTTCTTTTTCTGTGTGAATTATTTCAGTTAGAATCATCGTACCTGAATCCACTCATTATGCTGCTACGGGCCTAATGACATAGACTTCATTGCTGAGTGATACTGCATTGTACGTAAGTACCACATGTTCTTTATCCATTTTTCACTTTCTGCGATATTGAACTTGTACGGTAAACGAGGTTCTTGTAAACAGAGGCGTCCCAAACTTTGGGGTGGCTGTGTCTTTTTGATTTTAATTTCCCTAAGCTATAGGACCATAAGTGGAAGTGCCCTAGGCTCTGTTGCTTTGTTTTTTAGATGTTTCAGGAAACACCATACACTTCTCCCGAGTGTCTGTTGGCAATTTACATCCCGCCCATCAGCATAACAAGGCTCCCAGTTCTCCATGGCCTGTCCTGCCTTTCTGGATTTTACACTTTTTTCAGATGGCCCTTTTGACCGGGGGGAAGTGAGACTTCATTGTAGTGCAGATTTCCTTTGCAAGCTTGCTTGGTTGGCCAAAAAGGGCGTATGCGTTTTTTCCTGAATATATTCAGGAAAAAACGCATACGCCCTTTTTGGCCAAGTGCATCATTGTGGACGTTCTGCCTCTTTTCCTATGCTTTCAATGCAATTCCAGTCTACCTCCTGAAATCGGTTTCCTGCAATTCTGCCCCGCTTTCAAGTCCTCTTGGCAGCCTTACTTCAGTATATTTTTGGACGATAGCTGTCATTTATAACTCTGCAGGTTTGTGAATTACAGTGCCCCTGAGCTCCTTTCTTCAACTCGCTTTCTTTTGAGCTGGCCGCAACACCGCAGGATGGCTTCAGGCCCTAATCTGGTTCCGGCACGGCACGCTGAGCCTTTGGTTATTTCCTCTTCCTGGTGGGAAATGAGAGTTAAATTTGCCCGTCCAGACACCTCCAGCTAGTCTCTCATTGGTTCTCGCTATTCCTGTTCATCTTCCGCAGAAATTGCAAACTGGGCCAAACAGGAGGTTAAAGGCGCTGACTCTCCAAGTGGGGAGAGTGTTAGTAAAGTGTCAGGAATGTTGCACCCGAGTACCAGGGGACCAAAACTGAGACATATTTGAACACGTCTCCGTTCACATGGTTGATCATACTCTGGGTTCCACATGCATGTTTTAGCTGAAGGAAGAATACCTTAAACCTGGAGAGTTGAGACCCGTGGAATGGGTACCATGCAATATGACTTCAAAGGGTCTTCATTTGCTCACCGAACCTCTCCAATCCTATCACTGCTGCGTTTATGCCCCTGTACACATGCTTGATTCTCTTTCGGAGACATAGCAATCCATAGGTTTTAAGATACTTACTAGTCAGGTACATTCTTAGGCGTTTAATATGCGGTGTTGAGTCCATTTCGTTGAGCAAGGAGTAGCTCTTGTCTATTCCATATTTGGCTTAAGGAACTTTATCTGTGCTCATTTCAATCTCTGGTTTTATGCAGCACCCCAACTCACCTTTCCCCTTAAGCAAGCATAAGTTGGTTTTCTAAATTTGAGACCCTGTTCTGTTCTGTAATTCAGTTCCTGTGTAGCCAAGTTTACATTCCGTGTATTACTGATATCTTATGATGTTTCTTTTTCTGTGTGACTTATATCAGCTAGAATCATCATACCTGAATCCACTCATTGTGCTGCTAAGGGCCTGATGACATAGATTCCATTGCTGAGTGATATTGCTTTGTAAGTAAATACCACAACTTCTTTATCCATTTTTCACTTTCTGCGATGTTGAACTTGTACTGTAAATGAGGTTCTTGTAAACAGAGGCGTCCCAAACTTTGGGGTGGCTGTGTCTTTTTGATTTTAATTTCCCTAAGCTATAGGACCATAAGTGGAAGTGCCCTAGGCTCTGTTGCTTTGTTTTTTAGATGTTTCAGGAAACACCATACACTTCTCCCGAGTGTCTGTTGGCAATTTACATCCCGCCCATCAGCATAACAAGGCTCCCAGTTCTCCATGGCCTGTCCTGCCTTTCTGGATTTTACACTTTTTTCAGATGGCCCTTTTGACCGGGGGGAAGTGAGACTTCATTGTAGTGCAGATTTCCTTTGCAAGCTTGCTTGGTTGGCCAGAAAGGGCGTATGCGTTTTTTCCTGAATATATTCAGGAAAAAACGCATACGCCCTTTTTGGCCAAGTGCATCATTGTGGACGTTCTGCCTCTTTTCCTATGCTTTCAATGCAATTCCAGTCTACCTCCTGAAATCGGTTTCCTGCAATTCTGCCCCGCTTTCAAGTCCTCTTGGCAGCCTTACTTCAGTATATTTTTGGATGATAGCTGTCATTTATAACTCTGCAGGTTTGTGAATTACAGTGCCCCTGAGCTCCTTTCTTCAACTCGCTTTCTTTTGAGATGGCCGCAACACCGCAGGATGGCTTCAGGCCCTAATCTGGTTCCGGCACGGCACGCTGAGCCTTTGGTTAATTCCTCTTCCTGGTGGGAAATGAGAGTTAAATTTGCCCGTCCAGACACCTCCAACTAGTCTCTCATTGGTTCTCGCTATTCCTGTTCATCTTCCGCAGAAATTGCAAACTGGGCCAAACAGGAGGTTAAAGGGACTGACTCTCCAAGTCGGGAGGGTGTTAGTAAAGCATCTGGAATGTTGCACCCGAGTACCAGGGGAGGAAAACTGAGACATATTTGAACACGTCTCCCGTTCACACGGTTGATCATACTCTGGGTTCCACATGCATGTTTTAGCTGAAGGAAGAATACCTTAAACCTGGAGAGTTGAGACCCGTGTAATGGGTACCATGCAATATGACTTCAAAGGGTCTTCATTTGCTCACCGAACTTCTCCAATCCTATCACTGCTGCGTTTATCCCCCTGTACAGACGCTTGATTCTCTTTTGGAGACATAGCAATCCATAGGTTTTAAGATACTTACTAGTCAGGTACATTCTTAGGCGTTTAATATGCGGTGTTGAGTCCATTTCGTTGAGCAAGGAGTAGCTCTTGTCTATTCCATATTTGGCTTAAGGAACTTTATCTGTGCTCATTTCAATCTCTGGTTTTATGCAGCACCCCAACTCACCTTTCCCCTTAAGCAAGCATAAGTTGGTTTTCTAAATTTGAGACCCTGTTCTGTTTTGGAATTCAGTTCCTGTGTAGCCAAGTTTACATTCTGTGTATTAGTGATATCTTATGATGTTTCTTTTTCTGTGTGACTTATTTCAGTTAGAATCATCGTACCTGAATCCACTCATTATGCTGCTACGGGCCTGATGACATAGATTTCATTGTTGAGTGATACTGCATTGTACGTAAGTACCACAACTTCTTTATCCATTTTTCACTTTCTGTGATATTGAACTTGTACGGTAAATGAGGTTCTTGTAAACAGAGGCGTCCCAAACTTTGGGGTGGCTGTGTCTTTTTGATTTTAATTTCCCTAAGCTATAGGACCATAAGTGGAAGTGCCCTAGGCTCTGTTGCTTTGTTTTTTAGATGTTTCAGGAAACACCATACACTTCTCCCGAGTGTCTGTTGGCAATTTACATCCCGCCCATCAGCATAACAAGGCTCCCAGTTCTCCATGGCCTGTCCTGCCTTTCTGGATTTTACACTTTTTTCAGATGGCCCTTTTGACCGGGGGGAAGTGAGACTTCATTGTAGTGCAGATTTCCTTTGCAAGCTTGCTTGGTTGGCCAAAAAGGGCGTATGCGTTTTTTCCTGAATATATTCAGGAAAAAACGCATACGCCCTTTTTGGCCAAGTGCATCATTGTGGACGTTCTGCCTCTTTTCCTATGCTTTCAATGCAATTCCAGTCTACCTCCTGAAATCGGTTTCCTGCAATTCTGCCCCGCTTTCAAGTCCTCTTGGCAGCCTTACTTCAGTATATTTTTGGACGATAGCTGTCATTTATAACTCTGCAGGTTTGTGAATTACAGTGCCCCTGAGCTCCTTTCTTCAACTCGCTTTCTTGTGACCTGGCCGCAACACCGCAGGATGGCTTCAGGCCCTAATCTGGTTCCGGCACGGCACGCTGAGCCTTTGGTTAATTCCTCTTCCTGGTGGGAAATGAGAGTTAAATTTGCCCGTCCAGACACCTCCAGCTAGTCTCTCATTGGTTCTCGCTATTCCTGTTCATCTTCCGCAGAAATTGCAAACTGGGCCAAACAGGAGGTTAAAGGGACTGACTCTCCAAGTCGGGAGGGTGTTAGTAAAGCATCTGGAATGTTGCACCCGAGTACCAGGGTACGAAAACTGAGACATATTTGAACACGTTTCCCGATCACATGGTTGATCGTACTCTAGGTTCCACATGCATGTTTTAGCTGAAGGAAGAATACCTTAAACCTGGGTAGTTGAAACCCGTGGAATGGGTACCATGCAATATGACTTCAAAGGGTCTTCATTTGCTCACCGAACCTCTCCAATCCTATCACTGCTGCGTTTATGCCCCTGTACACATGCTTGATTCTCTTTCGGAGACATAGCAATCCATAGGTTTTAAGATACTTACTAGTCAGGTACATTCTTAGGCGTTTAATATGCGGTGTTGAGTCCATTTCGTTGAGCAAGGAGTAGCTCTTGTCTATTCCATATTTGGCTTAAGGAACTTTATCTGTGCTCATTTCAATCTCTGGTTTTATGCAGCACCCCAACTCACCTTTCCCCTTAAGCAAGCATAAGTTGGTTTTCTAAATTTGAGACCCTGTTCTGTTCTGTAATTCAGTTCCTGTGTAGCCAAGTTTACATTCCGTGTATTACTGATATCTTATGATGTTTCTTTTTCTGTGTGACTTATTTCAGTTAGAATCATCATACCTGAATCCACTCATTGTGCTGCTAAGGGCCTGATGACATAGATTCCATTGCTGAGTGATATTGCTTTGTAAGTAAATACCACAACTTCTTTATCCATTTTTCACTTTCTGCGATGTTGAACTTGTACTGTAAACGAGGTTCTTGTAAACAGAGGCGTCCCAAACTTTGGGGTGGCTGTGTCTTTTTGATTTTAATTTCCCTAAGCTATAGGACCATAAGTGGGAGTGCCCTAGGCTCTGTTGCTTTGTTTTTTAGATGTTTCAGGAAACACCATACACTTCTCCCGAATGGCTGTTGGCAATTTACATCCCGCCCATCAGCATAACAAGGCTCCCAGTTCTCCATGGCCTGTCCTGCCTTTCTGGATTTTACACTTTTTTCAGATGGCCCTTTTGACCGGGGGGAAGTGATACTTCATTGTAGTGCAGATTTCCTTTGCAAGCTTGCTTGGTTGGCCAAAGAGGGCGTATGCGTTTTTTCCTGAATATATTCAGGAAAAAACGCATACGCCCTTTTTGGCCAAGTGCATCATTGTGGACGTTCTGCCTCTTTTCCTATGCTTTCAATGCAATTCCAGTCTACCTCCTGAAATCGGTTTCCTGCAATTCTGCCCCGCTTTCAAGTCCTCTTGGCAGCCTTACTTCAGTATATTTTTGGACGATAGCTGTCATTTATAACTCTGCAGGTTTGTGAATTACAGTGCCCCTGAGCTCCTTTCTTCAACTCGCTTTCTTTTGAGCTGGCCGCAACACCGCAGGATGGCTTCAGGCCCTAATCTGGTTCCGGCACGGCAAGCTGAGCCTTTGGTTAATTCCTCTTCCTGGTGGGAAATGAGAGTTAAATTTGCCCGTCCAGACACCTCCAGCTAGTCTCTCATTGGTTCTCGTTATTCCTGTTCATCTTCCGCAGAAATTGCAAACTGGGCCAAACAGGAGGTTAAAGGGACTGACTCTCCAAGTCGGGAGGGTGTTAGTAAAGCGTCTGGAATGTTGCACCCGAGTACCAGGGGAGGAAACCTGAGACATATTTGAACACGTCTCCCGTTCACACGGTTGATCATACTCTGGGTTCCACATGCATGTTTTAGCTGAAGGAAGAATACCTTAAACCTGGAGAGTTGAGACCCGTGTAATGGGTACCATGCAATATGACTTCAAAGGGTCTTCATTTGCTCACCGAACCTCTCCAATCCTATCACTGCTGCGTTTATGTCCCTGTACACATGCTTGATTCTGTTTCGGAGACATAGCAATCCATAGGTTTTAAGATACTTACTAGTCAGGTACATTCTTAGGCGTTTAATATGCGGTGTTGAGTCCATTTCGTTGAGCAAGGAGTAGCTCTTGTCTATTCCATATTTGGCTTAAGGAACTTTATCTGTGCTCATTTCAATCTCTGGTTTTATGCAGCACCCCAACTCACCTTTACCCTTAAGCAAGCATAAGTTGCTTTTCTAAATTTGAGACCCTGTTCTGTAATTCAGTTCCTGTGTAGCCAAGTTTACATTCCGTGTATTACTGATATCTTATGATGTTTCTTTTTCTGTGTGACTTATTTCAGTTAGAATCATCATACCTGAATCCACTCATTGTGCTGCTAAGGGCCTGATGACATAGATTTCATTGTTGAGTGATACTGCATTGTACGTAAGTACCACAACTTCTTTATCCATTTTTCACTTTCTGTGATATTGAACTTGTACGGTAAATGAGGTTCTTGTAAACAGAGGCGTCCCAAACTTTGGGGTGGCTGTGTCTTTTTGATTTTAATTTCCCTAAGTTATAGGACCATAAGTGGAAGTGCCCTAGGCTCTGTTGCTTTGTTTTTTAGATGTTTCAGGAAACACCATACACTTCTCCCGAGTGGCTGTTGGCAATTTACATCCCTCCCATCAGCATAAAAAGGCTCCCAGTTCTCCAAGGCCTGTCCTGCCTTTCTGGATTTTACACTTTTTTCAGATGGCCCTTTTGACCGGGGGGAAGTGAGACTTCATTGTAGTGCAGATTTCCTTTGCAAGCTTGCTTGGTTGGCCAAAAAGGGCGTATGCGTTTTTTCCTGAATATATTCAGGAAAAAACGCATACGCCCTTTTTGGCCAAGTGCATCATTGTGGACGTTCTGCCTCTTTTCCTATGCTTTCAATGCAATTCCAGTCTACCTCCTGAAATCGGTTTCCTGCAATTCTGCCCCGCTTTCAAGTCCTCTTGGCAGCCTTACTTCAGTATATTTTTGGACGATAGCTGTCATTTATAACTCTGCAGGTTTGTGAATTACAGTGCCCCTGAGCTCCTTTCTTCAACTCACTTTCTTGTGACCTGGCCGCAACACCGCAGGATGGCTTCAGGCCCTAATCTGGTTCCGGCACGGCACGCTGAGGCTTTGGTTAATTCCTCTTCCTGGTGGGAAATGAGAGTTAAATTTGCCCGTCCAGACACCTCCAGCTAGTCTCTCATTGGTTCTCGCTATTCCTGTTCATCTTCCGCAGAAATTGCAAACTGGGCCAAACAGGAGGTTAAAGGGACTGACTCTCCAAGTCGGGAGGGTGTTAGTAAAGCGTCTGGAAAGTTGCACCCGAGTACCAGGGTACGAAAACTGAGACATATTTGAACACGTCTCCCGTTCACACGGTTGATCATACTCTGGGTTCCACATGCATGTTTTAGCTGAAGGAAGAATACCTTAAACCTGGAGAGTTGAGACCCGTGTAATGGGTACCATGCAATATGACTTCAAAGGGTCTTCATTTGCTCACCGAACTTCTCCAATCCTATCACTGCTGCGTTTATCCCCCTGTACAGACGCTTGATTCTCTTTTGGAGACATAGCAATCCATAGGTTTTAAGATACTTACTAGTCAGGTACATTCTTAGGCATTTAATATGGGGTGTTGAGTCCATTTCGTTGAGCAAGGAGTAGCTCTTGTCTATTCCATATTTGGCTTAAGGAACTTTATCTGTGCTCATTTCAATCTCTGGTTTTATGCAGCACCCCAACTCACCTTTCCCCTTAAGCAAGCATAAGTTGGTTTTCTAAATTTGAGACCCTGTTCTGTTTTGGAATTCAGTTCCTGTGTAGCCAAGTTTACATTCTGTGTATTAGTGATATCTTATGATGTTTCTTTTTCTGTGTGACTTATTTCAGTTAGAATCATCGTACCTGAATCCACTCATTATGCTGCTACGGGCCTGATGACATAGATTTCATTGTTGAGTGATACTGCATTGTACGTAAGTACCACAACTTCTTTATCCATTTTTCACTTTCTGTGATATTGAACTTGTACGGTAAATGAGGTTCTTGTAAACAGAGGCGTCCCAAACTTTGGGGTGGCTGTGTCTTTTTGATTTTAATTTCCCTAAGCTATAGGACCATAAGTGGAAGTGCCCTAGGCTCTGTTGCTTTGTTTTTTAGATGTTTCAGGAAACACCATACACTTCTCCCGAGTGTCTGTTGGCAATTTACATCCCGCCCATCAGCATAACAAGGCTCCCAGTTCTCCATGGCCTGTCCTGCCTTTCTGGATTTTACACTTTTTTCAGATGGCCCTTTTGACCGGGGGGAAGTGAGACTTCATTGTAGTGCAGATTTCCTTTGCAAGCTTGCTTGGTTGGCCAAAAAGGGCGTATGCGTTTTTTCCTGAATATATTCAGGAAAAAACGCATACGCCCTTTTTGGCCAAGTGCATCATTGTGGACGTTCTGCCTCTTTTCCTATGCTTTCAATGCAATTCCAGTCTACCTCCTGAAATCGGTTTCCTGCAATTCTGCCCCGCTTTCAAGTCCTCTTGGCAGCCTTACTTCAGTATATTTTTGGACGATAGCTGTCATTTATAACTCTGCAGGTTTGTGAATTACAGTGCCCCTGAGCTCCTTTCTTCAACTCGCTTTCTTGTGACCTGGCCGCAACACCGCAGGATGGCTTCAGGCCCTAATCTGGTTCCGGCACGGCACGCTGAGCCTTTGGTTAATTCCTCTTCCTGGTGGGAAATGAGAGTTAAATTTGCCCGTCCAGACACCTCCAGCTAGTCTCTCATTGGTTCTCGCTATTCCTGTTCATCTTCCGCAGAAATTGCAAACTGGGCCAAACAGGAGGTTAAAGGGACTGACTCTCCAAGTCGGGAGGGTGTTAGTAAAGCATCTGGAATGTTGCACCCGAGTACCAGGGTACGAAAACTGAGACATATTTGAACACGTTTCCCGATCACATGGTTGATCGTACTCTAGGTTCCACATGCATGTTTTAGCTGAAGGAAGAATACCTTAAACCTGGGTAGTTGAAACCCGTGGAATGGGTACTATGCAATATGACTTCAAAGGGTCTTCATTTGCTCACCGAACCTCTCCAATCCTATCACTGCTGCGTTTATGCCCCTGTACACATGCTTGATTCTCTTTCGGAGACATAGCAATCCATAGGTTTTAAGATACTTACTAGTCAGGTACATTCTTAGGCGTTTAATATGCGGTGTTGAGTCCATTTCGTTGAGCAAGGAGTAGCTCTTGTCTATTCCATATTTGGCTTAAGGAACTTTATCTGTGCTCATTTCGATCTCTGGTTTTATGCAGCACCCCAACTCACCTTTACCCTTAAGCAAGCATAAGTTGGTTTTCTAAATTTGAGACCCTGTTCTGTTCTGTAATTCAGTTCCTGTGTAGCCAAGTTTACATTCCGTGTATTACAGATATCTTATGATGTTTCTTTTTCTGTGTGACTTATTTCAGTTAGAATCATCATACCTGAATCCACTCATTGTGCTGCTAAGGGCCTGATGACATAGATTTCATTGCTGAGTGATATTGCTTTGTAAGTAAATACCACAACTTCTTTATCCATTTTTCACTTTCTGCGATGTTGAACTTGTACGGTACATGAGGTTCTTGTAAACAGAGGCGTCCCAAACTTTGGGGTGGCTGTGTCTTTTTGATTTTAATTTCCCTAAGCTATAGGACCATAAGTGGGAGTGCCCTAGGCTCTGTTGCTTTGTTTTTTAGATGTTTCAGGAAACACCATACACTTCTCCCGAATGGCTGTTGGCAATTTACATCCCGCCCATCAGCATAACAAGGCTCCCAGTTCTCCATGGCCTGTCCTGCCTTTCTGGATTTTACACTTTTTTCAGATGGCCCTTTTGACCGGGGGGAAGTGATACTTCATTGTAGTGCAGATTTTCTTTGCAAGCTTGCTTGGTTGGCCAAAGAGGGCGTATGCGTTTTTTCCTGAATATATTCAGGAAAAAACGCATACGCCCTTTTTGGCCAAGTGCATCATTGTGGACGTTCTGCCTCTTTTCCTATGCTTTCAATGCAATTCCAGTCTACCTCCTGAAATCGGTTTCCTGCAATTCTGCCCCGCTTTCAAGTCCTCTTGGCAGCCTTACTTCAGTATATTTTTGGACGATAGCTGTCATTTATAACTCTGCAGGTTTGTGAATTACAGTGCCCCTGAGCTCCTTTCTTCAACTCGCTTTCTTTTGAGCTGGCCGCAACACCGCAGGATGGCTTCAGGCCCTAATCTGGTTCCGGCACGGCAAGCTGAGCCTTTGGTTAATTCCTCTTCCTGGTGGGAAATGAGAGTTAAATTTGCCCGTCCAGACACCTCCAGCTAGTCTCTCATTGGTTCTCGCTATTCCTGTTCATCTTCCACAGAAATTGCAAACTGGGCCAAACAGGAGGTTAAAGGGACTGACTCTCCAAGTCGGGAGGGTGTTAGTAAAGCGTCTGGAATGTTGCACCCGAGTACCAGGGTACGAAAACTGAGACATATTTGAACACGTTTCCCGATCACATGGTTGATCATACTCTAGTTTCCACATGCATGTTTTAGCTGAAGGTAGAATACCTTAAACCTGGGTAGTTGAAACCCGTGGAATGGGTACCATGCAATATGACTTCAAAGGGTCTTCATTTGCTCACCGAACCTCTCCAATCCTATCACTGCTGCGTTTATGCCCCTGTACACATGCTTGATTCTCTTTCGGAGACATAGCAATCCATAGGTTTTAAGATACTTACTAGTCAGGTACATTCTTAGGCGTTTAATATGCGGTGTTGAGTCCATTTCGTTGAGCAAGGAGTAGCTCTTGTCTATTCCATATTTGGCTTAAGGAACTTTATCTGTGCTCATTTCAATCTCTGGTTTTATGCAGCACCCCAACTCACCTTTACCCTTAAGCAAGCATAAGTTGCTTTTCTAAATTTGAGACCCTGTTCTGTTCTGTAATTCAGTTCCTGTGTAGCCAAGTTTACATTCCGTGTATTACTGATATCTTATGATGTTTCTTTTTCTGTGTGACTTATTTCAGTTAGAATCATCATACCTGAATCCACTCATTGTGCTGCTAAGGGCCTGATGACATAGATTCCATTGCTGAGTGATATTGCTTTGTAAGTAAATACCACAACTTCTTTATCCATTTTTCACTTTCTGCAATGTTGAACTTGTACTGTAAACAAGGTTCTTGTAAACAGAGGCGTCCCAAACTTTGGGGTGGCTGTGTCTTTTTGATTTTAATTTCCCTAAGCTATAGGACCATAAGTGGAAGTGCCCTAGGCTCTGTTGCTTTGTTTTTTAGATGTTTCAGGAAACACCATACACTTCTCCCGAGTGTCTGTTGGCAATTTACATCCCGCCCATCAGCATAACAAGGCTCCCAGTTCTCCATGGCCTGTCCTGCCTTTCTGGATTTTACACTTTTTTCAGATGGCCCTTTTGACCGGGGGGAAGTGAGACTTCATTGTAGTGCAGATTTCCTTTGCAAGCTTGCTTGGTTGGCCAAAAAGGGCGTATGCGTTTTTTCCTGAATATATTCAGGAAAAAACGCATACGCCCTTTTTGGCCAAGTGCATCATTGTGGACGTTCTGCCTCTTTTCCTATGCTTTCAATGCAATTCCAGTCTACCTCCTGAAATCGGTTTCCTGCAATTCTGCCCCGCTTTCAAGTCCTCTTGGCAGCCTTACTTCAGTATATTTTTGGACGATAGCTGTCATTTATAACTCTGCAGGTTTGTGAATTACAGTGCCCCTGAGCTCCTTTCTTCAACTCACTTTCTTGTGACCTGGCCGCAACACCGCAGGATGGCTTCAGGCCCTAATCTGGTTCCGGCACGGCACGCTGAGGCTTTGGTTAATTCCTCTTCCTGGTGGGAAATGAGAGTTAAATTTGCCCGTCCAGACACCTCCAGCTAGTCTCTCATTGGTTCTCGCTATTCCTGTTCATCTTCCGCAGAAATTGCAAACTGGGCCAAACAGGAGGTTAAAGGGACTGACTCTCCAAGTCGGGAGGGTGTTAGTAAAGCGTCTGGAAAGTTGCACCCGAGTACCAGGGTACGAAAACTGAGACATATTTGTACACGTCTCCCGTTCACACGGTTGATCATACTCTGGGTTCCACATGCATGTTTTAGCTGAAGGAAGAATACCTTAAACCTGGAGAGTTGAGACCCGTGTAATGGGTACCATGCAATATGACTTCAAAGGGTCTTCATTTGCTCACCGAACTTCTCCAATCCTATCACTGCTGCGTTTATCCCCCTGTACAGACGCTTGATTCTCTTTTGGAGACATAGCAATCCATAGGTTTTAAGATACTTACTAGTCAGGTACATTCTTAGGCATTTAATATGGGGTGTTGAGTCCATTTCGTTGAGCAAGGAGTAGCTCTTGTCTATTCCATATTTGGCTTAAGGAACTTTATCTGTGCTCATTTCAATCTCTGGTTTTATGCAGCACCCCAACTCACCTTTCCCCTTAAGCAAGCATAAGTTGGTTTTCTAAATTTGAGACCCTGTTCTGTTTTGGAATTCAGTTCCTGTGTAGCCAAGTTTACATTCTGTGTATTAGTGATATCTTATGATGTTTCTTTTTCTGTGTGACTTATTTCAGTTAGAATCATCGTACCTGAATCCACTCATTATGCTGCTACGGGCCTGATGACATAGATTTCATTGTTGAGTGATACTGCATTGTACGTAAGTACCACAACTTCTTTATCCATTTTTCACTTTCTGTGATATTGAACTTGTACGGTAAATGAGGTTCTTGTAAACAGAGGCGTCCCAAACTTTGGGGTGGCTGTGTCTTTTTGATTTTAATTTCCCTAAGCTATAGGACCATAAGTGGAAGTGCCCTAGGCTCTGTTGCTTTGTTTTTTAGATGTTTCAGGAAACACCATACACTTCTCCCGAGTGTCTGTTGGCAATTTACATCCCGCCCATCAGCATAACAAGGCTCCCAGTTCTCCATGGCCTGTCCTGCCTTTCTGGATTTTACACTTTTTTCAGATGGCCCTTTTGACCGGGGGGAAGTGAGACTTCATTGTAGTGCAGATTTCCTTTGCAAGCTTGCTTGGTTGGCCAAAAAGGGCGTATGCGTTTTTTCCTGAATATATTCAGGAAAAAACGCATACGCCCTTTTTGGCCAAGTGCATCATTGTGGACGTTCTGCCTCTTTTCCTATGCTTTCAATGCAATTCCAGTCTACCTCCTGAAATCGGTTTCCTGCAATTCTGCCCCGCTTTCAAGTCCTCTTGGCAGCCTTACTTCAGTATATTTTTGGACGATAGCTGTCATTTATAACTCTGCAGGTTTGTGAATTACAGTGCCCCTGAGCTCCTTTCTTCAACTCGCTTTCTTGTGACCTGGCCGCAACACCGCAGGATGGCTTCAGGCCCTAATCTGGTTCCGGCACGGCACGCTGAGCCTTTGGTTAATTCCTCTTCCTGGTGGGAAATGAGAGTTAAATTTGCCCGTCCAGACACCTCCAGCTAGTCTCTCATTGGTTCTCGCTATTCCTGTTCATCTTCCGCAGAAATTGCAAACTGGGCCAAACAGGAGGTTAAAGGGACTGACTCTCCAAGTCGGGAGGGTGTTAGTAAAGCATCTGGAATGTTGCACCCGAGTACCAGGGTACGAAAACTGAGACATATTTGAACACGTTTCCCGATCACATGGTTGATCGTACTCTAGGTTCCACATGCATGTTTTAGCTGAAGGAAGAATACCTTAAACCTGGGTAGTTGAAACCCGTGGAATGGGTACTATGCAATATGACTTCAAAGGGTCTTCATTTGCTCACCGAACCTCTCCAATCCTATCACTGCTGCGTTTATGCCCCTGTACACATGCTTGATTCTCTTTCGGAGACATAGCAATCCATAGGTTTTAAGATACTTACTAGTCAGGTACATTCTTAGGCGTTTAATATGCGGTGTTGAGTCCATTTCGTTGAGCAAGGAGTAGCTCTTGTCTATTCCATATTTGGCTTAAGGAACTTTATCTGTGCTCATTTCGATCTCTGGTTTTATGCAGCACCCCAACTCACCTTTCCCCTTAAGCAAGCATAAGTTGGTTTTCTAAATTTGAGACCCTGTTCTGTTCTGTAATTCAGTTCCTGTGTAGCCAAGTTTACATTCCGTGTATTACAGATATCTTATGATGTTTCTTTTTCTGTGTGACTTATTTCAGTTAGAATCATCATACCTGAATCCACTCATTGTGCTGCTAAGGGCCTGATGACATAGATTTCATTGCTGAGTGATATTGCTTTGTAAGTAAATACCACAACTTCTTTATCCATTTTTCACTTTCTGCGATGTTGAACTTGTACGGTACATGAGGTTCTTGTAAACAGAGGCGTCCCAAACTTTGGGGTGGCTGTGTCTTTTTGATTTTAATTTCCCTAAGCTATAGGACCATAAGTGGGAGTGCCCTAGGCTCTGTTGCTTTGTTTTTTAGATGTTTCAGGAAACACCATACACTTCTCCCGAGTGGCTGTTGGCAATTTACATCCCGCCCATCAGCATAACAAGGCTCCCAGTTCTCCATGGCCTGTCCTGCCTTTCTGGATTTTACACTTTTTTCAGATGGCCCTTTTGACCGGGGGGAAGTGAGACTTCATTGTAGTGCAGATTTCCTTTGCAAGCTTGCTTGGTTGGCCAAAGAGGGCGTATGCGTTTTTTCCTGAATATATTCAGGAAAAAACGCATACGCCCTTTTTGGCCAAGTGCATCATTGTGGACGTTCTGCCTCTTTTCCTATGCTTTCAATGCAATTCCAGTCTACCTCCTGAAATCGGTTTCCTGCAATTCTGCCCCGCTTTCAAGTCCTCTTGGCAGCCTTACTTCAGTATATTTTTGGACGATAGCTGTCATTTATAACTCTGCAGGTTTGTGAATTACAGTGCCCCTGAGCTCCTTTCTTCAACTCGCTTTCTTTTGAGCTGGCCGCAACACCGCAGGATGGCTTCAGGCCCTAATCTGGTTCCGGCACGGCACGCTGAGCCTTTGGTTAATTCCTCTTCCTGGTGGGAAATGAGAGTTAAATTTGCCCGTCCAGACACCTCCAGCTAGTCTCTCATTGGTTCTCGCTATTCCTGTTCATCTTCCACAGAAATTGCAAACTGGGCCAAACAGGAGGTTAAAGGGACTGACTCTCCAAGTCGGGAGGGTGTTAGTAAAGCGTCTGGAATGTTGCACCCGAGTACCAGGGTACGAAAACTGAGACATATTTGAACACGTTTCCCGATCACATGGTTGATCATACTCTAGTTTCCACATGCATGTTTTAGCTGAAGGTAGAATACCTTAAACCTGGGTAGTTGAAACCCGTGGAATGGGTACCATGCAATATGACTTCAAAGGGTCTTCATTTGCTCACCGAACCTCTCCAATCCTATCACTGCTGCGTTTATGCCCCTGTACACATGCTTGATTCTCTTTCGGAGACATAGCAATCCATAGGTTTTAAGATACTTACTAGTCAGGTACATTCTTAGGCGTTTAATATGCGGTGTTGAGTCCATTTCGTTGAGCAAGGAGTAGCTCTTGTCTATTCCATATTTGGCTTAAGGAACTTTATCTGTGCTCATTTCAATCTCTGGTTTTATGCAGCACCCCAACTCACCTTTACCCTTAAGCAAGCATAAGTTGGTTTTCTAAATTTGAGACCCTGTTCTGTTCTGTAATTCAGTTCCTGTGTAGCCAAGTTTACATTCCGTGTATTACTGATATCTTATGATGTTTCTTTTTCTGTGTGACTTATTTCAGTTAGAATCATCATACCTGAATCCACTCATTGTGCTGCTAAGGGCCTGATGACATAGATTCCATTGCTGAGTGATATTGCTTTGTAAGTAAATACCACAACTTCTTTATCCATTTTTCACTTTCTGCAATGTTGAACTTGTACTGTAAACAAGGTTCTTGTAAACAGAGGCGTCCCAAACTTTGGGGTGGCTGTGTCTTTTTGATTTTAATTTCCCTAAGCTATAGGACCATAAGTGGAAGTGCCCTAGGCTCTGTTGCTTTGTTTTTTAGATGTTTCAGGAAACACCATACACTTCTCCCGAGTGTCTGTTGGCAATTTACATCCCGCCCATCAGCATAACAAGGCTCCCAGTTCTCCATGGCCTGTCCTGCCTTTCTGGATTTTACACTTTTTTCAGATGGCCCTTTTGACCGGGGGGAAGTGAGACTTCATTGTAGTGCAGATTTCCTTTGCAAGCTTGCTTGGTTGGCCAAAAAGGGCGTATGCGTTTTTTCCTGAATATATTCAGGAAAAAACGCATACGCCCTTTTTGGCCAAGTGCATCATTGTGGACGTTCTGCCTCTTTTCCTATGCTTTCAATGCAATTCCAGTCTACCTCCTGAAATCGGTTTCCTGCAATTCTGCCCTGCTTTCAAGTCCTCTTGACAGCCTTACTTCAGTATATTTTTGGACGATAGCTATCATTTATAACTCTGCAGGTTTGTGAATTACAGTGCCCCTGAGCTCCTTTCTTCAACTCGCTTTCTTTTGAGCTGGCCGCAACACCGCAGGATGGCTTCAGGCCCTAATCTGGTTCCGGCACGGCACGCTGAGCCTTTGGTTAATTCCTCTTCCTGGTGGGAAATGAGAGTTAAATTTGCCCGTCCAGACACCTCCAGCTAGTCTCTCATTGGTTCTCGCTATTCCTGTTCATCTTCTGCAGAAATTGCAAACTGGGCCAAACAGGAGGTTAAAGGGACTGACTCTCCAAATCGGGAGGGTGTTAGTAAAGCATCTGGAATGTTGCACCCGAGTACCAGGGGAGGAAAACTGAGACATATTTGAACACGTCTCCCGTTCACACGGTTGATCATACTCTGGGTTCCACATGCATGTTTTAGCTGAAGGAAGAATACCTTAAACCTGGAGAGTTGAGACCCGTGTAATGGGTACCATGCAATATGACTTCAAAGGGTCTTCATTTGCTCACCGAACCTCTCCAATCCTATCACTGCTGCGTTTATGCCCCTGTACACATGCTTGATTCTCTTTCGGAGACATAGCAATCCATAGGTTTTAAGATACTTACTAGTCAGGTACATTCTTAGGCGTTTAATATGCGGTGTTGAGTCCATTTCGTTGAGCAAGGAGTAGCTCTTGTCTATTCCATATTTGGCTTAAGGAACTTTATCTGTGCTCATTTCAATCTCTGGTTTTATGCAGCACCCCAACTCACCTTTCCCCTTAAGCAAGCATAAGTTGGTTTTCTAAATTTGAGACCCTGTTCTGTTCTGTAATTCAGTTCCTGTGTAGCCAAGTTTACATTCCGTGTATTACTGATCTCTTATGATGTTTCTTTTTCTGTGTGACTTATTTCAGTTAGAATCATCATACCTGAATCCACTCATTGTGCTGCTAAGGGCCTGATGACATAGATTTCATTGCTGAGTGATATTGCTTTGTAAGTAAATACCACAACTTCTTTATCCATTTTTCACTTTCTGCGATGTTGAACTTGTACTGTAAACGAGGTTCTTGTAAACAGAGGCGTCCCAAACTTTGGGGTGGCTGTGTCTTTTTGATTTTAATTTCCCTAAGCTATAGGACCATAAGTGGAAGTGCCCTAGGCTCTGTTGCTTTGTTTTTTAGATGTTTCAGGAAACACCATACACTTCTCCCGAGTGTCTGTTGGCAATTTACATCCCGCCCATCAGCATAACAAGGCTCCCAGTTCTCCATGGCCTGTCCTGCCTTTCTGGATTTTACACTTTTTTCAGATGGCCCTTTTGACCGGGGGGAAGTGAGACTTCATTGTAGTGCAGATTTCCTTTGCAAGCTTGCTTGGTTGGCCAAAAAGGGCGTATGCGTTTTTTCCTGAATATATTCAGGAAAAAACGCATACGCCCTTTTTGGCCAAGTGCATCATTGTGGACGTTCTGCCTCTTTTCCTATGCTTTCAATGCAATTCCAGTCTACCTCCTGAAATCGGTTTCCTGCAATTCTGCCCCGCTTTCAAGTCCTCTTGGCAGCCTTACTTCAGTATATTTTTGGACGATAGCTGTCATTTATAACTCTGCAGGTTTGTGAATTACAGTGCCCCTGAGCTCCTTTCTTCAACTCGCTTTCTTGTGACCTGGCCGCAACACCGCAGGATGGCTTCAGGCCTTAATCTGGTTCCGGCAAGGCACGCTGAGCCTTTGGTTAATTCCTCTTCCTGGTGGGAAATGAGAGTTAAATTTGCCCGTCCAGACACCTCCAGCTAGTCTCTCATTGGTTCTCGCTATTCCTGTTCATCTTCCGCAGAAATTGCAAACTGGGCCAAACAGGAGGTTAAAGGGACTGACTCTCCAAGTCGGGAAGGTGTTAGTAAAGCGTCTGGAATGTTGCACCCGAGTACCAGGGGAGGAAACCTGAGACATATTTGAAAACGTCTCCCGTTCACACGGTTGATCATACTCTGGGTTCCACATGCATGTTTTAGCTGAAGGAAGAATACCTTAAACCTGGAGAGTTGAGACCCGTGTAATGGGTACCATGCAATATGACTTCAAAGGGTCTTCATTTGCTCACCGAACCTCTCCAATCCTATCACTGCTGCGTTTATGCCCCTGTACACATGCTTGATTCTCTTTCGGAGACATAGCAATCCATAGGTTTTAAGATACTTACTAGTCAGGTACATTCTTAGGCGTTTAATATGCGGTGTTGAGTCCATTTCGTTGAGCAAGGAGTAGCTCTTGTCTATTCCATATTTGGCTTAAGGAACTTTATCTGTGCTCATTTCAATCTCTGGTTTTATGCAGCACCCCAACTCACCTTTAACCTTAAGCAAGCATAAGTTGCTTTTCTAAATTTGAGACCCTGTTCTGTAATTCAGTTCCTGTGTAGCCAAGTTTACATTCCGTGTATTACTGATATCTTATGATGTTTCTTTTTCTGTGTGACTTATTTCAGTTAGAATCATCATACCTGAATCCACTCATTGTGCTGCTAAGGGCCTGATGACATAGATTTCATTGTTGAGTGATACTGCATTGTACGTAAGTACCACAACTTCTTTATCCATTTTTCACTTTCTGTGATATTGAACTTGTACGGTAAATGAGGTTCTTGTAAACAGAGGCGTCCCAAACTTTGGGGTGGCTGTGTCTTTTTGATTTTAATTTCCCTAAGTTATAGGACCATAAGTGGAAGTGCCCTAGGCTCTGTTGCTTTGTTTTTTAGATGTTTCAGGAAACCCCATACACTTCTCCCGAGTGGCTGTTGGCAATTTACATCCCTCCCATCAGCATAAAAAGGCTCCCAGTTCTCCAAGGCCTTTCCTGCCTTTCTGGATTTTACACTTTTTTCAGATGGCCCTTTTGACCGGGGGGAAGTGAGACTTCATTGTAGTGCAGATTTCCTTTGCAAGCTTGCTTGGTTGGCCAAAAAGGGCGTATGCGTTTTTTCCTGAATATATTCAGGAAAAAACGCATACGCCCTTTTTGGCCAAGTGCATCATTGTGGACGTTCTGCCTCTTTTCCTATGCTTTCAATGCAATTCCAGTCTACCTCCTGAAATCGGTTTCCTGCAATTCTGCCCCGCTTTCAAGTCCTCTTGGCAGCCTTACTTCAGTATATTTTTGGACGATAGCTGTCATTTATAACTCTGCAGGTTTGTGAATTACAGTGCCCCTGAGCTCCTTTCTTCAACTCACTTTCTTGTGACCTGGTCGCAACACCGCAGGATGGCTTCAGGCCCTAATCTGGTTCCGGCACGGCACGCTGAGCCTTTGGTTAATTCCTCTTCCTGGTGGGAAATGAGAGTTAAATTTGCCCGTCCACACACCTCCAGCTAGTCTCTCATTGGTTCTCGCTATTCCTGTTCATCTTCCGCAGAAATTGCAAACTGGGCCAAACAGGAGGTTAAAGGGACTGACTCTCCAAGTCGGGAGGGTGTTAGTAAAGCGTCTGGAAAGTTGCACCCGAGTACCAGGGTACGAAAACTGAGACATATTTGAACACGTCTCCCGTTCACACGGTTGATCATACTCTGGGTTCCACATGCATGTTTTAGCTGAAGGAAGAATACCTTAAACCTGGAGAGTTGAGACCCGTGTAATGGGTACCATGCAATATGACTTCAAAGGGTCTTCATTTGCTCACCAAACTTCTCCAATCCTATCACTGCTGCGTTTATCCCCCTGTACAGACGCTTGATTCTCTTTTGGAGACATAGCAATCCATAGGTTTTAAGATACTTACTAGTCAGGTACATTCTTAGGCATTTAATATGGGGTGTTGAGTCCATTTCGTTGAGCAAGGAGTAGCTCTTGTCTATTCCATATTTGGCTTAAGGAACTTTATCTGTGCTCATTTCAATCTCTGGTTTTATGCAGCACCCCAACTCACCTTTCCCCTTAAGCAAGCATAAGTTGGTTTTCTAAATTTGAGACCCTGTTCTGTTTTGGAATTCAGTTCCTGTGTAGCCAAGTTTACATTCTGTGTATTAGTGATATCTTATGATGTTTCTTTTTCTGTGTGACTTATTTCAGTTAGAATCATCGTACCTGAATCCACTCATTATGCTGCTACGGGCCTGATGACATAGATTTCATTGTTGAGTGATACTGCATTGTACGTAAGTACCACAACTTCTTTATCCATTTTTCACTTTCTGTGATATTGAACTTGTACGGTAAACGAGGTTCTTGTAAACAGAGGCGTCCCAAACTTTGGGGTGGCTGTGTCTTTTTGATTTTAATTTCCCTAAGCTATAGGACCATAAGTGGAAGTGCCCTAGGCTCTGTTGCTTTGTTTTTTAGATGTTTCAGGAAACACCATACACTTCTCCCGAGTGTCTGTTGGCAATTTACATCCCGCCCATCAGCATAACAAGGCTCCCAGTTCTCCATGGCCTGTCCTGCCTTTCTGGATTTTACACTTTTTTCAGATGGCCCTTTTGACCGGGGGGAAGTGAGACTTCATTGTAGTGCAGATTTCCTTTGCAAGCTTGCTTGGTTGGCCAAAAAGGGCGTATGCGTTTTTTCCTGAATATATTCAGGAAAAAACGCATACGCCCTTTTTGGCCAAGTGCATCATTGTGGACGTTCTGCCTCTTTTCCTATGCTTTCAATGCAATTCCAGTCTACCTCCTGAAATCGGTTTCCTGCAATTCTGCCCTGCTTTCAAGTCCTCTTGGCAGCCTTACTTCAGTATATTTTTGGACGATAGCTGTCATTTATAACTCTGCAGGTTTGTGAATTACAGTGCCCCTGAGCTCCTTTCTTCAACTCGCTTTCTTGTGACCTGGCCGCAACACCGCAGGATGGCTTCAGGCCCTAATCTGGTTCCGGCACGGCACGCTGAGCCTTTGGTTAATTCCTCTTCCTGGTGGGAAATGAGAGTTAAATTTGCCCGTCCAGACACCTCCAGCTAGTCTCTCATTGGTTCTCGCTATTCCTGTTCATCTTCCACAGAAATTGCAAACTGGGCCAAACAGGAGGTTAAAGGGACTGACTCTCCAAGTCGGGAGGGTGTTAGTAAAGCATCTGGAATGTTGCACCCGAGTACCAGGGTACGAAAACTGAGACATATTTGAACACGTTTCCCGATCACATGGTTGATCGTACTCTAGGTTCCACATGCATGTTTTAGCTGAAGGAAGAATACCTTAAACCTGGGTAGTTGAAACCCGTGGAATGGGTACTATGCAATATGACTTCAAAGGGTCTTCATTTGCTCACCGAACCTCTCCAATCCTATCACTGCTGCGTTTATGCCCCTGTACACATGCTTGATTCTCTTTCGGAGACATAGCAATCCATAGGTTTTAAGATACTTACTAGTCAGGTACATTCTTAGGCGTTTAATATGCGGTGTTGAGTCCATTTCGTTGAGCAAGGAGTAGCTCTTGTCTATTCCATATTTGGCTTAAGGAACTTTATCTGTGCTCATTTCAATCTCTGGTTTTATGCAGCACCCCAACTCACCTTTCCCCTTAAGCAAGCATAAGTTGGTTTTCTAAATTTGAGACCCTGTTCTGTCCTGTAATTCAGTTCCTGTGTAGCCAAGTTTACATTCCGTGTATTACTGATATCTTATGATGTTTCTTTTTCTGTGTGACTTATTTCAGTTAGAATCATCATACCTGAATCCACTCATTGTGCTGCTAAGGGCCTGATGACATAGATTTCATTGCTGAGTGATATTGCTTTGTAAGTAAATACCACAACTTCTTTATCCATTTTTCACTTTCTGCGATGTTGAACTTGTACTGTAAACGAGGTTCTTGTAAACAGAGGCGTCCCAAACTTTGGGGTGGCTGTGTCTTTTTGATTTTAATTTCCCTAAGCTATAGGACCATAAGTGGAAGTGCCCTAGGCTCTGTTGCTTTGTTTTTTAGATGTTTCAGGAAACACCATACACTTCTCCCGAGTGTCTGTTGGCAATTTACATCCCGCCCATCAGCATAACAAGGCTCCCAGTTCTCCATGGCCTGTCCTGCCTTTCTGGATTTTACACTTTTTTCAGATGGCCCTTTTGACCGGGGGGAAGTGATACTTCATTGTAGTGCAGATTTCCTTTGCAAACTTGCTTGGTTGGCCAAAAAGGGCGTATGCGTTTTTTCCTGAATATATTCAGGAAAAAACGCATACGCCCTTTTTGGCCAAGTGCATCATTGTGGACGTTCTGCCTCTTTTCCTATGCTTTCAATGCAATTCCAGTCTACCTCCTGAAATCGGTTTCCTGCAATTCTGCCCCGCTTTCAAGTCCTCTTGGCAGCCTTACTTCAGTATATTTTTGGACGATAGCTGTCATTTATAACTCTGCAGGTTTGTGGATTACAGTGCCCCTGAGCTCCTTTCTTCAACTCGCTTTCTTTTGAGCTGGCCGCAACACCGCAGGATGGCTTCAGGCCCTAATCTGGTTCCGGCACGGCACGCTGAGCCTTTGGTTAATTCCTCTTCCTGGTGGGAAATGAGAGTTAAATTTGCCCGTCCAGACACCTCCAGCTAGTCTCTCATTGGTTCTCGCTATTCCTGTTCATCTTCCGCAGAAATTGCAAACTGGGCCAAACAGGAGGTTAAAGGGACTGACTCTCCAAGTCGGGAGGGTGTTAGTAAAGCGTCTGGAATGTTGCACCCGAGTACCAGGGGAGGAAACCTGAGACATATTTGAAAACGTCTCCCGTTCACACGGTTGATCATACTCTGGGTTCCACATGCATGTTTTAGCTGAAGGAAGAATACCTTAAACCTGGAGAGTTGAGACCCGTGTAATGGGTACCATGCAATATGACTTCAAAGGGTCTTCATTTGCTCACCGAACCTCTCCAATCCTATCACTGCTGCGTTTATGCCCCTGTACACATGCTTGATTCTCTTTCGGAGACATAGCAATCCATAGGTTTTAAGATACTTACTAGTCAGGTACATTCTTAGGCGTTTAATATGCGGTGTTGAGTCCATTTCGTTGAGCAAGGAGTAGCTCTTGTCTATTCCATATTTGGCTTAAGGAACTTTATCTGTGCTCATTTCAATCTCTGGTTTTATGCAGCACCCCAACTCACCTTTCCCCTTAAGCAAGCATAAGTTGGTTTTCTAAATTTGAGACCCTGTTCTGTTTTGGAATTCAGTTCCTGTGTAGCCAAGTTTACATTCTGTGTATTAGTGATATCTTATGATGTTTCTTTTTCTGTGTGACTTATTTCAGTTAGAATCATCGTACCTGAATCCACTCATTATGCTGCTACGGGCCTGATGACATAGATTTCATTGTTGAGTGATACTGCATTGTACGTAAGTACCACAACTTCTTTATCCATTTTTCACTTTCTGTGATATTGAACTTGTACGGTAAATGAGGTTCTTGTAAACAGAGGCGTCCCAAACTTTGGGGTGGCTGTGTCTTTTTGATTTTAATTTCCCTAAGCTATAGGACCATAAGTGGAAGTGCCCTAGGCTCTGTTGCTTTGTTTTTTAGATGTTTCAGGAAACACCATACACTTCTCCCGAGTGTCTGTTGGCAATTTACATCCCGCCCATCAGCATAACAAGGCTCCCAGTTCTCCATGGCCTGTCCTGCCTTTCTGGATTTTACACTTTTTTCAGATGGCCCTTTTGACCGGGGGGAAGTGAGACTTCATTGTAGTGCAGATTTCCTTTGCAAGCTTGCTTGGTTGGCCAAGAAGGGCGTATGCGTTTTTTCCTGAATATATTCAGGAAAAAACGCATACGCCCTTTTTGGCCAAGTGCATCATTGTGGACGTTCTGCCTCTTTTCCTATGCTTTCAATGCAATTCCAGTCTACCTCCTGAAATCGGTTTCCTGCAATTCTGCCCCGCTTTCAAGTCCTCTTGGCAGCCTTACTTCAGTATATTTTTGGACGATAGCTGTCATTTATAACTCTGCAGGTTTGTGGATTACAGTGCCCCTGAGCTACTTTCTTCAACTCGCTTTCTTGTGACCTGGCCGCAACACCTCATGATGGCTTCAGGCTCTAATCTGGTTCCGGCACGGCACGCTGAGCCTTTGGTTAATTCCTCTTCCTGGTGGGAAATGAGAGTTAAATTTGCCCGTCCAGACACCTCCAGCTAGTCTCTCATTGGTTCTCGCTATTCCTGTTCATCTTCCGCAGAAATTGCAAACTGGGCCAAACAGGAGGTTAAAGGGACTGACTCTCCAAGTCGGGAGGGTGTTAGTAAAGCGTCTGGAATGTTGCACCCGAGTACCAGGGGAGGAAAACTGAGACATATTTGAACACGTCTCCCGTTCACACGGTTGATCATACTCTGGGTTCCACATGCATGTTTTAGCTGAAGGAAGAATACCTTAAACCTGGAGAGTTGAGACCCGTGTAATGGGTACCATGCAATATGACTTCAAAGGGTCTTCATTTGCTCACCGAACTTCTCCAATCCTATCACTGCTGCGTTTATCCCCCTGTACAGACGCTTGATTCTCTTTTGGAGACATAGCAATCCATAGGTTTTAAGATACTTACTAGTCAGGTACATTCTTAGGCATTTAATATGGGGTGTTGAGTCCATTTCGTTGAGCAAGGAGTAGCTCTTGTCTATTCCATATTTGGCTTAAGGAACTTTATCTGTGCTCATTTCAATCTCTGGTTTTATGCAGCACCCCAACTCACCTTTCCCCTTAAGCAAGCATAAGTTGGTTTTCTAAATTTGAGACCCTGTTCTGTTTTGGAATTCAGTTCCTGTGTAGCCAAGTTTACATTCTGTGTATTAGTGATATCTTATGATGTTTCTTTTTCTGTGTGACTTATTTCAGTTAGAATCATCGTACCTGAATCCACTCATTATGCTGCTACGGGCCTGATGACATAGATTTCATTGTTGAGTGATACTGCATTGTACGTAAGTACCACAACTTCTTTATCCATTTTTCACTTTCTGTGATATTGAACTTGTACGGTAAATGAGGTTCTTGTAAACAGAGGCGTCCCAAACTTTGGGGTGGCTGTGTCTTTTTGATTTTAATTTCCCTAAGCTATAGGACCATAAGTGGAAGTGCCCTAGGCTCTGTTGCTTTGTTTTTTAGATGTTTCAGGAAACACCATACACTTCTCCCGAGTGGCTGTTGGCAATTTACATCCCGCCCATCAGCATAACAAGGCTCCCAGTTCTCCATGGCCTGTCCTGCCTTTCTGGATTTTACACTTTTTTCAGATGGCCCTTTTGACCGGGGGGAAGTGAGACTTCATTGTAGTGCAGATTTCCTTTGCAAGCTTGCTTGGTTGGCCAAAAAGGGCGTATGCGTTTATTCCTGAATATATTCAGGAAAAAACGCATACGCCCTTTTTGGCCAAGTGCATCATTGTGGACGTTCTGCCTCTTTTCCTATGCTTTCAATGCAATTCCAGTCTACCTCCTGAAATCGGTTTCCTGCAATTCTGCCCCGCTTTCAAGTCCTCTTGGCAGCCTTACTTCAGTATATTTTTAGACGATAGCTGTCATTTATAACTCTGCAGGTTTGTGAATTACAGTGCCCCTGAGCTCCTTTCTTCAACTCGCTTTCTTTTGAGCTGGCAGCAACACCGCAGGATGGCTTCAGGCCCTAATCTTGTTCCGGCACGGCACGCTGAGCCTTTGGTTATTTCCTCTTCCTGGTGGGAAATGAGAGTTAAATTTGCCCGTCGAGACACCTCCAGCTAGTCTCTCATTGGTTCTCCCTATTACTGTTCATCTTCCGCAGAAATTGCAAACTGGGCCAAACAGGAGGTTAAAAGCGCTGACTCTCCAAGTGGGGAGAGTGTTAGTAAAGCGTCTGGAATGTTGCACCCGAGTACCAGGGGACCAAAACTGAGACATATTTGAACACGTCTCCCGTTCACACAGTTGATCATACTCTGGGTTCCACATGCATGTTTTAGCTGAAGGAAGAATACCTTAAACCTGGAGAGTTGAGACCCGTGGAATGGGTACCATGCAATATGACTTCAAAGGGTCTTCATTTGCTCACCGAACCTCTCCAATCCTATCACTGCTGCGTTTATGCCCCTGTACACATGCTTGATTCTCTTTTGGAGACATAGCAATCCATAGGTTTTAAGATACTTACTAGTCAGGTACATTCTTAGGCGTTTAATATGGGGTGTTGAGTCCATTTCGTTGAGCAAGGAGTAGCTCTTGTCTATTCCATATTTGGCTTAAGGAACTTTATCTGTGCTCATTTCAATGTCTGGTTTTATGCAGCACCCCAACTCACCTTTCCCCTTAAGCAAGCATAAGTTGGTTTTCTAAATTTGAGACCCTGTTCTGTTTTGGAATTCAGTTCCTGTGTAGCCAAGTTTACATTCCGTGTATTAGTGATATCTTATGATGTTTCTTTTTCTGTGTGACTTATTTCAGTTAGAATCATCGTACCTGAATTAACTCGTTGTGCTGCTAAGGGCCTGATGACATAGATTTCATTGCTGAGTGATATTGCTTTGTAAGTAAATACCACAACTTCTTTATCCATTTTTCACTTTCTGCGATGTTGAACTTGTACTGTAAACGAGGTTCTTGTAAACAGAGGCGTCCCAAACTTTGGGGTGGCTGTGTCTTTTTGATTTTAATTTCCCTAAGCTATAGGACCATAAGTGGAAGTGCCCTAGGCTCTGTTGCTTTGTTTTTTAGATGTTTCAGGAAACACCATACACTTCTCCCGAGTGTCTGTTGGCAATTTACATCCCGCCCATCAGCATAACAAGGCTCCCAGTTCTCCATGGCCTGTCCTGCCTTTCTGGATTTTACACTTTTTTCAGATGGCCCTTTTGACCGGGGGGAAGTGAGACTTCATTGTAGTGCAGATTTCCTTTGCAAGCTTGCTTGGTTGGCCAAAAAGGGCATATGCGTTTTTTCCTGAATATATTCAGGAAAAAACGCATATGCCCTTTTTGGCCAAGTGCATCATTGTGGACGTTCTGCGTCTTTTCCTATGCTTTCAATGCAATTCCAGTCTACCTCCTGAAATCGGTTTCCTGCAATTCTGCCCCGCTTTCAAGTCCTCTTGGCAGCCTTACTTCAGTATATTTTTGGACGATAGCTGTCATTTATAACTCTGCAGTTTTGTGAATTACAGTGCCCCTGAGCTCCTTTCTTCAACTCGCTTTCTTGTGACCTGGCCGCAACACCGCAGGATGGCTTCAGGCCCTAATCTGGTTCCGGCACGGCACGCTGAGCCTTTGGTTATTTCCTCTTCCTGGTGGGAAATGAGAGTTAAATTTGCCCGTCCAGACACCTCCAGCTAGTCTCTCATTGGTTCTCCCTATTCCTGTTCATCTTCCACAGAAATTGCAAACTGGGCCAAACAGGAGGTTAAAGGCGCTGACTCTCCAAGTGGGGAGAGTGTTAGTAAAGCGTCTTGAATGTTGCACCCGAGTACCAGGGGACCAAAACTGAGACATATTTGAACACGTCTCCCGTTCACACGGTTGATCATACTCTGGGTTCCACATGCATGTTTTAGCTGAAGGAAGAATACCTTAAACCTGGAGAGTTGAGACCCGTGGAATGGGTACCATGCAATATGACTTCAAAGGGTCTTCATTTGCTCACCGAACCTCTCCAATCCTATCACTGCTGCGTTTATGCCCCTGTACACATGCTTGATTCTCTTTTGGAGACCTAGCAATCCATAGGTTTTAAGATACTTACTAGTCAGGTACATTCTTAGGCGTTTTATATGGGGTGTTGAGTCCATTTCGTTGAGCAAGGAGTAGCTCTTGTCTATTCCATATTTGGCTTAAGGAACTTTATCTGTGCTCATTTCAATGTCTGGTTTTATGCAGCACCCCAACTCACCTTTCCCCTTAAGCAAGCATAAGTTGGTTTTCTAAATTTGAGACCCTGTTCTGTTTTGGAATTCAGTTCCTGTGTAGCCAAGTTTACATTCCGTGTATTAGTGATATCTTATGATGTTTCTTTTTCTGTGTGACTTATTTCAGTTAGAATCATCGTCCCTGAATCCACTCATTATGCTTCTACGGGCCTGATGACATAGATTTCATTGCTGAGTGATACTGCATTGTACGTAAGTACCACAAGTTCTTTATCCATTTTTCACTTTCTGTGATATGGAGCTTGTACGGTAAACGAGGTTCTTGTAAACAGAGGCGTCCCAAACTTTGGGGTGGCTGTGTCTTTTTGATTTTAATTTCCCTAATCTATAGGACCATAAGTGGAAGTGCCCTAGGCTCTGTTGCTTTGTTTTTTAGATGTTTCAGGAAACACCATACACTTCTCCCGAGTGTCTGTTGGTAATTTACATCCCTCCCATCAGCATAACAAGGCTCCCAGTTCTCCATGGCCTGTCCTGCCTTTCTGGATTTTACACTTTTTTCAGATGGCCCTTTTGACCGGGGGGAAGTGAGACTTCATTGTAGTGCAGATTTCCTTTGCAAGCTTGCTTGGTTGGCCAAAAAGGGCGTATGCGTTTTTTCCTGAATATATTCAGGAAAAAACGTATACGCCCTTTTTGGTGAAGTGCATCATTGTGGACGTTCTGCCTCTTTTCCTATGCTTTCAATGCAATTCCAGTCTACCTCCTGAAATCGGTTTCCTGCAATTCTGCCCTGCTTTCAAGTCCTCTTGGCAGCCTTACTTCAGTATATTTTTGGACGATAGCTGTCATTTATAAGTCTGCAGGTTTGTGAATTACAGTGCCCCTGAGCTCCTATCTTCAACTCGCTTTCTTGTGACCTGGCTGCAACACCGCAGGATGGCTTCAGGCCCTAATCTTGTTCCGGCACGGCACGCTGAGCCTTTGGTTAATTCCTCTTTCTGGTGGGAAATGAGAGTTAAATTTGCCCGTCCAGACACCTCCAGCTAGTCTCTCATTGGTTCTCGCTATTCCTGTTCATCTTCCGCAGAAATTGCAAACTGGGCCAAACAGGAGGTTAAAGGGACTGACTCTCCAAGTCGGGAGGGTGTTAGTAAAGCGTCTGGAATGTTGCACCCGAGTACCAGGGTACGAAAACTGAGACATATTTGAACACGTCTCCCGATCGCATGGTTGATCATACTCTAGGTTCCCCATGCATGTTTTAGCTGAAGGAAGAATACCTTAAACCTGGGTAGTTGAAACCCGTGGAATGGGTACCATGCAATATGACTTCAAAGGGTCTTCATTTGCTCACCGAACCTCTCCAATCCTATCACTGCTGCATTTATGGCCCTGTACACACGCTTGATTCTCTTTCGGAGACATAGCAATCCCTAGGTTTTAAGATACTTACTAGTCAGGTACATTCTTAGGCGTTTAATATGCGGTGTTGAGTCCATTTCGTTGAGCAAGGAGTAGCTCTTGTCTATTCCATATTTGGCTTAAGGAACTTTATCTGTGCTCATTTCAATCTCTGGTTTTATGCAGCACCCCAACTCACCTTTACCCTTAAGCAAGCATAAGTTGCTTTTCTAAATTTGAGACCCTGTTCTGTTCTGTAATTCAGTTCCTGTGTAGCCAAGTTTACATTCCGTGTATTACTGATATCTTATGATGTTTCTTTTTCTGTGTGATTTATTTCAGTTAGAATCATCATACCTGAATCCACTCATTGTGCTGCTAAGGGCCTGATGACATAGATTTCATTGCTGAGTGATATTGCTTTGTAAGTAAATACCACAACTTCTTTATCCATTTTTCACTTTCTGTGATGTTGAACTTGTACTGTAAACGAGGTTCTTGTAAACAGAGGCGTCCCAAACTTTGGGGTGGCTGTGTCTTTTTGATTTTAATTTCCCTAAGCTATAGGACCATAAGTGGAAGTGCCCTAGGCTCTGTTGCTTTGTTTTTTAGATGTTTCAGGAAACACCATACACTTCTCCCGAGTGTCTGTTGGCAATTTACATCCCGCCCATCAGCATAACAAGGCTCCCAGTTCTCCATGGCCTGTCCTGCCTTTCTGGATTTTACACTTTTTTCAGATGGCCCTTTTGACCGGGGGGAAGTGAGACTTCATTGTAGTGCAGATTTCCTTTGCAAGCTTGCTTGGTTGGCCAAAAAGGGCGTATGCGTTTTTTCCTGAATATATTCAGGAAAAAACGCATACGCACTTTTTGGCCAAGTGCATCATTGTGGACGTTCTGCCTCTTTTCCTATGCTTTCAATGCAATTCCAGTCTACCTCCTGAAATCGGTTTCCTGCAATTCTGCCCCGCTTTCAAGTCCTCTTGGCAGCCTTACTTCAGTATATTTTTGGACGATAGCTGTCATTTATAACTCTGCAGGTTTGTGAATTACAGTGCCCCTGAGCTCCTTTCTTCAACTCGCTTTTTTTGAGCTGGCCGCAACACCGCAGTATGGCTTCAGGCCCTAAACTGGTTCCGGCACGGCACGCTGAGCCTTTGGTTAATTCCTCTTCCTGGTGGGAAATGAGGGTTAAATTTGCCTGTCCAGACACCTCCAGCTAGTCTCTCATTGGTTCTCGCTATTCCTGTTCATCTTCCGCAGAAATTGCAAACTGGGCCAAACAGGAGGTTAAAGGCGCTGACTCTCCAAGTCGGGAGGGTGTTAGTAAAGCGTCTGGAATGTTGCACCCGAGTACCAGGGTACGAAAACTGAGACATATTTGAACACGTCTCCCGATCACATGGTTGATCATACTCTAGGTTCCACATGCATGTTTTAGCTGAAGGAAGAATACCTTAAACCTGGGTAGTTGAAACCCGTGGAATGGGTACCATGCAATATGACTTCAAAGGGTCTTCATTTGCTCACCGAACCTCTCCAATCCTATCACTGCTGCGTTTATGCCCCTGTACACACGCTTGATTCTCTTTCGGAGACATAGCAATCCCTAGGTTTTAAGATACTTACTAGTCAGGTACATTCTTAGGCGTTTAATATGGGGTGTTGAGTCCATGTCGTTGAGCAAGGAGTAGCTCTTGTCTATTCCATATTTGGCTTAAGGAACTTTATCTGTGCTCATTTCAATGTCTGGTTTTATGCAGCACCCCAACTCACCTTTACCCTTAAGCAAGCATAAGTTGGTTTTCTAAATTTGAGACCCTGTTCTGTTCTGTAATTCAGTTCCTGTGTAGCCAAGTTTACATTCCGTGTATTACTGATCTCTTATGATGTTTCTTTTTCTGTGTGATTTATTTCAGTTAGAATCATCATACCTGAATCCACTCATTATGCTGCTACGGGCCTGATGACATAGATTTCATTGCTGAGTGATACTGCATTGTACGTAAGTACCACAAGTTCTGTATCCATTTTTCACTTTCTGTGATATTGAACTTTACGGTAAACGAGGTTCTTGTAAACAGAGGCGTCCCAAACTTTGGGGTGGCTGTGTCTTTTTGATTTTATTTTCCCTAAGCTATAGGACCATAAGTGGAAGTGCCCTAGGCTCTGTTGCTTAGTTTTTTAGTTGTTTCAGGAAACACCATACACTTCTCCCGAGTGTCTGTTGGCAATTTACATCCCGCCCATCAGCATAACAAGGCTCCCAGTTCTCCATGGCCTGTCCTGCCTTTCTGGATTTTACACATTTTTCAGATGGCCCTTTTGACCGGGGGGAAGTGAGACTTCATTGTAGTGCAGATTTCCTTTGCAAGCTTGCTTGGTTGGCCAAAAAGGGCGTATGCGTTTTTTCCTGAATATATTCAGGAAAAAACGCATACGCCCTTTTTGGCCAAGTGCATCATTGTGGACGTTCTGCCTCTTTTCCTATGCTTTCAATGCAATTCCAGTCTACCTCCTGAAATCGGTTTCCTGCAATTCTGCCCCGCTTTCAAGTCCTCTTGGCAGCCTTACTTCAGTATATTTTTGGACGATAGCTGTCATTTATAACTCTGCAGGTTTGTGAATTACAGTGCCCCTGAGCTCCTTTCTTCAACTCGCTTTCTTTTGAGCTGGCCGCAACACCGCAGGATGGCTTCAGGCCCTAATCTGGTTCCGGCATGGCAAGCTGAGCCTTTGGTTAATTCCTCTTCCTGGTGGGAAATGAGAGTTAAATTTGCCCGTCCAGACACCTCCAGCTAGTCTCTCATTGGTTCTCGCTATTCCTGTTCATCTTCCACAGAAATTGCAAACTGGGCCAAACAGGAGGTTAAAGGGACTGACTCTCCAAGTCGGGAGAGTGTTAGTAAAGCGTCTGGAATGTTGCACCTGAGTACCAGGGTACGAAAACTGAGACATATTTGAACACGTTTCCCGATCACATGGTTGATCATACTCTAGTTTCCACATGCATGTTTTAGCTGAAGGTAGAATACCTTAAACCTGGGTAGTTGAAACCCGTGGAATGGGTACCATGCAATATGACTTCAAAGGGTCTTCATTTGCTCACCGAACCTCTCCAATCCTATCACTGCTGCGTTTATGCCCCTGTACACATGCTTGATTCTCTTTCGGAGACATAGCAATCCATAGGTTTTAAGATACTTACTAGTCAGGTACATTCTTAGGCGTTTAATATGCGGTGTTGAGTCCATTTCGTTGAGCAAGGAGTAGCTCTTGTCTATTCCATATTTGGCTTAAGGAACTTTATCTGTGCTCATTTCAATGTCTGGTTTTATGCAGCACCCCAACTCACCTTTACCCTTAAGCAAGCATAAGTTGGTTTTCTAAATTTGAGACCCTGTTCTGTTCTGTAATTCAGTTCCTGTGTAGCCAAGTTTACATTCCGTGTATTACTGATATCTTATGATGTTTCTTTTTCTGTGTGACTTATTTCAGTTAGAATCATCATACCTGAATCCACTCATTGTGCTGCTAAGGGCCTGATGACATAGATTTCATTGCTGAGTGATATTGCTTTGTAAGTAAATACCACAACTTCTTTATCCATTTTTCACTTTCTGCGATGTTGAACTTGTACTGTAAACGAGGTTCTTGTAAACAGAGGCGTCCCAAACTTTGGGGTGGCTGTGTCTTTTTGATTTTAATTTCCCTAAGCTATAGGACCATAAGTGGAAGTGCCCTAGGCTCTGTTGCTTTGTTTTTTAGATGTTTCAGGAAACACCATACACTTCTCCCGAGTGTCTGTTGGCAATTTACATCCCGCCCATCAGCATAACAAGGCTCCCAGTTCTCCATGGCCTGTCCTGCCTTTCTGGATTTTACACTTTTTTCAGATGGCCCTTTTGACCGGGGGGAAGTGAGACTTCATTGTAGTGCAGATTTCCTTTGCAAGCTTGCTTGGTTGGCCAAAAAGGGCGTATGCGTTTTTTCCTGAATATATTCAGGAAAAAACGCATACGCCCTTTTTGGCCAAGTGCATCATTGTGGACGTTCTGCCTCTTTTCCTATGCTTTCAATGCAATTCCAGTCTACCTCCTGAAATCGGTTTCCTGCAATTCTGCCCCGCTTTCAAGTCCTCTTGGCAGCCTTACTTCAGTATATTTTTGGACGATAGCTGTCATTTATAACTCTGCAGGTTTGTGAATTACAGTGCCCCTGAGCTCCTTTCTTCAACTCGCTTTCTTTTGAGCTGGCCGCAACACCGCAGGATGGCTTCAGGCCCTAATCTGGTTCCGGCACGGTAAGCTGAGCCTTTGGTTAATTCCTCTTCCTGGTGGGAAATGAGAGTTAAATTTGCCCGTCCAGACACCTCCAGCTAGTCTCTCATTGGTTCTCGCTATTCCTGTTCATCTTCCGCAGAAATTGCAAACTGGGCCAAACAGGAGGTTAAAGGGACTGACTCTCCAAGTCGGGAGGGTGTTAGTAAAGCGTCTGGAATGTTGCACCCGAGTACCAGGGGAGGAAAACTGAGACATATTTGAACACGTCTCCCATTCACACGGTTGATCATACTCTGGGTTCCACATGCATGTTTTAGCTGAAGGAAGAATACCTTAAACCTGGAGAGTTGAAACCCGTGGAATGGGTACCATGCAATATGACTTCAAAGGGTCTTCATTTGCTCACCGAACTTCTCCAATCCTATCACTGCTGCGTTTATCCCCCTGTACAGACGCTTGATTCTCTTTTGGAGACATAGCAATCCATAGGTTTTAAGATACTTACTAGTCAGGTACATTCTTAGGCATTTAATATGGGGTGTTGAGTCCATTTCGTTGAGCAAGGAGTAGCTCTTGTCTATTCCATATTTGGCTTAAGGAACTTTATCTGTGCTCATTTCAATCTCTGGTTTTATGCAGCACCCCAACTCACCTTTCCCCTTAAGCAAGCATAAGTTGGTTTTCTAAATTTGAGACCCTGTTCTGTTTTGGAATTCAGTTCCTGTGTAGCCAAGTTTACATTCTGTGTATTAGTGATATCTTATGATGTTTCTTTTTCTGTGTGACTTATTTCAGTTAGAATCATCGTACCTGAATCCACTCATTATGCTGCTACGGGCCTGATGACATAGATTTCATTGTTGAGTGATACTGCATTGTACGTAAGTACCACAACTTCTTTATCCATTTTTCACTTTCTGTGATATTGAACTTGTACGGTAAATGAGGTTCTTGTAAACAGAGGCGTCCCAAACTTTGGGGTGGCTGTGTCTTTTTGATTTTAATTTCCCTAAGCTATAGGACCATAAGTGGAAGTGCCCTAGGCTCTGTTGCTTTGTTTTTTAGATGTTTCAGGAAACACCATACACTTCTCCCGAGTGGCTGTTGGCAATTTACATCCCTCCCATCAGCATAAAAAGGCTCCCAGTTCTCCATGGCCTGTCCTGCCTTTCTGGATTTTACACTTTTTCAGATGGCCCTTTTGACCGGGGGGAAGTGAGACTTCATTGTAGTGCAGATTTCCTTTGCAAGCTTGCTTGGTTGGCCAAAAAGGGCGTATGCGTTTATTCCTGAATATATTCAGGAAAAAACGTGTACGCCCTTTTTGGCCAAGTGCATCATTGTGGACGTTCTGCCTCTTTTCCTATGCTTTCAATGCAATTCCAGTCTACCTCCTGAAATCGGTTTCCTGCAATTCTGCCCCGCTTTCAAGTCCTCTTGGCAGCCTTACTTCAGTATATTTTTAGACGATAGCTGTCATTTATAACTCTGCAGGTTTGTGAATTACAGTGCCCCTGAGCTCCTTTCTTCAACTCGCTTTCTTTTGAGCTGGCAGCAACACCGCAGGATGGCTTCAGGCCCTAATCTTGTTCCGGCACGGCACACTGAGCCTTTGGTTATTTCCTCTTCCTGGTGGGAAATGAGAGTTAAATTTGCCCGTCGAGACACCTCCAGCTAGTCTCTCATTGGTTCTCCCTATTCCTGTTCATCTTCCGCAGAAATTGCAAACTGGGCCAAACAGGAGGTTAAAGGCGCTGACTCTCCAAGTGGGGAGAGTGTTAGTAAAGCGTCAGGAATGTTGCACCCGAGTACCAGGGGACCAAAACTGAGACATATTTGAACACGTCTCCCGTTCACACAGTTGATCATACTCTGGGTTCCACATGCATGTTTTAGCTGAAGGAAGAATACCTTAAACCTGGAGAGTTGAGACCCGTGGAATGGGTACCATGCAATATGACTTCAAAGGGTCTTCATTTGCTCACCGAACCTCTCCAATCCTATCACTGCTGCCTTTATGCCCCTGTACACATGCTTGATTCTCTTTCGGAGACATAGCAATCCATAGGTTTTAAGATACTTACTAGTCAGGTACATTCTTAGGCGTTTAATATGCGGTGTTGAGTCCATTTCGTTGAGCAAGGAGTAGCTCTTGTCTATTCCATATTTGGCTTAAGGAACTTTATCTGTGCTCATTTCAATCTCTGGTTTTATGCAGCACCCCAACTCACCTTTACCCTTAAGCAAGCATAAGTTGGTTTTCTAAATTTGAGACCCTGTTCTGTTCTGTAATTCAGTTCCTGTGTAGCCAAGTTTACATTCCGTGTATTACTGATATCTTATGATGTTTCTTTTTCTGTGTGACTTATTTCAGTTAGAATCATCATACCTGAATCCACTCATTGTGCTGCTAAGTGCCTGATGACATAGATTTCATTGCTGAGTGATATTGCTTTGTAAGTAAATACCACAACTTCTTTATCCATTTTTCACTTTCTGTGATGTTGAACTTGTACTGTAAACGAGGTTCTTGTAAACAGAGGCGTCCCAAACTTTGGGGTGGCTGTGTCTTTTTGATTTTAATTTCCCTAATCTATAGGACCATAAGTGGAAGTGCCCTAGGCTCTGTTGCTTTGTTTTTTAGATGTTTCAGGAAACACCATACACTTCTCCCGAGTGTCTGTTGGCAATTTACATCCCGCCCATCAGCATAAAAAGGCTCCCAGTTCTCCATGGCCTGTCCTGCCTTTCTGGATTTTACACTTTTTTCAGATGGCCCTTTTGACCGGGGGGAAGTGATACTTCATTGTAGTGCAGATTTCCTTTGCAAGCTTGCTTGGTTGGCCAAAAAGGGCGTATGCGTTTTTTCCTGAATATATTCAGGAAAAAACGCATACGCCCTTTTTGGCCAAGTGCATCATTGTGGACGTTCTGCCTCTTTTCCTATGCTTTCAATGCAATTCCAGTCTACCTCCTGAAATCGGTTTCCTGCAATTCTGCCCCGCTTTCAAGTCCTCTTGGCAGCCTTACTTCAGTATATCTTTGGACGATAGCTGTCATTTATAACTCTGCAGGTTTGTGAGTTACAGTGCCCCTGAGCTCCTTTCTTCAACTCGCTTTCTTTTGAGCTGGCCGCAACACCGCAGGATGGCTTCAGGCCCTAATCTGGTTCCGGCACGGCACGCTGAGCCTTTGGTTAATTCCTCTTCCTGGTGGGAAATGAGAGTTAAATTTGCCCGTCCAGACACCTCCAGCTAGTCTCTCATTGGTTCTCGCTATTCCTGTTCATCTTCCGCAGAAATTGCAAACTGGGCCAAACAGGAGGTTAAAGGGACTGACTCTCCAAGTCGGGAGGGTGTTAGTAAAGCGTCTGGAATGTTGCACCCGAGTACCAGGGTATGAAAACTGAGACATATTTGAACACGTTTCCCGATCACATGGTTGATCGTACTCTAGGTTCCACATGCATGTTTTAGCTGAAGGAAGAATACCTTAAACCTGGGTAGTTGAAACCCGTGGAATGGGTACCATGCAATATGACTTCAAAGGGTCTTCATTTGCTCACCGAACCTCTCCAATCCTATCACTGCTGCGTTTATGTCCCTGTACACATGCTTGATTCTCTTTCGGAGACATAGCAATCCATAGGTTTTAAGATACTTACTAGTAAGGTACATTCTTAGGCGTTTAATATGCGGTGTTGAGTCCATTTCGTTGAGCAAGGAGTAGCTCTTGTCTATTCCATATTTGGCTTAAGGAACTTTATCTGTGCTCATTTCAATCTCTGGTTTTATGCAGCACCCCAACTCACCTTTACCCTTAAGCAAGCATAAGTTGGTTTTCTAAATTTGAGACCCTGTTCTGTTCTGTAATTCAGTTCCTGTGTAGCCAAGTTTACATTCCGTGTATTACTGATATCTTATGATGTTTCTTTTTCTGTGTGACTTATTTCAGTTAGAATCATCATACCTGAATCCACTCATTGTGCTGCTAAGGGCCTGATGACATAGATTTCATTGCTGAGTGATATTGCTTTGTAAGTAAATACCACAACTTCTTTATCCATTTTTCACTTTCTGCGATGTTGAACTTGTACTGTAAACGAGGTTCTTGTAAACAGAGGCGTCCCAAACTTTGGGGTGGCTGTGTCTTTTTGATTTTAATTTCCCTAAGCTATAGGACCATAAGTGGAAGTGCCCTAGGCTCTGTTGCTTTGTTTTTTAGATGTTTCAGGAAACACCATACACTTCTCCCGAGTGTCTGTTGGCAATTTACATCCCGCCCATCAGCATAACAAGGCTCCCAGTTCTCCATGGCCTGTCCTGCCTTTCTGGATTTTACACTTTTTTCAGATGGCCCTTTTGACCGGGGGGAAGTGAGACTTCATTGTAGTGCAGATTTCCTTTGCAAGCTTGCTTGGTTGGCCAAAAAGGGCGTATGCGTTTTTTCCTGAATATATTCAGGAAAAAACGCATACGCCCTTTTTGGCCAAGTGCATCATTGTGGACGTTCTGCCTCTTTTCCTATGCTTTCAATGCAATTCCAGTCTACCTCCTGAAATCGGTTTCCTGCAATTCTGCCCCGCTTTCAAGTCCTCTTGGCAGCCTTACTTCAGTATATCTTTGGACGATAGCTGTCATTTATAACTCTGCAGGTTTGTGAGTTACAGTGCCCCTGAGCTCCTTTCTTCAACTCGCTTTCTTTTGAGCTGGCCGCAACACCACAGGATGGCTTCAGGCCCTAATCTGGTTCCGGCACGGCACGCTGAGCCTTTGGTTAATTCCTCTTCCTGGTGGGAAATGAGAGTTAAATTTGCCCGTCCAGACACCTCCAGCTAGTCTCTCATTGGTTCTCGCTATTCCTGTTCATCTTCCGCAGAAATTGCAAACTGGGCCAAACAGGAGGTTAAAGGGACTGACTCTCCAAGTCGGGAGGGTGTTAGTAAAGCGTCTGGAATGTTGCACCCGAGTACCAGGGTATGAAAACTGAGACATATTTGAACACGTTTCCCGATCACATGGTTGATCGTACTCTAGGTTCCACATGCATGTTTTAGCTGAAGGAAGAATACCTTAAACCTGGGTAGTTGAAACCCGTGGAATGGGTACCATGCAATATGACTTCAAAGGGTCTTCATTTGCTCACCGAACCTCTCCAATCCTATCACTGCTGCGTTTATGTCCCTGTACACATGCTTGATTCTCTTTCGGAGACATAGCAATCCATAGGTTTTAAGATACTTACTAGTAAGGTACATTCTTAGGCGTTTAATATGCGGTGTTGAGTCCATTTCGTTGAGCAAGGAGTAGCTCTTGTCTATTCCATATTTGGCTTAAGGAACTTTATCTGTGCTCATTTCAATCTCTGGTTTTATGCAGCACCCCAACTCACCTTTACCCTTAAGCAAGCATAAGTTGGTTTTCTAAATTTGAGACCCTGTTCTGTTCTGTAATTCAGTTCCTGTGTAGCCAAGTTTACATTCCGTGTATTACTGATATCTTATGATGTTTCTTTTTCTGTGTGACTTATTTCAGTTAGAATCATCATACCTGAATCCACTCATTGTGCTGCTAAGGGCCTGATGACATAGATTTCATTGCTGAGTGATATTGCTTTGTAAGTAAATACCACAACTTCTTTATCCATTTTTCACTTTCTGCGATGTTGAACTTGTACTGTAAACGAGGTTCTTGTAAACAGAGGCGTCCCAAACTTTGGGGTGGCTGTGTCTTTTTGATTTTAATTTCCCTAAGCTATAGGACCATAAGTGGAAGTGCCCTAGGCTCTGTTGCTTTGTTTTTTAGATGTTTCAGGAAACACCATACACTTCTCCCGAGTGTCTGTTGGCAATTTACATCCCGCCCATCAGCATAACAAGGCTCCCAGTTCTCCATGGCCTGTCCTGCCTTTCTGGATTTTACACTTTTTTCAGATGGCCCTTTTGACCGGGGGGAAGTGAGACTTCATTGTAGTGCAGATTTCCTTTGCAAGCTTGCTTGGTTGGCCAAAAAGGGCGTATGCGTTTTTTCCTGAATATATTCAGGAAAAAACGCATACGCCCTTTTTGGCCAAGTGCATCATTGTGGACGTTCTGCCTCTTTTCCTATGCTTTCAATGCAATTCCAGTCTACCTCCTGAAATTGGTTTCCTGCAATTCTGCTCCGCTTTCAAGTCCTCTTGGCAGCCTTACTTCAGTATATTTTTGGACGAGAGCTGTCATTTATAACTCTGCAGGTTTGTGAATTACAGTGCCCCTGAGCTCCTTTCTTCAACTCGCTTTCTTTTGAGCTGGCCGCAACACCGCAGGATGGCTTCAGGCCCTAATCTGGTTCCGGCACGGTAAGCTGAGCCTTTGGTTAATTCCTCTTCCTGGTGGGAAATGAGAGTTAAATTTGCCCGTCCAGACACCTCCAGCTAGTCTCTCATTGGTTCTCGCTATTCCTGTTCATCTTCCGCAGAAATTGCAAACTGGGCCAAACAGGAGGTTAAAGGGACTGACTCTCCAAGTCGGGAGGGTGTTAGTAAAGCGTCTGGAATGTTGCACCCGAGTACCAGGGGAGGAAAACTGAGACATATTTGAACACGTCTCCCGTTCACACGGTTGATCATACTCTGGGTTCCACATGCATGTTTTAGCTGAAGGAAGAATACCTTAAACCTGGAGAGTTGAGACCCGTGTAATGGGTACCATGCAATATGACTTCAAAGGGTCTTCATTTGCTCACCGAACTTCTCCAATCCTATCACTGCTGCGTTTATCCCCCTGTACAGACGCTTGATTCTCTTTTGGAGACATAGCAATCCATAGGTTTTAAGATACTTACTAGTCAGGTACATTCTTAGGCATTTAATATGGGGTGTTGAGTCCATTTCGTTGAGCAAGGAGTAGCTCTTGTCTATTCCATATTTGGCTTAAGGAATTTTATCTGTGCTCATTTCAATCTCTGGTTTTATGCAGCACCCCAACTCACCTTTCCCCTTAAGCAAGCATAAGTTGGTTTTCTAAATTTGAGACCCTGTTCTGTTTTGGAATTCAGTTCCTGTGTAGCCAAGTTTACATTCTGTGTATTAGTGATATCTTATGATGTTTCTTTTTCTGTGTGACTTATTTCAGTTAGAATCATCGTACCTGAATCCACTCATTATGCTGCTACGGGCCTGATGACATAGATTTCATTGTTGAGTGATACTGCATTGTACGTAAGTACCACAAGTTCTTTATCCATTTTTCACTTTCTGTGATATTGAACTTGTACGGTAAATGAGGTTCTTGTAAACAGAGGCGTCCCAAACTTTGGGGTGGCTGTGTCTTTTTGATTTTAATTTCCCTAAGCTATAGGACCATAAGTGGAAGTGCCCTAGGCTCTGTTGCTTTGTTTTTTAGATGTTTCAGGAAACACCATACACTTCTCCCGAGTGGCTTTTGGCAATTTACATCCCTCCCATCAGCATAAAAAGGCTCCCAGTTCTCCATGGCCTGTCCTGCCTTTCTGGATTTTACACTTTTTTCAGATGGCCCTTTTGACCGGGGGGAAGTGAGACTTCATTGTAGTGCAGATTTCCTTTGCAAGCTTGCTTGGTTGGCCAAAAAGGGCGTATGCGTTTATTCCTGAATATATTCAGGAAAAAACGCATACGCCCTTTTTGGCCAAGTGCATCATTGTGGACGTTCTGCCTCTTTTCCTATGCTTTCAATGCAATTCCAGTCTACCTCCTGAAATCGGTTTCCTGCAATTCTGCCCCGCTTTCAAGTCCTCTTGGCAGCCTTACTTCAGTATATTTTTAGACGATAGCTGTCATTTATAACTCTGCAGGTTTGTGAATTACAGTGCCCCTGAGCTCCTTTCTTCAACTCGCTTTCTTTTGAGCTGGCAGCAACACCGCAGGATGGCTTCAGGCCCTAATCTTGTTCCGGCACGGCACGCTGAGCCTTTCGTTATTTCCTCTTCCTGGTGGGAAATGAGAGTTAAATTTGCCCGTCGAGACACCTCCAGCTAGTCTCTCATTGGTTCTCCCTATTCCTGTTCATCTTCCGCAGAAATTGCAAACTGGGCCAAACAGGAGGTTAAAGGGGCTGACTCTCCAAGTCGGGAGGGTGTTAGTAAAGCGTCAGGAATGTTGCACCCGAGTACCAGGGGACCAAAACTGAGACATATTTGAACACGTCTCCCGTTCACACAGTTGATCATACTCTGGGTTCCACATGCATGTTTTAGCTGAAGGAAGAATACCTTAAACCTGGAGAGTTGAGACCCGTGGAATGGGTACCATGCAATATGACTTCAAAGGGTCTTCATTTGCTCACCGAACCTCTCCAATCCTATCACTGCTGCCTTTATGCCCCTGTACACATGCTTGATTCTCTTTTGGAGACATAGCAATCCATAGGTTTTAAGATACTTACTAGTCAGGTACATTCTTAGGCGTTTAATATGGGGTGTTGAGTCCATTTCGTTGAGCAAGGAGTAGCTCTTGTCTATTCCATATTTGGCTTAAGGAACTTTATCTGTGCTCATTTCAATCTCTGGTTTTATGCAGCACCCCAACTCACCTTTCCCCTTAAGCAAGCATAAGTTGGTTTTCTAAATTTGAGACCCTGTTCTGTTTTGGAATTCAGTTCCTGTGTAGCCAAGTTTACATTCCGTGTATTAGTGATATCTTATGATGTTTCTTTTTCTGTGTGAATTATTTCAGTTAGAATCATCGTACCTGAATCCACTCATTATGCTGCTATGGGCCTAATGACATAGACTTCATTGCTGAGTGATACTGCATTGTACGTAAGTACCACAAGTTCTTTATCCATTTTTCACTTTCTGCGATATTGAACTTGTACGGTAAACGAGGTTCTTGTAAACAGAGGCGTCCCAAACTTTGGGGTGGCTGTGTCTTTTTGATTTTAATTTCCCTAAGCTATAGGACCATAAGTGGAAGTGCCCTAGGCTCTGTTGCTTAGTTTTTTAGTTGTTTCAGGAAACACCATACACTTCTCCCGAGTGTCTGTTGGCGATTTACATACCGCCCATCAGCATAACAAGGCTCCCAGTTCTCCATGGCCTGTCCTGCCTTTCTGGATTTTACACATTTTTCAGATGGCCCTTTTGACCGGGGGGAAGTGAGACTTCATTGTAGTGCAGATTTCCTTTGCAAGCTTGCTTGGTTGGCCAAAAAGGGCGTATGCGTTTTTTCCTGAATATATTCAGGAAAAAACGCATACGCCCTTTTTGGCCAAGTGCATCATTGTGGACGTTCTGCCTCTTTTCCTATGCTTTCAATGCAATTCCAGTCTACCTCCTGAAATCGGTTTCCTGCAATTCTGCCCCGCTTTCAAGTCCTCTTGGCAGCCTTACTTCAGTATATTTTTGGACGATAGCTGTCATTTATAACTCTGCAGGTTTGTGAATTACAGTGCCCCTGAGCTCCTTTCTTCAACTCGCTTTCTTTTGAGCTGGCCGCAACACCGCAGGATGGCTTCAGGCCCTAATCTGGTTCCGGCATGGCAAGCTGAGCCTTTGGTTAATTCCTCTTCCTGGTGGGAAATGAGAGTTAAATTTGCCCGTCCAGACACCTCCAGCTAGTCTCTCATTGGTTCTCGCTATTCCTGTTCATCTTCCACAGAAATTTCAAACTGGGCCAAACAGGAGGTTAAAGGGACTGACTCTCCAAGTCGGGAGAGTGTTAGTAAAGCATCTGGAATGTTGCACCTGAGTACCAGGGTACGAAAACTGAGACATATTTGAACACGTTTCCCGATCACATGGTTGATCATACTCTAGTTTCCACATGCATGTTTTAGCTGAAGGTAGAATACCTTAAACCTGGGTAGTTGAAACCCGTGGAATGGGTACCATGCAATATGACTTCAAAGGGTCTTCATTTGCTCACCGAACCTCTCCAATCCTATCACTGCTGCGTTTATGCCCCTGTACACATGCTTGATTCTCTTTCGGAGACATAGCAATCCATAGGTTTTAAGATACTTACTAGTCAGGTACATTCTTAGGCGTTTAATATGCGGTGTTGAGTCCATTTCGTTGAGCAAGGAGTAGCTCTTGTCTATTCCATATTTGGCTTAAGGAACTTTATCTGTGCTCATTTCAACCTCTGGTTTTATGCAGCACCCCAACTCACCTTTACCCTTAAGCAAGCATAAGTTGGTTTTCTAAATTTGAGACCCTGTTCTGTTCTGTAATTCAGTTCCTGTGTAGCCAAGTTTACATTCCGTGTATTACTGATATCTTATGATGTTTCTTTTTCTGTGTGACTTATTTCAGTTAGAATCATCATACCTGAATCCACTCATTGTGCTGCTAAGGGCCTGATGACATAGATTTCATTGCTGAGTGATATTGCTTTGTAAGTAAATACCACAACTTCTTTATCCATTTTTCACTTTCTGCGATGTTGAACTTGTACTGTAAACGAGGTTCTTGTAAACAGAGGCGTCCCAAACTTTGAGGTGGCTGTGTCTTTTTGATTTTAATTTCCCTAATCTATAGGACCATAAGTGGATGTGCCCTAGGCTCTGTTGCTTTGTTTTTTAGATGTTTCAGGAAATACCATACACTTCTCCCGAGTGTCTGTTGGCAATTTACATCCCTCCCATCAGCATAAAAAGGCTCCCAGTTCTCCATGGCCTGTCCTGCCTTTCTGGATTTTACACTTTTTTCAGATGGCCCTTTTGACCGGGGGGAAGTGAGACTTCATTGTAGTGCAGATTTCCTTTGCAAGCTTGCTTGGTTGGCCAAAAAGGGCGTATGCGTTTTTTCCTGAATATATTCAGGAAAAAACGCATACGCCCTTTTTGGCCAAGTGCATCATTGTGGACGTTCTGCCTCTTTTCCTATGCTTTCAATGCAATTCCAGTCTACCTCCTGAAATCGGTTTCCTGCAATTCTGCCCCGCTTTCAAGTCCTCTTGGCAGCCTTACTTCAGTATATTTTTGGACGATAGCTGTCATTTATAACTCTGCAGGTTTGTGAATTACAGTGCCCCTGAGCTCCTTTCTTCAACTCGCTTTCTTTTGAGCTGGCCGCAACACCGCAGGATGGCTTCAGGCCCTAATCTGGTTCCGGCACGGCAAGCTGAGCCTTTGGTTAATTCCTCTTCCTGGTGGGAAATGAGAGTTAAATTTGCCCGTCCAGACACCTCCAGCTAGTCTCTCATTGGTTCTCGCTATTCCTGTTCATCTTCCACAGAAATTGCAAACTGGGCCAAACAGGAGGTTAAAGGGACTGACTCTCCAAGTCGGGAGGGTGTTAGTAAAGCGTCTGGAATGTTGCACCCGACTACCAGGGTACAAAAACTGAGACATATTTGAACACGTTTCCCGATCACATGGTTGATCATACTCTAGTTTCCACATGCATGTTTTAGCTGAAGGTAGAATACCTTAAACCTGGGTAGTTGAAACCCGTGGAATGGGTACCATGCAATATGATTTCAAAGGGTCTTCATTTGCTCACTGAACCTCTCCAATCCTATCACTGCTGCGTTTATGCCCCTGTACACATGCTTGATTCTCTTTCGGAGACATAGCAATCCATAGGTTTTAAGATACTTACTAGTCAGGTACATTCTTAGGCGTTTAATATGCGGTGTTGAGTCCATTTCATTGAGCAAGGAGTAGCTCTTGTCTATTCCATATTTGGCTTAAGGAACTTTATCTGTGCTCATTTCAATCTCTGGTTTTATGCAGCACCCCAACTCTCCTTTACCCTTAAGCAAGCATAAGTTGGTTTTCTAAATTTGAGACCCTGTTCTGTTCTGTAATTCAGTTCCTGTGTAGCCAAGTTTACATTCCGTGTATTACTGATATCTTATGATGTTTCTTTTTCTGTGTGACTTATTTCAGTTAGAATCATCATACCTGAATCCACTCATTGTGCTGCTAAGGGCCTGATGACATAGATTTCATTGCTGAGTGATATTGCTTTGTAAGTAAATACCACAACTTCTTTATCCATTTTTCACTTTCTGTGATGTTGAACTTGTACTGTAAACGAGGTTCTTGTAAACAGAGGCGTCCCAAACTTTGGGGTGGCTGTGTCTTTTTGATTTTAATTTCCCTAATCTATAGGACCATAAGTGGAAGTGCCCTAGGCTCTGTTGCTTTGTTTTTTAGATGTTTCAGGAAACACCATACACTTCTCCCGAGTGTCTGTTGGCAATTTACATCCCTCCCATCAGCATAACAAGGCTCCCAGTTCTCCATGGCCTGTCCTGCCTTTCTGGATTTTACACTTTTTTCAGATGGCCCTTTTGACCGGGGGGAAGTGAGACTTCATTGTAGTGCAGATTTCCTTTGCAAGCTTGCTTGGTTGGCCAAAAAGGGCGTATGCGTTTTTTCCTGAATATATTCAGGAAAAAACGCATACGCCCTTTTTGGCCAAGTGCATCATTGTGGACGTTCTGCCTCTTTTCCTATGCTTTCAATGCAATTCCAGTCTACCTCCTGAAATCGGTTTCCTGCAATTCTGCCCCGCTTTCAAGTCCTCTTGGCAGCCTTACTTCAGTATATCTTTGGACGATAGCTGTCATTTATAACTCTGCAGGTTTGTGAGTTACAGTGCCCCTGAGCTCCTTTCTTCAACTCGCTTTCTTTTGAGCTGGCCGCAACACCACATGATGGCTTCAGGCCCTAATCTGGTTCCGGCACGGCACGCTGAGCCTTTGGTTAATTCCTCTTCCTGGTGGGAAATGAGAGTTAAATTTGCCCGTCCAGACACCTCCAGCTAGTCTCTCATTGGTTCTCGCTATTCCTGTTCATCTTCCGCAGAAATTGCAAACTGGGCCAAACAGGAGGTTAAAGGGACTGACTCTCCAAGTCGGGAGGGTGTTAGTAAAGCGTCTGGAATGTTGCACCCGAGTACCAGGGTATGAAAACTGAGACATATTTGAACACGTTTCCCGATCACATGGTTGATCGTACTCTAGGTTCCACATGCATGTTTTAGCTGAAGGAAGAATACCTTAAACCTGGGTAGTTGAAACCCGTGGAATGGGTACCATGCAATATGACTTCAAAGGGTCTTCATTTGCTCACCGAACCTCTCCAATCCTATCACTGCTGCGTTTATGCCCCTGTACACATGCTTGATTCTCTTTCGGAGACATAGCAATCCATAGGTTTTAAGATACTTACTAGTCAGGTACATTCTTAGGCGTTTAATATGCGGTGTTGAGTCCATTTCGTTGAGCAAGGAGTAGCTCTTGTCTATTCCATATTTGGCTTAAGGAACTTTATCTGTGCTCATTTCAATGTCTGGTTTTATGCAGCACCCCAACTCACCTTTACCCTTAAGCAAGCATAAGTTGGTTTTCTAAATTTGAGACCCTGTTCTGTTCTGTAATTCAGTTCCTGTGTAGCCAAGTTTACATTCCGTGTATTACTGATATCTTATGATGTTTCTTTTTCTGTGTGACTTATTTCAGTTAGAATCATCATACCTGAATCCACTCATTGTGCTGCTAAGGGCCTGATGACATAGATTTCATTGCTGAGTGATATTGCTTTGTAAGTAAATACCACAACTTCTTTATCCATTTTTCACTTTCTGCGATGTTGAACTTGTACTGTAAACGAGGTTCTTGTAAACAGAGGCGTCCCAAACTTTGGGGTGGCTGTGTCTTTTTGATTTTAATTTCCCTAAGCTATAGGACCATAAGTGGAAGTGCCCTAGGCTCTGTTGCTTTGTTTTTTAGATGTTTCAGGAAACACCATACACTTCTCCCGAGTGTCTGTTGGCAATTTACATCCCGCCCATCAGCATAACAAGGCTCCCAGTTCTCCATGGCCTGTCCTGCCTTTCTGGATTTTACACTTTTTTCAGATGGCCCTTTTGACCGGGGGGAAGTGAGACTTCATTGTAGTGCAGATTTCCTTTGCAAGCTTGCTTGGTTGGCCAAAAAGGGCGTATGCGTTTTTTCCTGAATATATTCAGGAAAAAACGCATACGCCCTTTTTGGCCAAGTGCATCATTGTGGACGTTCTGCCTCTTTTCCTATGCTTTCAATGCAATTCCAGTCTACCTCCTGAAATCGGTTTCCTGCAATTCTGCCCCGCTTTCAAGTCCTCTTGGCAGCCTTACTTCAGTATATTTTTGGACGATAGCTGTCATTTATAACTCTGCAGGTTTGTGAATTACAGTGCCCCTGAGCTCCTTTCTTCAACTCGCTTTCTTTTGAGCTGGCCGCAACACCGCAGGATGGCTTCAGGCCCTAATCTGGTTCCGGCACGGTAAGCTGAGCCTTTGGTTAATTCCTCTTCCTGGTGGGAAATGAGAGTTAAATTTGCCCGTCCAGACACCTCCAGCTAGTCTCTCATTGGTTCTCGCTATTCCTGTTCATCTTCCGCAGAAATTGCAAACTGGGCCAAACAGGAGGTTAAAGGGACTGACTCTCCAAGTCGGGAGGGTGTTAGTAAAGCGTCTGGAATGTTGCACCCGAGTACCAGGGGAGGAAAACTGAGACATATTTGAACACGTCTCCCGTTCACACGGTTGATCATACTCTGGGTTCCACATGCATGTTTTAGCTGAAGGAAGAATACCTTAAACCTGGAGAGTTGAGACCCGTGTAATGGGTACCATGCAATATGACTTCAAAGGGTCTTCATTTGCTCACCGAACTTCTCCAATCCTATCACTGCTGCGTTTATCCCCCTGTACAGACGCTTGATTCTCTTTTGGAGACATAGCAATCCATAGGTTTTAAGATACTTACTAGTCAGGTACATTCTTAGGCATTTAATATGGGGTGTTGAGTCCATTTCGTTGAGCAAGGAGTAGCTCTTGTCTATTCCATATTTGGCTTAAGGAACTTTATCTGTGCTCATTTCAATCTCTGGTTTTATGCAGCACCCCAACTCACCTTTCCCCTTAAGCAAGCATAAGTTGGTTTTCTAAATTTGAGACCCTGTTCTGTTTTGGAATTCAGTTCCTGTGTAGCCAAGTTTACATTCTGTGTATTAGTGATATCTTATGATGTTTCTTTTTCTGTGTGACTTATTTCAGTTAGAATCATCGTACCTGAATCCACTCATTATGCTGCTACGGGCCTGATGACATAGATTTCATTGTTGAGTGATACTGCATTGTACGTAAGTACCACAACTTCTTTATCCATTTTTCACTTTCTGTGATATTGAACTTGTACGGTAAATGAGGTTCTTGTAAACAGAGGCGTCCCAAACTTTGGGGTGGCTGTGTCTTTTTGATTTTAATTTCCCTAAGCTATAGGACCATAAGTGGAAGTGCCCTAGGCTCTGTTGCTTTGTTTTTTAGATGTTTCAGGAAACACCATACACTTCTCCCGAGTGGCTGTTGGCAATTTACATCCCGCCCATCAGCATAACAAGGCTCCCAGTTCTCCATGGCCTGTCCTGCCTTTCTGGATTTTACACTTTTTTCAGATGGCCCTTTTGACCGGGGGGAAGTGAGACTTCATTGTAGTGCAGATTTCTTTGCAAGCTTGCTTGGTTGGCCAAAAAGGGCGTATGCGTTTATTCCTGAATATATTCAGGAAAAAACGCATATGCCCTTTTTGGCCAAGTGCATCATTGTGGACGTTCTGCCTCTTTTCCTATGCTTTCAATGCAATTCCAGTCTACCTCCTGAAATCGGTTTCCTGCAATTCTGCCCCGCTTTCAAGTCCTCTTGGCAGCCTTACTTCAGTATATTTTTAGACGATAGCTGTCATTTATAACTCTGCAGGTTTGTGAATTACAGTGCCCCTGAGCTCCTTTCTTCAACTCGCTTTCTTTTGAGCTGGCAGCAACACCGCAGGATGGCTTCAGGCCCTAATCTTGTTCCGGCACGGCACGCTGAGCCTTTGGTTATTTCCTCTTCCTGGTGGGAAATGAGAGTTAAATTTGCCCATCGAGACACCTCCAGCTAGTCTCTCATTGGTTCTCCCTATTCCTGTTCATCTTCCGCAGAAATTGCAAACTGGGCCAAACAGGAGGTTAAAAGCGCTGACTCTCCAAGTGGGGAGAGTGTTAGTAAAGCGTCTGGAATGTTGCACCCGAGTACCAGGGGACCAAAACTGAGACATATTTGAACACGTCTCCCGTTCACACAGTTGATCATACTCTGGGTTCCACATGCATGTTTTAGCTGAAGGAAGAATACCTTAAACCTGGAGAGTTGAGACCCGTGGAATGGGTACCATGCAATATGACTTCAAAGGGTCTTCATTTGCTCACCGAACCTCTCCAATCCTATCACTGCTGCGTTTATGCCCCTGTACACATGCTTGATTCTCTTTTGGAGACATAGCAATCCATAGGTTTTAAGATACTTACTAGTCAGGTACATTCTTAGGCATTTAATATGGGGTGTTGAGTCCATTTCGTTGAGCAAGGAGTAGCTCTTGTCTATTCCATATTTGGCTTAAGGAACTTTATCTGTGCTCATTTCAATCTCTGGTTTTATGCAGCACCCCAACTCACCTTTAACCTTAAGCAAGCATAAGTTGGTTTTCTAAATTTGAGACCCTGTTCTGTTTTGGAATTCAGTTCCTGTGTAGCCAAGTTTACATTCCGTGTATTAGTGATATCTTATGATGTTTCTTTTTCTGTGTGACTTATTTCAGTTAGAATCATCGTACCTGAATCCACTCATTATGCTGCTACGGGCCTAATGACATAGACTTCATTGCTGAGTGATACTGCATTGTACGTAAGTACCACAAGTTCTTTATCCATTTTTCACTTTCTGCGATATTGAACTTGTACGGTAAACGAGGTTCTTGTAAACAGAGGCGTCCCAAACTTTGGGGTGGCTGTGTCTTTTTGATTTTAATTTCCCTAAGCTATAGGACCATAAGTGGAAGTGCCCTAGGCTCTGTTGCTTTGTTTTTTAGATGTTTCAGGAAACACCATACACTTCTCCCGAGTGTCTGTTGGCAATTTACATCCCGCCCATCAGCATAACAAGGCTCCCAGTTCTCCATGGCCTGTCCTGCCTTTCTGGATTTTACACATTTTTCAGATGGCCCTTTTGACCGGGGGGAAGTGAGACTTCATTGTAGTGCAGATTTCCTTTGCAAGCTTGCTTGGTTGGCCAAAAAGGGCGTATGCGTTTTTTCCTGAATATATTCAGGAAAAAACGCATACGCCCTTTTTGGCCAAGTGCATCATTGTGGACGTTCTGCCTCTTTTCCTATGCTTTCAATGCAATTCCAGTCTACCTCCTGAAATCGGTTTCCTGCAATGCTGCCCCGCTTTCAAGTCCTCTTGGCAGCCTTACTTCAGTATATTTTTGGACGATAGCTGTCATTTATAACTCTGCAGGTTTGTGAATTACAGTGCCCCTGAGCTCCTTTCTTCAACTCGCTTTCTTTTGAGCTGGCCGCAACACCGCAGGATGGCTTCAGGCCCTAATCTTGTTTTGGCACGGCACGCTGAGCCTTTGGTTATTTCCTCTTCCTGGTGGGAAATGAGAGTTAAATTTGCCCGTCCAGACACCTCCAGCTAGTCTCTCATTGGTTCTCCCTATTCCTGTTCATCTTCCGCAGAAATTGCAAACTGGGCCAAACAGGAGGTTAAAGGCGCTGTCTCTCCAAGTGGGGAGAGTGTTAGTAAAGTGTCAAGAATGTTGCACCCGAGTACCAGGGGACCAAAACTGAGACATATTTGAACACGTCTCCGTTCACATGGTTGATCATACTCTGGGTTCCACATGCATGTTTTAGCTGAAGGAAGAATACCTTAAACCTGGAGAGTTGAGACCCGTGGAATGGGTACCATGCAATGTGACTTCAAAGGGTCTTCATTTGCTCACCGAACCTCTCCAATCCTATCACTGCTGCGTTTATGCCCCTGTACACATGCTTGATTCTCTTTTGGAGACATAGCAATCCATAGGTTTTAAGATACTTACTAGTCAGGTACATTCTTAGGCGTTTAATATGGGGTGTTGAGTCCATTTCGTTGAGCAAGGAGTAGCTCTTGTCTATTCCATATTTGGCTTAAGGAACTTTATCTGTGCTCATTTCAATCTCTGGTTTTATGCAGCACCCCAACTCACCTTTACCCTTAAGCAAGCATAAGTTGGTTTTCTAAATTTGAAACCCTGTTCTGTTTTGGAATTCAGTTCCTGTGTAGCCAAGTTTACATTCCGTGTATTAGTGATATCTTATGATGTTTCTTTTTCTGTGTGACTTATTTCAGTTAGAATCATCGTACCTGAATTAACTCGTTGTGCTGCTAAGGGCCTGATGACATAGATTTCATTGCTGAGTGATATTGCTTTGTAAGTAAATACCACAACTTCTTTATCCATTTTTCACTTTCTGCGATGTTGAACTTGTACTGTAAACGAGGTTCTTGTAAACAGAGGCGTCCCAAACTTTGGGGTGGCTGTGTCTTTTTGATTTTAATTTCCCTAAGCTATAGGACCATAAGTGGAAGTGCCCTAGGCTCTGTTGCTTTGTTTTTTAGATGTTTCAGGAAACACCATACACTTCTCCCGAGTGTCTGTTGGCAATTTACATCCCGCCCATCAGCATAACAAGGCTCCCAGTTCTCCATGGCCTGTCCTGCCTTTCTGGATTTTACACTTTTTTCAGATGGCCCTTTTGACCGGGGGGAAGTGAGACTTCATTGTAGTGCAGATTTCCTTTGCAAGCTTGCTTGGTTGGCCAAAAAGGGCATATGCGTTTTTTCCTGAATATATTCAGGAAAAAACGCATATGCCCTTTTTGGCCAAGTGCATCATTGTGGACGTTCTGCGTCTTTTCCTATGCTTTCAATGCAATTCCAGTCTACCTCCTGAAATCGGTTTCCTGCAATTCTGCCCCGCTTTCAAGTCCTCTTGGCAGCCTTACTTCAGTATATTTTTGGACGATAGCTGTCATTTATAACTCTGCAGTTTTGTGAATTACAGTGCCCCTGAGCTCCTTTCTTCAACTCGCTTTCTTGTGACCTGGCCGCAACACCGCAGGATGGCTTCAGGCCCTAATCTGGTTCCGGCACGGCACGCTGAGCCTTTGGTTATTTCCTCTTCCTGGTGGGAAATGAGAGTTAAATTTGCCCGTCCAGACACCTCCAGCTAGTCTCTCATTGGTTCTCCCTATTCCTGTTCATCTTCCACAGAAATTGCAAACTGGGCCAAACAGGAGGTTAAAGGCGCTGACTCTCCATGTGGGGAGAGTGTTAGTAAAGCGTCTTGAATGTTGCACCCGAGTACCAGGGGACCAAAACTGAGACATATTTGAACACGTCTCCCATTCACACGGTTGATCATACTCTGGGTTCCACATGCATGTTTTAGCTGAAGGAAGAATACCTTAAACCTGGAGAGTTGAGACCCGTGGAATGGGTACCATGCAATATGACTTCAAAGGGTCTTCATTTGCTCACCGAACCTCTCCAATCCTATCACTGCTGCGTTTATGCCCCTGTACACATGCTTGATTCTCTTTTGGAGACCTAGCAATCCATAGGTTTTAAGATACTTACTAGTCAGGTACATTCTTAGGCGTTTTATATGGGGTGTTGAGTCCATTTCGTTGAGCAAGGAGTAGCTCTTGTCTATTCCATATTTGGCTTAAGGAACTTTATCTGTGCTCATTTCAATGTCTGGTTTTATGCAGCACCCCAACTCACCTTTCCCCTTAAGCAAGCATAAGTTGGTTTTCTAAATTTGAGACCCTGTTCTGTTTTGGAATTCAGTTCCTGTGTAGCCAAGTTTACATTCCGTGTATTAGTGATATCTTATGATGTTTCTTTTTCTGTGTGACTTATTTCAGTTAGAATCATCATCCCTGAATCCACTCATTATGCTTCTACGGGCCTGATGACATAGATTTCATTGCTGAGTGATACTGCATTGTACGTAAGTACCACAAGTTCTTTATCCATTTTTCACTTTCTGTGATATTGAGCTTGTACGGTAAACGAGGTTCTTGTAAACAGAGGCGTCCCAAACTTTGGGGTGGCTGTGTCTTTTTGATTTTAATTTCCCTAATCTATAGGACCATAAGTGGAAGTGCCCTAGGCTCTGTTGCTTTGTTTTTTAGATGTTTCAGGAAACACCATACACTTCTCCCGAGTGTCTGTTGGCAATTTACATCCCTCCCATCAGCATAACAAGGATCCCAGTTCTCCATGGCCTGTCCTGCCTTTCTGGATTTTACACTTTTTTCAGATGGCCCTTTTGACCGGGGGGAAGTGAGACTTCATTGTAGTGCAGATTTCCTTTGCAAGCTTGCTTGGTTGGCCAAAAAGGGCGTATGCGTTTTTTCCTGAATATATTCAGGAAAAAACGTATACGCCCTTTTTGGTGAAGTGCATCATTGTGGACGTTCTGCCTCTTTTCCTATGCTTTCAATTCAATTCCAGTCTACCTCCTGAAATCGGTTTCCTGCAATTCTGCCCTGCTTTCAAGTCCTCTTGGCAGCCTTACTTCAGTATATTTTTGGACGATAGCTGTCATTTATAAGTCTGCAGGTTTGTGAATTACAGTGCCCCTGAGCTCCTTTCTTCAACTCGCTTTCTTGTGACCTGGCTGCAACACCGCAGGATGGCTTCAGGCCCTAATCTTGTTCCGGCACGGCACGCTGAGCCTTTGGTTAATTCCTCTTTCTGGTGGGAAATGAGAGTTAAATTTGCCCGTCCAGACACCTCCAGCTAGTCTCTCATTGGTTCTCGCTATTCCTGTTCATCTTCCGCAGAAATTGCAAACTGGGCCAAACAGGAGGTTAAAGGGACTGACTCTCCAAGTCGGGAGGGTGTTAGTAAAGCGTCTGGAATGTTGCACCCGAGTACCAGGGTACGAAAACTGAGACATATTTGAACACGTCTCCCGATCGCATGGTTGATCATACTCTAGGTTCCCCATGCATGTTTTAGCTGAAGGAAGAATACCTTAAACCTGGGTAGTTGAAACCCGTGGAATGGGTACCATGCAATATGACTTCAAAGGGTCTTCATTTGCTCACCGAACCTCTCCAATCCTATCACTGCTGCATTTATGGCCCTGTACACACGCTTGATTCTCTTTCGGAGACATAGCAATCCCTAGGTTTTAAGATACTTACTAGTCAGGTACATTCTTAGGCGTTTAATATGCGGTGTTGAGTCCATTTCGTTGAGCAAGGAGTAGCTCTTGTCTATTCCATATTTGGCTTAAGGAACTTTATCTGTGCTCATTTCAATCTCTGGTTTTATGCAGCACCCCAACTCACCTTTACCCTTAAGCAAGCATAAGTTGGTTTTCTAAATTTGAGACCCTGTTCTGTTCTGTAATTCAGTTCCTGTGTAGCCAAGTTTACATTCCGTGTATTACTGATATCTTATGATGTTTCTTTTTCTGTGTGATTTATTTCAGTTAGAATCATCATACCTGAATCCACTCATTGTGCTGCTAAGGGCCTGATGACATAGATTTCATTGCTGAGTGATATTGCTTTGTAAGTAAATACCACAACTTCTTTATCCATTTTTCACTTTCTGTGATGTTGAACTTGTACTGTAAACGAGGTTCTTGTAAACAGAGGCGTCCCAAACTTTGGGGTGGCTGTGTCTTTTTGATTTTAATTTCCCTAAGCTATAGGACCATAAGTGGAAGTGCCCTAGGCTCTGTTGCTTTGTTTTTTAGATGTTTCAGGAAACACCATACACTTCTCCCGAGTGTCTGTTGGCAATTTACATCCCGCCCATCAGCATAACAAGGCTCCCAGTTCTCCATGGCCTGTCCTGCCTTTCTGGATTTTACACTTTTTTCAGATGGCCCTTTTGACCGGGGGGAAGTGAGACTTCATTGTAGTGCAGATTTCCTTTGCAAGCTTGCTTGGTTGGCCAAAAAGGGCGTATGCGTTTTTTCCTGAATATATTCAGGAAAAAACGCATACGCACTTTTTGGCCAAGTGCATCATTGTGGACGTTCTGCCTCTTTTCCTATGCTTTCAATGCAATTCCAGTCTACCTCCTGAAATCGGTTTCCTGCAATTCTGCCCCGCTTTCAAGTCCTCTTGGCAGCCTTACTTCAGTATATTTTTGGACGATAGCTGTCATTTATAACTCTGCAGGTTTGTGAATTACAGTGCCCCTGAGCTCCTTTCTTCAACTCGCTTTTTTTGAGCTGGCCGCAACACCGCAGTATGGCTTCAGGCCCTAAACTGGTTCCGGCACGGCACGCTGAGCCTTTGGTTAATTCCTCTTCCTGGTGGGAAATGAGGGTTAAATTTGCCCGTCCAGACACCTCCAGCTAGTCTCTCATTGGTTCTCGCTATTCCTGTTCATCTTCCGCAGAAATTGCAAACTGGGCCAAACAGGAGGTTAAAGGCGCTGACTCTCCAAGTCGGGAGGGTGTTAGTAAAGCGTCTGGAATGTTGCACCCGAGTACCAGGGTACGAAAACTGAGACATATTTGAACACGTCTCCCGATCACATGGTTCATCATACTCTAGGTTCCACATGCATGTTTTAGCTGAAGGAAGAATACCTTAAACCTGGGTAGTTGAAACCCGTGGAATGGGTACCATGCAATATGACTTCAAAGGGTCTTCATTTGCTCACCGAACCTCTCCAATCCTATCACTGCTGCGTTTATGCCCCTGTACACACGCTTGATTCTCTTTCGGAGACATAGCAATCCCTAGGTTTTAAGATACTTACTAGTCAGGTACATTCTTAGGCGTTTAATATGGGGTGTTGAGTCCATGTCGTTGAGCAAGGAGTAGCTCTTGTCTATTCCATATTTGGCTTAAGGAACTTTATCTGTGCTCATTTCAATGTCTGGTTTTATGCAGCACCCCAACTCACCTTTACCCTTAAGCAAGCATAAGTTGGTTTTCTAAATTTGAGACCCTGTTCTGTTCTGTAATTCAGTTCCTGTGTAGCCAAGTTTACATTCCGTGTATTACTGATATCTTATGATGTTTCTTTTTCTGTGTGACTTATTTCAGTTAGAATCATCATACCTGAATCCACTCATTGTGCTGCTAAGGGCCTGATGACATAGATTTCATTGCTGAGTGATATTGCTTTGTAAGTAAATACCACAACTTCTTTATCCATTTTTCACTTTCTGCGATGTTGAACTTGTACTGTAAACGAGGTTCTTGTAAACAGAGGCGTCCCAAACTTTGGGGTGGCTGTGTCTTTTTGATTTTAATTTCCCTAAGCTATAGGACCATAAGTGGAAGTGCCCTAGGCTCTGTTGCTTTGTTTTTTAGATGTTTCAGGAAACACCATACACTTCTCCCGAGTGTCTCTTGGCAATTTACATCCCGCCCATCAGCATAACAAGGCTCCCAGTTCTCCATGGCCTGTCCTGCCTTTCTGGATTTTACACTTTTTTCAGATGGCCCTTTTGACCGGGGGGAAGTGAGACTTCATTGTAGTGCAGATTTCCTTTGCAAGCTTGCTTGGTTGGCCAAAAAGGGCGTATGCGTTTTTTCCTGAATATATTCAGGAAAAAACGCATACGCCCTTTTTGGCCAAGTGCATCATTGTGGACGTTCTGCCTCTTTTCCTATGCTTTCAATGCAATTCCAGTCTACCTCCTGAAATCGGTTTCCTGCAATTCTGCCCCGCTTTCAAGTCCTCTTGGCAGCCTTACTTCAGTATATTTTTGGACGATAGCTGTCATTTATAACTCTGCAGGTTTGTGAATTACAGTGTCCCTGAGCTCCTTTCTTCAACTCGCTTTCTTTTGAGCTGGCCGCAACACCGCAGGATGGCTTCAGGCCCTAATCTGGTTCCGGCACGGCACGCTGAGCCTTTGGTTAATTCCTCTTCCTGGTGGGAAATGAGAGTTAAATTTGCCCGTCCAGACACCTCCAGCTAGTCTCTCATTGGTTCTCGCTATTCCTGTTCATCTTCTGCAGAAATTGCAAACTGGGCCAAACAGGAGGTTAAAGGGACTGACTCTCCAAGTCGGGAGGGTGTTAGTAAAGCATCTGGAATGTTGCACCCGAGTACCAGGGGAGGAAAACTGAGACATATTTGAACACGTCTCCCGTTCACACGGTTGATCATACTCTGGGTTCCACATGCATGTTTTAGCTGAAGGAAGAATACCTTAAACCTGGAGAGTTGAGACCCGTGTAATGGGTACCATGCAATATGACTTCAAAGGGTCTTCATTTGCTCACCGAACCTCTCCAATCCTATCACTGCTGCATTTATGCCCCTGTACACATGCTTGATTCTCTTTCGGAGACATAGCAATCCATAGGTTTTAAGATACTTACTAGTCAGGTACATTCTTAGGCGTTTAATATGCGGTGTTGAGTCCATTTCGTTGAGCAAGGAGTAGCTCTTGTCTATTCCATATTTGGCTTAAGGAACTTTATCTGTGCTCATTTCAATCTCTGGTTTTATGCAGCACCCCAACTCACCTTTCCCCTTAAGCAAGCATAAGTTGGTTTTCTAAATTTGAGACCCTGTTCTGTTCTGTAATTCAGTTCCTGTGTAGCCAAGTTTACATTCCGTGTATTACTGATATCTTATGATGTTTCTTTTTCTGTGTGACTTATATCAGCTAGAATCATCATACCTGAATCCACTCATTGTGCTGCTAAGGGCCTGATGACATAGATTCCATTACTGAGTGATATTGCTTTGTAAGTAAATACCACAACTTCTTTATCCATTTTTCACTTTCTGCGATGTTGAACTTGTACGGTAAACGAGGTTCTTGTAAACAGAGGCGTCCCAAACTTTGGGGTGGCTGTGTCTTTTTGATTTTAATTTCCCTAAGCTATAGGACCATAAGTGGAAGTGCCCTAGGCTCTGTTGCTTTGTTTTTTAGATGTTTCAGGAAACACCATACACTTCTCCCGAGTGTCTGTTGGCAATTTACATCCCGCCCATCAGCATAACAAGGCTCCCAGTTCTCCATGGCCTGTCCTGCCTTTCTGGATTTTACACTTTTTTCAGATGGCCCTTTTGACCGGGGGGAAGTGAGACTTCATTGTAGTGCAGATTTCCTTTGCAAGCTTGCTTGGTTGGCCAAAGAGGGCGTATGCGTTTTTTCCTGAATATATTCAGGAAAAAACGCATACGCCCTTTTTGGCCAAGTGCATCATTGTGGACGTTCTGCCTCTTTTCCTATGCTTTCAATGCAATTCCAGTCTACCTCCTGAAATCGGTTTCCTGCAATTCTGCCCCGCTTTCAAGTCCTCTTGGCAGCCTTACTTCAGTATATTTTTGGACGATAGCTGTCATTTATAACTCTGCAGGTTTGTGAATTACAGTGCCCCTGAGCTCCTTTCTTCAACTCGCTTTCTTTTGAGCTGGCCGCAACACCGCAGGATGGCTTCAGGCCCTAATCTGGTTCCGGCACGGCAAGCTGAGCCTTTGGTTAATTCCTCTTCCTGGTGGGAAATGAGAGTTAAATTTGCCCGTCCAGACACCTCCAGCTAGTCTCTCATTGGTTCTCGCTATTCCTGTTCATCTTCCACAGAAATTGCAAACTGGGCCAAACAGGAGGTTAAAGGGACTGACTCTCCAAGTCGGGAGGGTGTTAGTAAAGCGTCTGGAATGTTGCACCCGAGTACCAGGGTACGAAAACTGAGACATATTTGAACACGTTTCCCGATCACATGGTTGATCATACTCTAGTTTCCACATGCATGTTTTAGCTGAAGGTAGAATACCTTAAACCTGGGTAGTTGAAACCCGTGGAATGGGTACCATGCAATATGACTTCAAAGGGTCTTCATTTGCTCACCGAACCTCTCCAATCCTATCACTGCTGCGTTTATGCCCCTGTACACATGCTTGATTCTCTTTCGGAGACATAGCAATCCATAGGTTTTAAGATACTTACTAGTCAGGTACATTCTTAGGCGTTTAATATGCGGTGTTGAGTCCATTTCGTTGAGCAAGGAGTAGCTCTTGTCTATTCCATATTTGGCTTAAGGAACTTTATCTGTGCTCATTTCAATCTCTGGTTTTATGCAGCACCCCAACTCACCTTTACCCTTAAGCAAGCATAAGTTGGTTTTCTAAATTTGAGACCCTGTTCTGTTCTGTAATTCAGTTCCTGTGTAGCCAAGTTTACATTCCGTGTATTACTGATATCTTATGATGTTCCTTTTTCTGTGTGACTTATTTCAGTTAGAATCATCATACCTGAATCCACTCATTGTGCTGCTAAGGGCCTGATGACATAGATTCCATTGCTGAGTGATATTGCTTTGTAAGTAAATACCACAACTTCTTTATCCATTTTTCACTTTCTGCGATGTTGAACTTGTACTGTAAACGAGGTTCTTGTAAACAGAGGCGTCCCAAACTTTGGGGTGGCTGTGTCTTTTTGATTTTAATTTCCCTAAGCTATAGGACCATAAGTGGAAGTGCCCTAGGCTCTGTTGCTTTGTTTTTTAGATGTTTCAGGAAACACCATACACTTCTCCCGAGTGTCTGTTGGCAATTTACATCCCGCCCATCAGCATAACAAGGCTCCCAGTTCTCCATGGCCTGTCCTGCCTTTCTGGATTTTACACTTTTTTCAGATGGCCCTTTTGACCGGGGGGAAGTGAGACTTCATTGTAGTGCAGATTTCCTTTGCAAGCTTGCTTGGTTGGCCAAAAAGGGCGTATGCGTTTTTTCCTGAATATATTCAGGAAAAAACGCATACGCCCTTTTTGGCCAAGTGCATCATTGTGGACGTTCTGCCTCTTTTCCTATGCTTTCAATGCAATTCCAGTCTACCTCCTGAAATCGGTTTCCTGCAATTCTGCCCCGCTTTCAAGTCCTCTTGACAGCCTTACTTCAGTATATTTTTGGACGATAGCTATCATTTATAACTCTGCAGGTTTGTGAATTACAGTGTCCCTGAGCTCCTTTCTTCAACTCGCTTTCTTTTGAGCTGGCCGCAACACCGCAGGATGGCTTCAGGCCCTAATCTGGTTCCGGCACGGCACGCTGAGCCTTTGGTTAATTCCTCTTCCTGGTGGGAAATGAGAGTTAAATTTGCCCGTCCAGACACCTCCAGCTAGTCTCTCATTGGTTCTCGCTATTCCTGTTCATCTTCTGCAGAAATTGCAAACTGGGCCAAACAGGAGGTTAAAGGGACTGACTCTCCAAGTCGGGAGGGTGTTAGTAAAGCATCTGGAATGTTGCACCCGAGTACCAGGGGAGGAAAACTGAGACATATTTGAACACGTCTCCCGTTCACACGGTTGATCATACTCTGGGTTCCACATGCATGTTTTAGCTGAAGGAAGAATACCTTAAACCTGGAGAGTTGAGACCCGTGTAATGGGTACCATGCAATATGACTTCAAAGGGTCTTCATTTGCTCACCGAACCTCTCCAATCCTATCACTGCTGCGTTTATGCCCCTGTACACATGCTTGATTCTCTTTCGGAGACATAGCAATCCATAGGTTTTAAGATACTTACTAGTCAGGTACATTCTTAGGCGTTTAATATGCGGTGTTGAGTCCATTTCGTTGAGCAAGGAGTAGCTCTTGTCTATTCCATATTTGGCTTAAGGAACTTTATCTGTGCTCATTTCAATCTCTGGTTTTATGCAGCACCCCAACTCACCTTTCCCCTTAAGCAAGCATAAGTTGGTTTTCTAAATTTGAGACCCTGTTCTGTTCTGTAATTCAGTTCCTGTGTAGCCAAGTTTACATTCCGTGTATTACTGATATCTTATGATGTTTCTTTTTCTGTGTGACTTATATCAGCTAGAATCATCATACCTGAATCCACTCATTGTGCTGCTAAGGGCCTGATGACATAGATTCCATTGCTGAGTGATATTGCTTTGTAAGTAAATACCACAACTTCTTTATCCATTTTTCACTTTCTGCGATGTTGAACTTGTACTGTAAATGAGGTTCTTGTAAACAGAGGCGTCCCAAACTTTGGGGTGGCTGTGTCTTTTTGATTTTAATTTCCCTAAGCTATAGGACCATAAGTGGAAGTGCCCTAGGCTCTGTTGCTTTGTTTTTTAGATGTTTCAGGAAACACCATACACTTCTCCCGAGTGTCTGTTGGCAATTTACATCCCGCCCATCAGCATAAAAAGGCTCCCAGTTCTCCATGGCCTGTCCTGCCTTTCTGGATTTTACACTTTTTTCAGATGGCCCTTTTGACCGGGGGGAAGTGAGACTTCATTGTAGTGCAGATTTCCTTTGCAAGCTTGCTTGGTTGGCCAAAAAGGGCGTATGCGTTTTTTCCTGAATATATTCAGGAAAAAACGCATACGCCCTTTTTGGCCAAGTGCATCATTGTGGACGTTCTGCCTCTTTTCCTATGCTTTCAATGCAATTCCAGTCTACCTCCTGAAATCGGTTTCCTGCAATTCTGCCCCGCTTTCAAGTCCTCTTGGCAGCCTTACTTCAGTATATTTTTGGACGATAGCTGTCATTTATAACTCTGCAGGTTTGTGAATTACAGTGCCCCTGAGCTCCTTTCTTCAACTCGCTTTCTTGTGACCTGGCCGCAACACCGCAGGATGGCTTCAGGCCCTAATCTGGTTCCGGCACGGCACGCTGAGCCTTTGGTTAATTCCTCTTCCTGGTGGGAAATGAGAGTTAAATTTGCCCGTCCAGACACCTCCAGCTAGTCTCTCATTGGTTCTCCCTATTCCTGTTCATCTTCCGCAGAAATTGCAAACTGGGCCAAACAGGAGGTTAAAGGGACTGACTCTCCAAGTCGGGAGGGTGTTAGTAAAGCGTCTGGAATGTTGCACCCGAGTACCAGGGGAGGAAAACTGAGACATATTTGAACACGTCTCCCGTTCACACGGTTGATCATACTCTGGGTTCCACATGCATGTTTTAGCTGAAGGAAGAATACCTTAAACCTGGAGAGTTGAGACCCGTGTAATGGGTACCATGCAATATGACTTCAAAGGGTCTTCATTTGCTCACCGAACTTCTCCAATCCTATCACTGCTGCGTTTATCACCCTGTACAGACGCTTGATTCTCTTTTGGAGACATAGCAATCCATAGGTTTTAAGATACTTACTAGTCAGGTACATTCTTAGGCATTTAATATGGGGTGTTGAGTCCATTTCGTTGAGCAAGGAGTAGCTCTTGTCTATTCCATATTTGGCTTAAGGAACTTTATCTGTGCTCATTTCAATCTCTGGTTTTATGCAGCACCCCAACTCACCTTTCCCCTTAAGCAAGCATAAGTTGGTTTTCTAAATTTGAGACCCTGTTCTGTTTTGGAATTCAGTTCCTGTGTAGCCAAGTTTACATTCCGTGTATTACTGATATCTTATGATGTTTCTTTTTCTGTGTGACTTATTTCAGTTAGAATCATCATACCTGAATCCACTCATTGAGCTGCTAAGGGCCTGATGACATAGATTTCATTGCTGAGTGATATTGCTTTGTAAGTAAATACCACAACTTCTTTATCCATTTTTCACTTTCTGCGATGTTGAACTTTTACTGTAAACGAGGTTCTTGTAAACAGAGGCGTCCCAAACTTTGGGGTGGCTGTGTCTTTTTGATTTTAATTTCCCTAAGCTATAGGACCATAAGTGGAAGTGCCCTAGGCTCTGTTGCTTTGTTTTTTAGATGTTTCAGGAAACACCATACACTTCTCCCGAGTGTCTGTTGGCAATTTACATCCCGCCCATCAGCATAACAAGGCTCCCAGTTCTCCATGGCCTGTCCTGCCTTTCTGGATTTTACACTTTTTTCAGATGGCCCTTTTGACCGGGGGGAAGTGAGACTTCATTGTAGTGCAGATTTCCTTTGCAAGCTTGCTTGGTTGGCCAAAAAGGGCGTATGCGTTTTTTCCTGAATATATTCAGGAAAAAACGCATACGCCCTTTTTGGCCAAGTGCATCATTGTGGACGTTCTGCCTCTTTTCCTATGCTTTCAATGCAATTCCAGTCTACCTCCTGAAATCGGTTTCCTGCAATTCTGCCCCGCTTTCAAGTCCTCTTGGCAGCCTTACTTCAGTATATTTTTGGACGATAGCTGTCATTTATAACTCTGCAGGTTTGTGAATTACAGTGCCCCTGAGCTCCTTTCTTCAACTCGCTTTCTTGTGACCTGGCCGCAACACCGCAGGATGGCTTCAGGTCCTAATCTGGTTCCGGCACGGCAAGCTGAGCCTTTGGTTAATTCCTCTTCCTGGTGGGAAATGAGAGTTAAATTTGCCCGTCCAGACACCTCCAGCTAGTCTCTCATTGGTTCTCGCTATTCCTGTTCATCTTCCGCAGAAATTGCAAACTGGGCCAAACAGGAGGTTAAAGGGACTGACTCTCCAAGTCGGGAGGGTGTTAGTAAAGCGTCTGGAATGTTGCACCCGAGTACCAGGGGAGGAAAACTGAGACATATTTGAACACGTTTCCCGATCACATGGTTGATCATACTCTAGTTTCCACATGCATGTTTTAGCTGAAGGTAGAATACCTTAAACCTGGGTAGTTGAAACCCGTGGAATGGGTACCATGCAATATGACTTCAAAGGGTCTTCATTTGCTCACCGAACCTCTCCAATCCTATCACTGCTGCGTTTATGCCCCTGTACACATGCTTGATTCTCTTTCGGAGACATAGCAATCCATAGGTTTTAAGATACTTACTAGTCAGGTATATTCTTAGGCGTTTAATATGCGGTGTTGAGTCCATTTCGTTGAGCAAGGAGTAGCTCTTGTCTATTCCATATTTGGCTTAAGGAACTTTATCTGTGCTCATTTCAATCTCTGGTTTTATGCAGCACCCCAACTCACTTTACCCTTAAGCAAGCATAAGTTGGTTTTCTAAATTTGAGACCCTGTTCTGTTCTGTAATTCAGTTCCTGTGTAGCCAAGTTTACATTCCGTGTTTTACTGATATCTTATGATGTTCCTTTTTCTGTGTGACTTATTTCAGTTAGAATCATCATACCTGAATCCACTCATTGTGCTGCTAAGGGCCTGATGACATAGATTTCATTGCTGAGTGATATTGCTTTGTAAGTAAATACCACAACTTCTTTATCCATTTTTCACTTTCTGCGATGTTGAACTTGTACTGTAAATGAGGTTCTTGTAAACAGAGGCGTCCCAAACTTTGGGGTGGCTGTGTCTTTTAGATTTAAATTTCCCTAACCTATAGGACCATAAGTGGAAGTGCCCTAGGCTCTGTTGCTTTGTTTTTTAGATGTTTCAGGAAACACCATACACTTCTCCCGAGTGTCTGTTGGCAATTTACATCCCGCCCATCAGCATAACAAGGCTCCCAGTTCTCCATGGCCTGTCCTGCCTTTCTGGATTTTACACTTTTTTCAGATGGCCCTTTTGACCGGGGGGAAGTGAGACTTCATTGTAGTGCAGATTTCCTTTGCAAGCTTGCTTGGTTGGCCAAAAAGGGCGTATGCGTTTTTTCCTGAATATATTCAGGAAAAAACGCATACGCCCTTTTTGGCCAAGTGCATCATTGTGGACGTTCTGCCTCTTTTCCTATGCTTTCAATGCAATTCCAGTCTACCTCCTGAAATCGGTTTCCTGCAATTCTGCCCCGCTTTCAAGTCCTCTTGGCAGCCTTACTTCAGTATATTTTTGGACGATAGCTGTCATTTATAACTCTGCAGGTTTGTGAATTACAGTGCCCCTGAGCTCCTTTCTTCAACTCGCTTTCTTTTGAGCTGGCCGCAACACCGCAGGATGGCTTCAGGCCCTAATCTGGTTCCGGCACGGCAAGCTGAGCCTTTGGTTAATTCCTCTTCCTGGTGGGAAATGAGAGTTAAATTTGCCCGTCCAGACACCTCCAGCTAGTCTCTCATTGGTTCTCGCTATTCCTGTTCATCTTCCACAGAAATTGCAAACTGGGCCAAACAGGAGGTTAAAGGGACTGACTCTCCAAGTCGGGAGGGTGTTAGTAAAGCGTCTGGAATGTTGCACCCGAGTACCAGGGTACGAAAACTGAGACATATTTGAACACGTTTCCCGATCACATGGTTGATCATACTCTAGTTTCCACATGCATGTTTTACCTGAAGGTAGAATACCTTAAACCTGGGTAGTTGAAACCCGTGGAATGGGTACCATGCAATATGACTTCAAAGGGTCTTCATTTGCTCACCGAACCTCTCCAATCCTATCACTGCTGCGTTTATGCCCCTGTACACATGCTTGATTCTCTTTCGGAGACATAGCAATCCATAGGTTTTAAGATACTTACTAGTCAGGTACATTCTTAGGCGTTTAATATGCGGTGTTGAGTCCATTTCGTTAAGCAAGGAGTAGCTCTTGTCTATTCCATATTTGGCTTAAGGAACTTTATCTGTGCTCATTTCAATCTCTGGTTTTATGCAGCACCCCAACTCACCTTTACCCTTAAGCAAGCATAAGTTGGTTTTCTAAATTTGAGACCCTGTTCTGTTCTGTAATTCAGTTCCTGTGTAGCCAAGTTTACATTCTGTGTATTACTGATATCTTATGATGTTTCTTTTTCTGTGTGACTTATTTCAGTTAGAATCATCATACCTGAATCCACTCATTGTGCTGCTAAGGGCCTGATGACATAGATTTCATTGCTGAGTGATATTGCTTTGTAAGTAAATACCACAACTTCTTTATCCATTTTTCACTTTCTGCGATGTTGAACTTGTACCGTAAATGAGGTTCTTGTAAACAGAGGCGTCCCAAACTTTGGGGTGGCTGTGTCTTTTTGATTTTAATTTCCCTAAGCTATAGGACCATAAGTTGAAGTGCCCTAGGCTCTGTTGCTTTGTTTTTTAGATGTTTCAGGAAACACCATACACTTCTCCCGAGTGTCTGTTGGCAATTTACATCCCGCCCATCAGCATAACAAGGCTCCCAGTTCTCCATGGCCTGTCCTGCCTTTCTGGATTTTACACTTTTTTCAGATGGCCCTTTTGACCGGGGGGAAGTGAGACTTCATTGTAGTGCAGATTTCCTTTGCAAGCTTGCTTGGTTGGCCAAAAAGGGCGTATGCGTTTTTTCCTGAATATATTCAGGAAAAAACGCATACGCCCTTTTTGGCCAAGTGCATCATTGTGGACGTTCTGCCTCTTTTCCTATGCTTTCAATGCAATTCCAGTCTACCTCCTGAAATCGGTTTCCTGCAATTCTGCCCCGCTTTCAAGTCCTCTTGGCAGCCTTACTTCAGTATATTTTTGGACGATAGCTGTCATTTATAACTCTGCAGGTTTGTGAATTACAGTGCCCCTGAGCTCCTTTCTTCAACTCGCTTTCTTGTGACCTGGCCGCAACACCGCAGGATGGCTTCAGGCCCTAATCTGGTTCCGTCACGGCACGCTGAGCCTTTGGTTAATTCCTCTTCCTGGTGGGAAATGAGAGTTAAATTTGCCCGTCCAGACACCTCCAGCTAGTCTCTCATTGGTTCTCGCTATTCCTGTTCATCTTCCGCAGAAATTGCAAACTGGGCCAAACAGGAGGTTAAAGGGACTGACTCTCCAAGTCGGGAGGGTGTTAGTAAAGTGTCTGGAAAGTTGCACCCAAGTACCAGGGTACGAAAACTGAGACATATTTGAACACGTTTCCCGATCACATGGTTGATCATACTCTAGTTTCCAAATGCATGTTTTAGCTGAAGGTAGAATACCTTAAACCTGGGTAGTTGAAACCCGTGGAATGGGTACTATGCAATATGACTTCAAAGGGTCTTCATTTGCTCACCGAACTTCTCCAATCCTATCACTGCTGCGTTTATCCCCCTGTACAGATGCTTGATTTTCTTTTGGAGACATAGCAATCCATAGGTTTTAAGATACTTACTAGTCAGGTACATTCTTAGGCGTTTAATATGGGGTGTTGAGTCCATTTCGTTGAGGAAGGAGTAGCTCTTGTCTATTCCATATTTGGCTTAAGGAACTTTATCTGTGCTCATTTCAATCTCTGGTTTTATGCAGCACCCCAACTCACCTTTACCCTTAAGCAAGCATAAGTTGGTTTTCTAAATTTGAGACCCTGTTCTGTTTTGGAATTCAGTTCCTGTGTAGCCAAGTTTACATTCTGTGTATTAGTGATATCTTATGATGTTTCTTTTTCTGTGTGACTTATTTCAGTTAGAATCATCGTACCTGAATCCACTCATTGTGCTGCTACGGGCCTGATGACATAGATTTCATTGTTGAGTGATACTGCATTGTACATAAGTACCACAACTTCTTTATCCATTTTTCACTTTCTGTGATATTGAACTTGTACGGTAAATGAGGTTCTTGTAAACAGAGGCGTCCCAAACTTTGGGGTGGCTGTGTCTTTTTGATTTTAATTTCCCTAAGCTATAGGACCATAAGTGGAAGTGCCCTAGGCTCTGTTGCTTTGTTTTTTAGATGTTTCAGGAAACACCATACACTTCTCCCGAGTGGCTGTTGGCAATTTACATCCCGCCCATCAGCATAAAAAGGCTCCCAGTTCTCCATGGCCTGTCCTGCCTTTCTGGATTTTACACTTTTTTCAGATGGCCCTTTTGACCGGGGGGAAGTGAGACTTCATTGTAGTGCAGATTTCCTTTGCAAGCTTGCTTGGTTGGCCAAAAAGGGCGTATGCGTTTTTTCCTGAATATATTCAGTAAAAAACGCATACACCCTTTTTGGCCAAGTGCATCATTGTGGACGTTCTGCCTCTTTTCCTATGCTTTCAATGCAATTCCAGTCTATCTCCTGAAATCGGTTTCCTGCAATTCTGCCCCGCTTTCAAGTCCTCTTGGCAGCCTTACTTCAGTATATTTTTGGACGATAGCTGTCATTTATAACTCTGCAGGTTTGTGAATTACAGTGCCCCTGAGCTCCTTTCTTCAACTCGCTTTCTTTTGAGCTGGCCACAACACCGCAGGATGGCTTCAGGCCCTAATCTGGTTCCGGCACGGCAAGCTGAACCTTTGGTTAATTCCTCTTCCTGGTGGGAAATGAGAGTTAAATTTGCCCGTCCAGACACCTCCAGCTAGTCTCTCATTGGTTCTCGCTATTCCTGTTCATCTTCCGCAGAAATTGCAAACTGGGCCAAACAGGAGGTTAAAGGGACTGACTCTCCAAGTCGGGAGGGTGTTAGTAAAGCGTCTGGAATGTTGCACCCGAGTACCAGGGGAGGAAAACTGAGACATATTTGAACATGTCTTCCGTTCACACGGTTGATCATACTCTGGGTTCCACATGCATGTTTTACCTGAAGGAAGAATACCTTAAACCTGGAGAGTTGAGACCCGTGTAATGGGTACCATGCAATATGACTTCAAAGGGTCTTCATTTGCTCACCGAACCTCTCCAATCCTATCACTGCTGCGTTTATGCCCCTGTACACATGCTTGATTCTCTGTCGGAGACATAGCAATCCATAGGTTTTAAGATACTTACTAGTCAGGTACATTCTTAGGCGTTTAATATGCGGTGTTGAGTCCATTTCGTTGAGCAAGGAGTAGCTCTTGTCTATTCCATATTTGGCTTAAGGAACTTTATCTGTGCTCATTTCAATCTCTGGTTTTATGCAGCACCCCAACTCACCTTTCCCCTTAAGCAAGCATAAGTTGGTTTTCTAAATTTGAGACCCTGTTCTGTTCTGTAATTCAGTTCCTGTGTAGCCAAGTTTACATTCCGTGTATTACTGATATCTTATGATGTTTCTTTTTCTGTGTGACTTATTTCAGTTAGAATCATCATACCTGAATCCACTCATTGTGCTGCTAAGGGCCTGATGACATAGATTTCATTGCTGAGTGATATTGCTTTGTAAGTAAATACCACAACTTCTTTATCCATTTTTCACTTTCTGTGATATTGAACTTGTACGGTAAATGAGGTTCTTGTAAACAGAGGTGTCCCAAACTTTGGGGTGGCTGTGTCTTTTTGATTTTAATTTCCCTAAGCTATAGGACCATAAGTGGAAGTGCCCTAGGCTCTGTTGCTTTGTTTTTTAGATGTTTCAGGAAACACCATACACTTCTCCCGAGTGTCTGTTGGCAATTTACATCCCGCCCATCAGCATAACAAGGCTCCCAGTTCTCCATGGCCTGTCCTGCCTTTCTGGATTTTACACTTTTTTCAGATGGCCCTTTTGACCGGGGGGAAGTGAGACTTCATTGTAGTGCAGATTTCCTTTGCAAGCTTGCTTGGTTGGCCAAAAAGGGCGTATGCGTTTTTTCCTGAATATATTCAGGAAAAAACGCATACGCCCTTTTTGGCCAAGTGCATCATTGTGGACGTTCTGCCTCTTTTCCTATGCTTTCAATGCAATTCCAGTCTACCTCCTGAAATCGGTTTCCTGCAATTCTGCCCCGCTTTCAAGTCCTCTTGGCAGCCTTACTTCAGTATATTTTTGGACGATAGCTGTCATTTATAACTCTGCAGGATTGTGAATTACAGTGACCCTGAGCTCCTTTCTTCAACTCGCTTTCTTTTGAGCTGGCCGCAACACCGCAGGATGGCTTCAGGCCCTAATCTTGTTCCGGCACGGCACGCTGAGCCTTTGGTTATTTCCTCCTCCTGGTGGGAAATGAGAGTTAAATTTGCCCGTCCAGACACCTCCAGCTAGTCTCTCATTGGTTCTCCCTATTCCTGTTCATCTTCCGCAGAAATTGCAAACTGGGCCAAACAGGAGGTTAAACGCGCTGACTCTCCAAGTGGGGAGAGTGTTAGTAAAGCGTCTGGAATGTTGCACCCGAGTACCAGGGGAGGAAAACTGAGACATATTTGAACACGTCTCCCTTTCACATGGTTGATCATACTCTGGGTTCCACATGCATGTCTTAGCTGAAGGAAGAATACCTTAAACCTGGAGAGTTGAGACCCGTGTAATGGGTACCATGCAATATGACTTCAAAGGGTCTTCATTTGCTCACCGAACCTCTCCAATCCTATCACTGCTGCGTTTATGCCCCTGTACACACCCTTGATTCTCGTTTGGAGACATAGCAATCCACAGGTTTTAAGATACTTACTAGTCAGGTACATTCTTAGGCGTTTAATATGGGGTGTTGAGTCCATTTCGTTGAGCAAGGAGTAGCTCTTGTCTATTCCATATTTGGCTTAAGGAAGTTTATCTGTGCTCATTTCAATCTCTGGTTTTATGCAGCACCCCAACTCACCTTTCCCCTTAAGCAAGCATAAGTTGGTTTTCTAAATTTGAGACCCTGTTCTGTTTTGGAATTCAGTTCCTGTGTAGCCAAGTTTACATTTCGTGTATTACTGATATCTTATGATGTTTCTTTTTCTGTGCGACTTATTTTAGTTAGAATCATTGTACCTGAATCCACTCATTATGCTGCTATGGGCCTGATGACATAGATTTCATTGCTGATTGATATTGCATTGTACGTAAGTACCACAACTTCTTTATCCATTTTTCACTTTCTGCGATATTGAACTTGTACCGTAAACGAGGTTCTTGTAAACAGAGCCGTCCCAAACTTTGGGGTGGCTGTGTCTTTTTGATTTTAATTTCCCTAAGCTATAGGACCATAAGTGGAAGTGCCCTAGGCTCTATTGCTTTGTTTTTTACATGTTTCAGGAAACACCATACACTTCTCCCGAGTGTCTATTGGCAATTTACATCCCACCCATCAGCATAACAAGGCTCCCAGTTCTCCATGGCCTGTCCTGCCTTTCTGGATTTTACACTTTTTTCAGATGGCCCTTTTGACCGGGGGGAAGTGAGACTTCATTGTAGTGCAGATTTCCTTTGCAAACTTGCTTGGTTGGCCAAAAAGGGCGTATGCGTTTTTTCCTGAATATATTCAGGAAAAAACGCATACGCCCTTTTTGGCCAAGTGCATCATTGTGGACGTTCTGCCTCTTTTCCTATGCTTTCAATGCAATTCCAGTCTACCTCCTGAAATCGGTTTCCTGCAATTCTGCCCCGCTTTCAAGTCCTCTTGGCAGCCTTACTTTAGCATATTTTTGGACGATAGCTGTCATTTATAACTCTGCAGCTTTGGAATTACAGTGCCCCTGAGCTCCTTTCTTTAACTCGCTTTCTTTTGAGCTGGCCGCAACACCGCAGGATGGCTTCAGGCCCTAATCTGGTTCTGGCACGGCACGCTGAGCCTTTGGTTATGTCCCCTTCCTGGTGGGAAATGAGAGTTAAATTTGCCCGTCCAGACACCTCCAGCTAGTCTCTCATTGGTTCTCCCTATTCCTGTTCATCTTCCACAGAAATTGCAAACTGGGCCAAACAGGAGGTTAAAGGCGCTGACTCTCCAAGTCGGGAGAGTGTTTGTAAAGTGTCTGGAATGTTGGACCCGAGTACCAGGGGACGAAAACTGAGACATATTTGAACACGTCTCCCGATCACATGGTTGATCATACTCTGGGTTCCACATGCATGATTTAGCTGAAGGAAGACTACCTTAAACCTGGAGAGTTGAGACCCGTGGAATGGGTACCATGCAATATGACTTCAAAGGGTCTTCATTTGCTCACCGAACCTCTCCAATCCTATCACTGCTGCGTTTATGCCCCTGTACACACGCTTGATTCTCCTTCGGAGACATAGCAATCCCTAGGTTTTAAGATACTTACTAGTCAGGTACATTCTTAGGCGTTTAATATGCGGTGTTGAGTCCATTTCGTTGAGCAAGGAGTAGCTCTTGTCTATTCCATATTTGGCTTAAGGAACTTTATCTGTGCTCATTTCAATCTCTGGTTTTATGCAGCACCCCAACTCACCTTTACCCTTAAGCAAGCATAAGTTGGTTTTCTAAATTTGAGACCCTGTTCTGTTCTGTAATTCAGTTCCTGTGTAGCCAAGTTTACATTCCGTGTATTACTGATATCTTATGATGTTTCTTTTTCTGTGTGACTTATTTCAGTTAGAATCATCATACCTGAATCCACTCATTGTGCTGCTAAGGGCCTGATGACATAGATTTCATTGCTGAGTGATATTGCTTTGTAAGTAAATACCACAACTTCTTTATCCATTTTTCACTTTCTGCGATGTTGAACTTGTACTGTAAACGAGGTTCTTGTAAACAGAGGCGTCCCAAACTTTGGGGTGGCTGTGTCTTTTTGATTTTAATTTCCCTAAGCTATAGGACCATAAGTGGAAGTGCCCTAGGCTCTGTTGCTTTGTTTTTTAGATGTTTCAGGAAACACCATACACTTCTCCCGAGTGTCTGTTGGCAATTTACATCCCGCCCATCAGCATAACAAGGCTCCCAGTTCTCCATGGCCTGTCCTGCCTTTCTGGATTTTACACTTTTTTCAGATGGCCCTTTTGACCGGGGGGAAGTGAGACTTCATTGTAGTGCAGATTTCCTTTGCAAGCTTGCTTGGTTGGCCAAAATGGGCGTATGCGTTTCTTCCTGAATATATTCAGGAAAAAACGCATACGCCCTTTTTGGCCAAGTGCATCATTGTGGACGTTCTGCCTCTTTTCCTATGCTTTCAATGCAATTCCAGTCTACCTCCTGAAATCGGTTTCCTGCAATTCTGCCCCGCTTTCAAGTCCTCTTGGCAGCCTTACTTCAGTATATTTTTGGACGATAGCTGTCATTTATAACTCTGCAGGATTGTGAATTACAGTGCCCCTGAGCTCCTTTCTTCAACTCGCTTTCTTTTGAGCTGGCCGCAACACCGCAGGATGGCTTCAGGCCCTAATCTGGTTCCGGCACGGCACGCTGAGCCTTTGGTTATTTCCTCCTCCTGGTGGGAAATGAGAGTTAAATTTGCCCGTCCAGACACCTCCAGCTAGTCTCTCATTGGTTCTCCCTATTCCTGTTCATCTTCCGCAGAAATTGCAAACTGGGCCAAACAGGAGGTTAAAGGCGCTGACTCTCCAAGTGGGGAGAGTGTTAGTAAAGCGTCTGGAATGTTGCACCCGAGTACCAGGGTACGAAAACTGAGACATATTTGAACACATTTCCCGATCACATGTTTGATCATACTCTAGTTTCCACATGCATGTTTTAGCTGAAGGTAGAATACCTTAAACCTGGGTAGTTGAAACCCGTGGAATGGGTACTATGCAATATGACTTCAAAGGGTCTTCATTTGCTCACCGAACCTCTCCAATCCTATCACTGCTGCGTTTATGCCCCTGTACACATGCTTGATTCTCTTTCGGAGACATAGCAATCCATACGTTTTAAGATACTTACTAGTCAGGTACATTCTTAGGCGTTTAATATGCGGTGTTGAGTCCATTTCGTTGAGCAAGGAGTAGCTCTTGTCTATTCCATATTTGGCTTAAGGAACTTTATCTGTGCTCATTTCAATCTCTGGTTTTATGCAGCACCCCAACTCACCTTTACCCTTAAGCAAGCATAAGTTGGTTTTCTAAATTTGAGACCCTGTTCTGTTCTGTAATTCAGTTCCTGTGTAGCCAAGTTTACATTCTGTGTATTACTGATATCTTATGATGTTTCTTTTTCTGTGTGACTTATTTCAGTTAGAATCATCATACCTGAATCCACTCATTGTGCTGCTAAGGGCCTGATGACATAGATTTCATTGCTGAGTGATATTGCTTTGTAAGTAAATACCACAACTTCTTTATCCATTTTTCACTTTCTGCGATGTTGAACTTGTACTGTAAACGAGGTTCTTGTAAACAGAGGCGTCCCAAACTTTGGGGTGGCTGTGTCTTTTAGATTTAAATTTCCCTAAGCTATAGGACCATAAGTGGAAGTGCCCTAGGCTCTGTTGCTTTGTTTTTTAGATGTTTCAGGAAACACCATACACTTCTCCCGAGTGTCTGTTGGCAATTTACATCCCGCCCATCAGCATAACAAGGCTCCCAGTTCTCCATGGCCTGTCCTGCCTTTCTGGATTTTACACTTTTTTCAGATGGCCCTTTTGACCGGGGGGAAGTGAGACTTCATTGTAGTGCAGATTTCCTTTGCAAGCTTGCTTGGTTGGCCAAAATGGGCGTATGCGTTTCTTCCTGAATATATTCAGGAAAAAACGCATACGCGCTTTATGGCCAAGTGCATCATTGTGGACGTTCTGCCTCTTTTCCTATGCTTTCAATGCAATTCCAATCTACCTCCTGAAATCGGTTTCCTGCAATTCTGCCCCACTTTCAAGTCCTCTTGGCAGCCTTACTTCAGTATATTTTTGGACGATAGCTGTCATTGATAACTCTGCAGGTTTGTGAATTACAGTGCCCCTGAACTCCTTTCTTCAACTCGCTTTCTTGTGACCTGGCCGCAATACCGCAGGATGGCTTCAGGCCCTAATCTGGTTCCGGCACGGCACACTGAGCCTTTGGTTAATTCCTCTTCCTGGTGGGAAATGAGAGTTAAATTTGCCCGTCCAGACACCTCCAGCTAGTCTCTCATTGGTTCTCCCTATTCCTGTTCATCTTCCGCAGAAATTGCAAACTGGGCCAAACAGGAGGTTAAAGTGACTGACTCTCCAAGTGGGGAGAGTGTTAGTAAAGAGTCGGGAATGTTGCACCCGAGTACCAGGGGAGGAAAACTGAGACATATTTGAACACGTCTCCCGTTCACACGGTTGATCATACTCTGGGTTCCACATGCATGTTTTAGCTGAAGGAAGAATACCTTAAACCTGGAGAGTTGAGACCCGTGTAATTGGTACCATGCAATATGACTTCAAAGGGTCTTCATTTGCTCACCGAACCTCTCCTATCCTATCACTGCTGCGTTTATGCCCCTGTACACACGCTTGATTCTCTTTTGGAGACATAGCAATCCATAGGTTTTAAGATACTTACTAGTCAGGTACATTCTTAGGCATTTAATATGGGGTGTTGAGTCCATTTCGTTGAGCAAGGAGTAGCTCTTGTCTATTCCATATTTGGCTTAAGGAACTTTATCTGTGCTCATTTCAATCTCTGGTTTTATGCAGCACCCCAACTCACCTTTACCCTTAAGCAAGCATAAGTTGGTTTTCTAAATTTGAGACCCTGTTCTGTTCTGTAATTCAGTTCCTGTGTAGCCAAGTTTACATTCCGTGTATTACTGATATCTTATGATGTTTCTTTTTCTGTGTGACTTATTTCAGTTAGAATCATCATACCTGAATCCACTCATTGTGCTGCTAAGGGCCTGATGACATAGATTTCATTGCTGAGTGATATTGCTTTGTAAGTAAATACCACAACTCCTTTATCCATTTTTCACTTTCTGCGATATTGAACTTGTACCATAAACGAGGTTCTTGTAAACAGAGGCGTCCCAAACTTTGGGGTGGTGTGTCTTTTTGATTTTAATTTCCCTAAGCTATAGGACCATAAGTGGAAGTGCCCTAGGCTCTGTTGCTTTGTTTTTTAGATGTTTCAGGAAACACCATACACTTCTCCCGAGTGTCTGTTGGCAATTTACATCCCGCCCATCAGCATAACAAGGCTCCCAGTTCTCCATGGCCTGTCCTGCCTTTCTGGATTTTACACTTTTTTCAGATGGCCCTTTTGACCGGGGGGAAGTGAGACTTCATTGTAGTGCAGATTTCCTTTGCAAGCTTGCTTGGTTGGCCAAAAAGGGCGTATGCGTTTTTTCCTGAATATATTCAGGAAAAAACGCATACGCCCTTTTTGGCCAAGTGCATCATTGTGGACGTTCTGCCTCTTTTCCTATGCTTTCAATGCAATTCCAGTCTACCTCCTGAAATCGGTTTCCTGCAATTCTGCCCCGCTTTCAAGTCCTCTTGGCAGCCTTACTTCAGTATATTTTTGGACGATAGCTGTCATTTATAACTCTGCAGGATTGTGAATTACAGTGCCCCTGAGCTCCTTTCTTCAACTCGCTTTCTTTTGAGCTGGCCGCAACACCGCAGGATGACTTCAGGCCCTAATCTGGTTCCGGCACGGCACGCTGAGCCTTTGGTTATTTCCTCCTCCTGGTGGGAAATGAGAGTTAAATTTGCCCGTCCAGACACCTCCAGCTAGTCTCTCATTGGTTCTCCCTATTCCTGTTCATCTTCCGCAGAAATTGCAAACTGGGCCAAACAGGAGGTTAAAGGCGCTGACTCTCCAAGTGGGGAGAGTGTTAGTAAAGCGTTTGGAATGTTGCACCCGAGTACCAGGGGAGGAAAACTGAGACATATTTGAACACGTCTCCCTTTCACATGGTTGATCATACTCTGGGTTCCACATGCATGTTTTAGCTGAAGGAAGAATACCTTAAACCTGGAGAGTTGAGACCCGTGTAATGGGTACCATGCAATATGACTTCAAAGGGTCTTCATTTGCTCACCGAACCTCTCCAATCCTATCACTGCTGCGTTTATGCCCCTGTACACACGCTTGATTCTCGTTTGGAGACATAGCAATCCACAGGTTTTAAGATACTTACTAGTCAGGTACATTCTTAGGCGTTTAATATGGGGTGTTGAGTCCATTTCGTTGAGTAAGGAGTAGCTCTTGTCTATTCCATATTTGGCTTAAGGAAGTTTATCTGTGCTCATTTCAATCTCTGGTTTCATGCAGCACCCCAACTCACCTTTCCCCTTAAGCAAGCATAAGTTGGTTTTCTAAATTTGAGACCCTGTTCTGTTTTGGAATTCAGTTCCTGTGTAGCCAAGTTTACATTCCGTGTATTAGTGATATCTTATGATGTTTCTTTTTCTGTGTGACTTACTTCAGATAGAATCATTGTACCTGAATCCACTCATTATGCTGCTACGGGCCTGATGACATAGATTTCATTGCTGAGTGATACTGCATTGTACGTAAGTACCACAAGTTCTTTATCCATTTTTCACTTTCTGTGATATTGAACTTGTACGGTAAACGAGGTTCTTGTAAACAGAGGCGTCCCAAACTTTGGGGTGGCTGTGTCTTTTTGATTTTAATTTCCCTAAGCTATAGGAGCATAAGTGGAAGTGCCCTAGGCTCTGTTGCTTTGTTTTTTAGATGTTTCAGGAAACACCATACACTTCTCCCGAGTGTCTGTTGGCAATTTACATCCCGCCCATCAGCATAACAAGGCTCCCAGTTCTCCATGGCCTGTCCTGCCTTTCTGGATTTTACACTTTTTTCAGATGGCCCTTTTGACCGCGGGGAAGTGAGACTTCATTGTAGTGCAGATTTCCTTTGCAAGCTTGCTTGGTTGGCCAAAAAGTGCGTATGCGTTTTTTCCTGAATATATTCAGGAAAAAACACATACGCCCTTTTTGGCTAAGTGCATCATTGTGGACGTTCTGCCTCTTTTCCTATGCTTTCAATGCAATTCCAGTCTACCTCCTGAAATCGGTTTCCTGCAATTCTGCCCCGCTTTCAAGTCCTCTTGGCAGCCTTACTTCAGTATATTTTTGGACGATAGCTGTCATTTATAACTCTGCAGGTTTGTGAATTACAGTGCCCCTGAGCTCCTTTCTTCAACTCGCTTTCTTGTGACCTGGCCGCAACACCGCAGGATGGCTTCAGGCCCTAATCTGGTTCCGGCACGGCAAGCTGAGCCTTTGGTTAATTCCTCTTCCTGGTGGGTAATGAGAGTTAAATTTGCCCGTTCAGACACCTCCAGCTAGTCTCTCATTGGTTCTCCCTATTCCTGTTCATCTTCCGCAGTAATTGCAAACTGGGCCAAACAGGAGGTTAAAGGCACTGACTCTCCAAGTGGGGAGAGTGTTAGTAAAGCGTCTGGAATGTTGCACCCGAGTACCAGGGTACGAAAACTGAGACATATTTGAACACGTCTCCCGATCACACGGTTGATCATACTCTGGGTTCCACATGCATGTTTTAGCTGAAGGAAGAATACCTTAAACCTGGAGAGTTGAGACCCGTGGAATGGGTACCATGCAATATGACTTCAAAGGGTCTTCATTTGCTCACCGAACCTCTCCAATCCTATCACTGCTGCGTTTATGCCCCTGTACACACGCTTGATTCTCTTTTGGAGACATAGCAATCCATAGGTTTTAAGATACTTACTAGTCAGGTACATTCTTAGGCGTTTAATATGAGGTGTTGAGTCCATTTCGTTGAGCAAGGAGTAGCTCTTGTCTATTCCATATTTGGCTTAAGGAACTATATCTGTGCTCATTTCAATCTCTGGTTTTATGCAGCACCCCAACTCACCTTTCCCCTTAAGCAAGCATAAGTTGGTTTCCTAAATTTGAGACCCTGTTCTGTTTTGGAATTCAGTTCCTGTGTAGCCAAGTTTACATTTCGTGTATTACTGATATCTTATGATGTTTCTTTTTCTGTGTGACTTATTTCAGTTAGAATCATCGTACCTGAATCCACTCATTATGCTGCTACGGGCCTGATGACATAGATTTCATTGCTGATTGATATTGCATTGTACGTAAGTACCACAACTTCTTTATCCATTTTTCACTTTCTGCGATATTGAACTTGTTCCGTAAACGAGGTTCTTGTAAACAGAGCCGTCCCAAACTTTGGGGTGGCTGTGTCTTTTTGATTTTAATTTCCCTAAGCTATAGGACCATAAGTGGAAGTGCCCTAGGCTCTATTGCTTTGTTTTTTACATGTTTCAGGAAACACCATACACTTCTCCCGAGTGTCTATTGGCTATTTACATCCCACCCATCAGCATAACAAGGCTCCCAGTTCTCCATGGCCTGTCCTGCCTTTCTGGATTTTACACTTTTTTCAGATGGCCCTTTTGACCGGGGGGAAGTGAGACTTCATTGTAGTGCAGATTTCCTTTGCAAACTTGCTTGGTTGGCCAAAAAGTGCGTATGGGTTTTTTCCTGAATATATTCAGGAAAAAACGCATACGCCCTTTTTGGCCAAGTGCATCATTGTGGACGTTCTGCCTCTTTTCCTATGCTTTCAATGCAATTCCAGTCTACCTCCTGAAATCGGTTTCCTGCAATTCTGCCCCGCTTTCAAGTCCTCTTGGCAGACTTACTTCAGTATATTTTTGGACGATAGCTGTCATTTATAACTCTGCAGGTTTGTGAATTACAGTGACCCTGAGATCCATTCTTTAACTCGCTTTCTTGTGAGCTGGCCGCAACACCGCAGGATGGCTTCAGGCCCTAATCTGGTTCCGGCACGGCATGCGGAGTCTTTGGTTAATTCCTCTTCCTGGTGGGAAATGAGAGTTAAATTTGCCGGTCCAGACACCTCCAGCTAGTCTCTCATTGGTTCTCCCTATTCCTGTTCATCTTCCGCAGAAATTGCAAACTGGGCAAAACAGGAGGTTAAAGGCGCTGACTCTCCAAGTCGGGAGAGTGTTAGTAAAGCATCTGGAATGTTGCACCCGAGTACCAGGGGAGGAAAACTGAGACATATTTGAACACGTCTCCCGTTCACACGGTTGATCATACTCTGGGTTCCACATGAATGTTTTAGCTGAAGGAAGAATACCTTAAACCTGGAGAGTTGAGACCCGTGGAATGGGTACCATGCAATATGACTTCACAGGGTCTTCATTTGCTCACCGAACCTCTCCAATCCTATCACTGCTGCGTTTATGCCCCTGTACACATGCTTGATTCTCTTTCAGAGACATAGCAATCCATAGGTTTTAAGATACTTACTAGTCAGGTACATTCTTAGGCTTTTAATATGGGGAGTTGAGTCCATTTCGTTGAGCAAGGAGTAGCTCTTGTCTATTCCATATTTGGCTTAAGGAACTTTATCTGTGCTCATTTCAATCTCTGGTTTTATGCAGCACCCCAACTCACCTTTCCCCTTAAGCAAGCATAAGTTGGTTTTCTAAATTTGAGACCCTGTTCTGTTTTGGAATTCAGTTCCTGTGTAGCCAAGTTTACATTCCGTGTATTACTGATATCTTATGATGTTTCTTTTTCTGTGTGACTTATTTCAGTTAGAATCATCGTACCTGAATCCACTCATTATGCTTCTACGGGCCTGATGACATAGATTTCATTGCTGAGTGATACTGCATTGTACGTAAGTACCACAAGTTCTTTATCCATTTTTCACTTTCTGTGATATTGAACTTGTACGGTAAACGAGGTTCTTGTAAACAGAGGCGTCCCAAACTTTGGGGTGGCTGTGTCTTTTTGATTTTAATTTCCCTAAACTATAGGACCATAAGTGGAAGTGCCCTAGGCTCTGTTGCTTTGTTTTTTAGATGTTTCAGGAAATACCATATACTTCTCCCCAGTGTCTGTTGGCAATTTACATCCCGCCTATCAGCATAACAAGGCTCCCAGTTCTCCATGGCCTGTCCTGCCTTTCTGGGTTTTACACTTTTTTCAGATGGCCCTTTTGACCGGGGGGAAGTGAGACTTCATTGTAGTGCAGATTTCCTTTGCAAGCTTGCTTGGTTGGCCAAAAAGGGCGTATGCGTTTTTTCCTGAATATATTCAGGAAAAAATGCATACGCCCTTTTTGGCCAAGTGCATCATTGTGGACGTTCTGCCTCTTTTCCTATGCTTTCTATGCAATTCCAGTCTACCTCCTGAAATCGGTTTCCTGCAATTCTGCCCCGCTTTCAAGTCCTCTTGGCAGCCTTACTTTAGTATATTTTTGGACGATAGCTGTCATTTATAACTCTGCAGCTTTGGAATTACAGTGCCCCTGAGCTCCTTTCTTTAACTCGCTTTCTTTTGAGCTGGCCGCAACACCGCAGGATGGCTTCAGGCCCTAATCTGGTTCCGGCACGGCACGCTGAGCCTTTGGTTATGTCCCCTTCCTGGTGGGAAATGAGAGTTAAATTTGCCCGTCCAGACACCTCCAGCTAGTCTCTCATTGGTTCTCCCTATTCCTGTTCATCTTCCACAGAAATTGCAAACTGGGCCAAACAGGAGGTTAAAGGCGCTGACTCTCCAAGTCGGGAGAGTGTTTGTAAAGTGTCTGGAATGTTGCACCCGAGTACCAGGGGACGAAAACTGAGACATATTTGAACACGTCTCCCGATCACATGGTTGATCATACTCTGGGTTCCACATGCATGATTTAGCTGAAGGAAGACTACCTTAAACCTGGAGAGTTGAGACCCGTGGAATGGGTACCATGCAATATGACTTCAAAGGGTCTTCATTTACTCACCGAACCTCTCCAATCCTATCACTGCTGCGTTTATGCCCCTGTACACACGCTTGATTCTCTTTCGGAAACATTGCAATCCCTAGGTTTTAAGATACTTACTAGTCAGGTACATTCTTAGGCGTTTAATATGGGGTGTTGAGTTCATTTCGTTGAGCAAGGAGTAGCTCTTGTCTATTCCATATTTGGCTTAAGGAACTTTATCTGTGCTCATTTCAATCTCTGGTTTTATGCAGCACCCCAACTCACCTTTCCCCTTAAGCAAGCATAAGTTGGTTTTCTAAATTTGAGACCCTGTTCTGTTCTGTAATTCAGTTCCTGTGTAGCCAAGTTTACATTCCGTGTATTACTGATATCTTATGATGTTTCTATTTCTGTGTGACTTATTTCAGTTAGAATCATCATACCTGTATCAACTCATTGTGCTGCTAAGGGCCTGATGACATAGATTTCATTGCTGAGTGATATTGCTTTGTAAGTAAATACCACAACTTCTTTATCCATTTTTCACTTTCTGCGATGTTGAACTTGTACTGTAAACGAGGTTCTTGTAAACAGAGGCGTCCCAAACTTTGGGGTGGCTGTGTCTTTTTGATTTTAATTTCCCTAAGCTATAGGACCATAAGTGGAAGTGCCCTAGGCTCTGTTACTTTGTTTTTTACATGTTTCAGGAAACACCATACACTTCTCCCGAGTGTCTGTTGGCAATTTACATCCCGCCCATCAGCATAAGAAGGCTCCCAGTTCTCCATGGCCTGTCCTGCCTTTCTGGATTTTACACTTTTTTCAGATGGCCCTTTTGACCGGGGGGAAGTGAGACTTCATTGTAGTGCAGATTTCTTTGCAAGCTTGCTTGGTTGGCCAAAAAGTGCGTATGCGTATTTTCCTGAATATATTCAGGAAAAAACGCATACGCCCTTTTTGGCCAAGTGCATCATTGTGGATGTTCTGCCTCTTTTCCTATGCTTTCAATGCAATTCCAGTCTACCTCCTGAAATCGGTTTCCTGCAATTCTGCCCCGCTTTCAAGTCCTCTTGGCAGCCTTACTTCAGTATATTTTTGGACGATAGCTGTCATTTATAACTCTGCAGGTTTGTGAATTACAGTGTCCCTGAGCTCCTTTCTTCAACTCGCTTTCTTTTGAGCTGGCTGCAACACCGCAGGATGGCTTCAGGCCCTAATCTGGTTCCGGCACGGCACGCTGAGCCTTTGGTTAATTCCTCTTCCTGGTGGGAAATGAGAGTTAAATTTGCCCGTCCAGACACCTCCAGCTAGTCTCTCATTGGTTCTCGCTATTCCTGTTCATCTTCCGCAGAAATTGCAAACTGGGCCAAACAGGGGGTTAAAGGGACTGACTCTCCAAGTCGGGAGAGTGTTGGTAAAGCGTCTGGAATGTTGCACCCGAGTACCAGGGTACGAAAAGTGAGACATATTTGAACACGTCTCCCGATCACATGGTTGATCATACTCTAGGTTCCACATGCATGTTTTAGCTGAAGGAAGAATACCTTAAACCTGGGTAGTTGAAACCCGTGGAATGGGTACCATGCAATATGATTTCAAAGGGTCTTCATTTGCTCACCGAACCTCTCCAATCCTATCACTGCTGCGTTTATGCCCCTGTACACATGCTTGATTCTCTTTCGGAGACATAGCAATCCATAGGTTTTAAGATACTTACTAGTCAGGTACATTCTTAGGCGTTAAATATGCGGTGTTGAGTCCATTTCGTTGAGCAAGGAGTAGCTCTTGTCTATTCCATATTTGGCTTAAGGAACTTTATCTGTGCTCATTTCAATCTCTGGTTTTATGCAGCACCCCAACTCACCTTTCCCCTTAAGCAAGCATAAGTTGGTTTTCTAAATTTGAGACCCTGTTCTGTTCTGTAATTCAGTTCCTGTGTAGCCAAGTTTACATTCCGTGTATTACTGATATCTTATGATGTTTCTATTTCTGTGTGACTTATTTCAGTTAGAATCATCATACCTGTATCAACTCATTGTGCTGCTAAGTGCCTGATGACATAGATTTCATTGCTGAGTGATATTGCTTTGTAGGTAAATACCACAACTTCTTTATCCATTTTTCACTTTCTGCGATGTTGAACTTGTACTGTAAACGAGGTTCTTGTAAACAGAGGCGTCCCAAACTTTGGGGTGGCTGTGTCTTTTTGATTTTAATTTCCCTAAGCTATAGGACCATAAGTGGAAGTGCCCTAGGCTCTGTTGCTTTGTTTTTTAGATGTTTCAGGAAACACCATACACTTCTCCCGAGTGTCTGTTGGCAATTTACATCCCGCCCATCAGCATAACAAGGCTCCCAGTTCTCCATGGCCTGTCCTGCCTTTCTGGATTTTACACTTTTTTCAGATGGCCCTTTTGACCGGGGGGAAGTGAGACTTCATTGTAGTGCAGATTTCTTTGCAAGCTTGCTTGGTTGGCCAAAAAGGGCGTATGCGTTTTTTCCTGAATATATTCAGGAAAAAACGCATACGCCCTTTTTGGCCAAGTGCATCATTGTGGATGTTCTGCCTCTTTTCCTATGCTTTCAATGCAATTCCAGTCTACCTCCTGAAATCGGTTTCCTGCAATTCTGCCCCGCTTTCAAGTCCTCTTGGCAGCCTTACTTCAGTATATTTTTGGACGATAGCTGTCATTTATAACTCTGCAGGTTTGTGAATTACAGTGTCCCTGAGCTCCTTTCTTCAACTCGCTTTCTTTTGAGCTGGCTGCAACACCGCAGGATGGCTTCAGGCCCTAATCTGGTTCCGGCACGGCACGCTGAGCCTTTGGTTAATTCCTCTTCCTGGTGGGAAATGAGAGTTAAATTTGCCCGTCCAGACACCTCCAGCTAGTCTCTCATTGGTTCTCGCTATTCCTGTTCATCTTCCGCAGAAATTGCAAACTGGGCCAAACAGGAGTTTAAAGGGACTGACTCTCCAAGTCGGGAGAGTGTTGGTAAAGCGTCTGGAATGTTGCACCCGAGTACCAGGGTACGAAAAGTGAGACATATTTGAACACGTCTCCCGATCACATGGTTGATCATACTCTAGGTTCCACATGCATGTTTTAGCTGAAGGAAGAATACCTTAAACCTGGGTAGTTGAAACCCGTGGAATGGGTACCATGCAATATGATTTCAAAGGGTCTTCATTTGCTCACCGAACCTCTCCAATCCTATCACTGCTGCGTTTATGCCCCTGTACACATGCTTGATTCTCTTTCGGAGACATAGCAATCCATAGGTTTTAAGATACTTACTAGTCAGGTACATTCTTAGGCGTTTAATATGCGGTGTTGAGTCCATTTCATTGAGCAAGGAGTAGCTCTTGTCTATTCCATATTTGGCTTAAGGAAGTTTATCTGTGCTCATTTCAATCTCTGGTTTTATGCAGCACCCCAACTCACCTTTCCCCTTAAGCAAGCATAAGTTGGTTTTCTAAATTTGAGACCCTGTTCTGTTCTGTAATTCAGTTCCTGTGTAGCCAAGTTTACATTCCGTGTATTACTGATATCTTATGATGTTTCTTTTTCTGTGTGACTTATTTCAGTTAGAATCATCATACCTGAATCCACTCATTGTGCTGCTAAGGGCCTGATGACATAGATTTCATTGCTGAGTGATATTGCTTTGTAAGTAAATACCACAACTCCTTTATCCATTTTTCACTTTCTGCGATATTGAACTTGTACCATAAACGAGGTTCTTGTAAACAGAGGCGTCCCAAACTTTGGGGTGACTGTGTCTTTTTGATTTTAATTTCCCTAAGCTAAAGGACCATAAGTGGAAGTGCCCTAGGCTCTGTTGCTTTGTTTTTTAGATGTTTCAGGAAACACCATACACTTCTCCCGAGTGTCTGTTGGCAATTTACATCCCGCCCATCAGCATAACAAGGTTCCCAGTTCTCCATGGCCTGTCCTGCCTTTCTGGATTTTACACTTTTTTCAGATGACCCTTTTGACCGGGGGGAAGTGAGACTTCATTGTAGTGCAGATTTCCTTTGCAAGCTTGCTTGGTTGGCCAAAAAGGGCGTATGCGTTTTTTCCTGAATATATTCAGGAAAAAACGCATACGCCCTTTTTGGCCAAGTGCATCATTGTGGATGTTCTGCCTCTTTTCCTATGCTTTCAATGCAATTCCAGTCTACCTCCTGAAATCAGTTTCCTGCAATTCTGCCCCGCTTTCAAGTCCTCTTGGCAGCCTTACTTCAGTATATTTTTGGACGATAGCTGTCATTTATAACTCTGCAGGTTTGTGAATTACAGTGCCCCTGAGCTCCTTTCTTCAACTCGCTTTCTTTTGAGCTGGCCGCAACACCGCAGGATGGCTTCAGGCCCTAATCTGGTTCCGGCACGGCACGCTGAGCCTTTGGTTATTTCCTCCTCCTGGTGGGAAATGAGAGTTAAATTTGCCCGTCCAGACACCTCCAGCTAGTCTCTCATTGGTTCTCCCTATTCCTGTTCATCTTCCGCAGAAATTGCAAACTGGGCCAAACAGGAGGTTAAAGGCGCTGACTCTCCAAGTGGGGAGAGTGTTAGTAAAGCGTCTGGAATGTTGCACCCGAGTACCAGGCTATGAAAACTGAGACATATTTGAACACGTTTCCCGATCACATGGTTGATCATACTCTAGTTTCCACATGCATGTTTTAGCTGAAGGTAGAATACCTTAAACCTGGGTAGTTGAAACCCGTGGAATGGGTACCATGCAATATGACTTCAAAGGGTCTTCATTTGCTCACCGAACCTCTCCAATCCTATCACTGCTGCGTTTATGCCCCTGTACACATGCTTGATTCTCTTTCGGAGACATAGCAATCCATAGGTTTTAAGATACTTACTAGTCAGGTACATTCTTAGGCTTTTAATATGCGGTGTTGAGTCCATTTCGTTGAGCAAGGAGTAGCTCTTGTCTATTCCATATTTGGCTTAAGGAAGTTTATCTGTGCTCATTTCAATCTCTGGTTTTATGCAGCACCCCAACTCACCTTTACCCTTAAGCAAGCATAAGTTGGTTTTCTAAATTTGAGACCCTGTTCTGTTCTGTAATTCAGTTCCTGTGTAGCCAAGTTTACATTCCGTGTATTACTGATATCTTATGATGTTTCTTTTTCTGTGTGACTTATTTCAGTTAGAATCATCATACCTGAATCCACTCATTGTGCTGCTAAGGGCCTGATGACATAGATTTCATTGCTGAGTGATATTGCTTTGTAAGTAAATACGACAACTCCTTTATCCATTTTTCACTTTCTGCGATATTGAACTTGTACCATAAACGAGGTTCTTGTAAACAGAGGCGTCCCAAACTTTGGGGTGGCTGTGTCTTTTTGATTTTAATTTCCCTAAGCTATAGGACCATAAGTGGAAGTGCCCTAGGCTCTGTTGCTTTGTTTTTTAGATGTTTCAGGAAACACCATACACTTCTCCCGAGTGTCTGTTGGCAATTTACATCCCGCCCATCAGCATAACAAGGTTCCCAGTTCTCCATGGCCTGTCCTGCCTTTCTGGATTTTACACTTTTTTCAGATGGCCCTTTTGACCGGGGGGAAGTGAGACTTCATTGTAGTGCAGATTTCCTTTGCAAGCTTGCTTGGTTGGCCAAAAAGGGCGTATGCGTTTTTTCCTGAATATATTCAGGAAAAAACGCATACGCCCTTTTTGGCCAAGTGCATCATTGTGGACGTTCTGCCTCTTTTCCTATGCTTTCAATGCAATTCCAGTCTACCTCCTGAAATCGGTTTCCTGCAATTCTGCCCCGCTTTCAAGTCCTCTTGGCAGCCTTACTTTAGTATATTTTTGGACGATAGCTGTCATTTATAACTCTGCAGGTTTGTGAATTACAGTGCCCCTGAGCTCCTTTCTTCAACTCGCTTTCTTTTGAGCTGGCCGCAACACCGCAGGATGGCTTCAGGCCCTAATCTGGTTCCGGCACGGCACGCTGAGCCTTTGGTTATTTCCTCCTCCTGGTGGGAAATGAGAGTTAAATTTGCCCGTCCAGACACCTCCAGCTAGTCTCTCATTGGTTCTCCCTATTCCTGTTCATCTTCCGCAGAAATTGCAAACTGGGCCAAACAGGAGTTTAAAGGCGCTGACTCTCCAAGTGGGGAGAGTGTTAGTAAAGCGTCTGGAATGTTGCACCCGAGTACCAGGCTACGAAAACTGAGACATATTTGAACACGTTTCCCGATCACATGGTTGATCATACTCTAGTTTCCACATGCATGTTTTAGCTGAAGGTAGAATACCTTAAACCTGGGTAGTTGAAACCCGTGGAATGGGTACCATGCAATATGACTTCAAAGGGTCTTCATTTGCTCACCGAACCTCTCCAATCCTATCACTGCTGCGTTTATGCCCCTGTACACATGCTTGATTCTCTTTCGGAGACATAGCAATCCATAGGTTTTAAGATACTTACTAGTCAGGTACATTCTTAGGCGTTTAATATGCGGTGTTGAGTCCATTTCGTTGAGCAAGGAGTAGCTCTTGTCTATTCCATATTTGGCTTAAGGAACTTTATCTGTGCTCATTTCAATCTCTGGTTTTATGCAGCACCCCAACTCACTTTACCCTTAAGCAAGCATAAGTTGGTTTTCTAAATTTGAGACCCTGTTCTGTTCTGTAATTCAGTTCCTGTGTAGCCAAGTTTACATTCCGTGTTTTACTGATATCTTATGATGTTTCTTTTTCTGTGTGACTTATTTCAGTTAGAATCATCATACCTGAATCCACTCATTGTGCTGCTAAGGGCCTGATGACATAGATTTCATTGCTGAGTGATATTGCTTTGTAAGTAAATACCACAACTTCTTTATCCATTTTTCACTTTCTGCGATGTTGAACTTGTACTGTAAACGAGGTTCTTGTAAACAGAGGCGTCCCAAACTTTGGGGTGGCTGTGTCTTTTTGATTTTAATTTCCCTAAGCTATAGGACCATAAGTGGAAGTGCCCTAGGCTCTGTTGCTTTGTTTTTTAGATGTTTCAGGAAACACCATACACTTCTCCCGAGTGTCTGTTGGCAATTTACATCCCTCCCATCAGCATAAAAAGGCTCCCAGTTCTCCATGGCCTGTCCTGCCTTTCTGGATTTTACACTTTTTTCAGATGGCCCTTTTGACCGGGGGGAAGTGAGACTTCATTGTAGTGCAGATTTCCTTTGCAAGCTTGCTTGGTTGGCCAAAAAGGGCGTATGCGTTTTTTCCTGAATATATTCAGGAAAAAACGCATACGCCCTTTTTGGCCAAGTGCATCATTGTGGACGTTCTGCCTCTTTTCCTATGCTTTCAATGCAATTCCAGTCTACCTCCTGAAATCGGTTTCCTGCAATTCTGCCCCGCTTTCAAGTCCTCTTGGCAGCCTTACTTCAGTATATTTTTGGACGATAGCTGTCATTTATAACTCTGCAGGTTTGTGAATTACAGTGCCCCTGAGCTCCTTTCTTCAACTCGCTTTCTTGTGACCTGGCCGCAACACCGCAGGATGGCTTCAGGCCCTAATCTGGTTCCGGCACGGCACGTTGAGCCTTTGGTTAATTCCTCTTCCTGGTGGGAAATGAGAGTTAAATTTGCCCGTCCAGACACCTCCAGCTAGTCTCTCATTGGTTCTCGCTATTCCTGTTCATCTTCCACAGAAATTGCAAACTGGGCCAAACAGGAGGTTAAAGGGACTGACTCTCCAAGTCGGGAGGGTGTTAGTAAAGCGTCTGGAATGTTGCACCCGAGTACCAGGGTACGAAAACTGAGACATATTTGAACACGTTTCCCGATCACATGGTTGATCATACTCTAGGTTCCACATGCATGTTTTAGCTGAAGGAAGAATACCTTAAACCTGGGTAGTTGAAACCCTTGGAATGGGTACTATGCAATATGACTTCAAAGGGTCTTCATTTGCTCACCGAACCTCTCCAATCCTATAACTGCTGCGTTTATGCCCCTGTACACATGCTTGATTCTCTTTCGGAGACATAGCAATCCATAGGTTTTAAGATACTTACTAGTCAGGTACATTCTTAGGCGTTTAATATGCGGTGTTGAGTCCATTTCGTTGAGCAAGGAGTAGCTCTTGTCTATTCCATATTTGGCTTAAGGAACTTTATCTGTGCTCATTTCAATCTCTGGTTTTATGCAGCACCCCAACTCACCTTTACCCTTAAGCAAGCATAAGTTGGTTTTCTAAATTTGAGACCCTGTTCTGTTTTGGAATTCAGTTCCTGTGTAGCCAAGTTTACATTCCGTGTATTACTGATATCTTATGATGTTTCTTTTTCTGTGTGACTTATTTCAGTTAGAATCATCGTACCTGAATCCACTCATTATGCTGCTACGGGCCTGATGACATAGATTTCATTGTTGAGTGATACTGCATTGTACGTAAGTACCACAACTTCTTTATCCATTTTTCACTTTCTGTGATATTGAACTTGTACGGTAAATGAGGTTCTTGTAAACAGAGGCGTCCCAAACTTTGGGGTGGCTGTGTCTTTTTGATTTTAATTTCCCTAAGCTATAGGACCATAAGTGGAAGTGCCCTAGGCTCTGTTGCTTTGTTTTTTAGATGTTTCAGGAAACACCATACACTTCTCCCGAGTGGCTGTTGGCAATTTACATCCCGCCCATCAGCATAACAAGGCTCCCAGTTCTCCATGGCCTGTCCTGCCTTTCTGGATTTTACACTTTTTTCAGATGGCCCTTTTGACCGGGGGGAAGTGAGACTTCATTGTAGTGCAGATTTCCTTTGCAAGCTTGCTTGGTTGGCCAAAAAGTGCGTATGCGTTTTTTCCTGAATATATTCAGGAAAAAACGCATACGCCCTTTTTGGCCAAGTGCATCATTGTGGACGTTCTGCCTCTTTTCCTATGCTTTCAATGCAATTCCAGTCTACCTCCTGAAATCGGTTTCCTGCAATTCTGCCCCGCTTTCAAGTCCTCTTGGCAGCCTTACTTCAGTATATTTTTGGACGATAGCTGTCATTTATAACTCTGCAGGTTTGTGAATTACAGTGCCCCTGAGCTCCTTTCTTCAACTCGCTTTCTTTTGAGCTGGCCGCAACACCGCAGGATGGCTTCAGGCCCTAATCTGGTTCCGGCACGGCAAGCTGAGCCTTTGGTTAATTCCTCTTCCTGGTGGGAAATGAGAGTTAAATTTGCCCGTCCAGACACCTCCAGCTAGTCTCTCATTGGTTCTCGCTATTCCTGTTCATCTTCCACAGAAATTGCAAACTGGGCCAAACAGGAGGTTAAAGGGACTGACTCTCCAAGTCGGGAGGATGTTAGTAAAGCGTCTAGAATGTTGCACCCGAGTACCAGGGTACGAAAACTGAGACATATTTGAACACGTTTCCCGATCACATGGTTCATCATACTCTAGTTTCCACATGCATGTTTTAGCTGAAGGTAGAATACCTTAAACCTGGGTAGTTGAAACCCGTGGAATGGGTACCATGCAATATGACTTCAAAGGGTCTTCATTTGCTCACCGAACCTCTCCAATCCTATCACTGCTGCGTTTATGCCCCTGTACACATGCTTGATTCTCTTTCGGAGACATAGCAATCCATAGGTTTTAAGATACTTACTAGTCAGGTACATTCTTAGGCGTTTAATATGCGGTGTTGAGTCCATTTCGTTGAGCAAGGAGTAGCTCTTGTCTATTCCATATTTGGCTTAAGGAACTTTATCTGTGCTCATTTCAATCTCTGGTTTTATGCAGCACCCCAACTCACCTTTCCCCTTAAGCAAACATAAGTTGGTTTTCTAAATTTGAGACCCTGTTCTGTTCTGTAATTCAGTTCCTGTGTAGCCAAGTTTACATTCCGTGTATTACTGATATCTTATGATGTTTCTTTTTCTGTGTGACTTATTTCAGTTAGAATCATCATACCTGAATCCACTCATTGTGCTGCTAAGGGCCTGATGACATAGATTTCATTGCTGAGTGATATTGCTTTGTAAGTAAATACCACAACTTCTTTATCCATTTTTCACTTTCTGCGATGTTGAACTTGTACGGTAAAGGAGGTTCTTGTAAACAGAGGCGTCCCAAACTTTGGGGTGGCTGTGTCTTTTTGATTTTAATTTCCCTAAGCTATAGGACCATAAGTGGAAGTGCCCTAGGCTCTGTTGCTTTGTTTTTTAGATGTTTCAGGAAACACAATACACTTCTCCTGAGTGGCTGTTGACAATTTACATCCCGCCCATCAGCATAACAAGGCTCCCAGTTCTCCATGGCCTGTCCTGCCTTTCTGGATTTTACACTTTTTTCAGATGGCCCTTTTGACCGGGGGGAAGTGAGACTTCATTGTAGTGCAGATTTCCTTTGCAAGCTTGCTTGGTTGGCCAAAAAGTGCGTATGCGTTTTTTCCTGAATATATTCAGGAAAAAACGCATACGCCCTTTTTGGCCAAGTGCATCATTGTGGACGTTCTGCCTCTTTTCCTATGCTTTCAATGCAATTCCAGTCTACCTCCTGAAATCGGTTTCCTGCAATTCTGCCCCGCTTTCAAGTCCTCTTGGCAGCCTTACTTCAGTATATTTTTGGACGATAGCTGTCATTTATAACTCTGCAGGTTTGTGAATTACAGTGCCCCTGAGCTCCTTTCTTCAACTCGCTTTCTTTTGAGCTGGCCGCAACACCGCAGGATGGCTTCAGGCCCTAATCTGGTTCCGGCACGGCAAGCTGAGCCTTTGGTTAATTCCTCTTCCTGGTGGGAAATGAGAGTTAAATTTGCCCGTCCAGACACCTCCAGCTAGTCTCTCATTGGTTCTCGCTATTCCTGTTCATCTTCCACAGAAATTGCAAACTGGGCCAAACAGGAGGTTAAAGGGACTGACTCTCCAAGTCGGGAGGATGTTAGTAAAGCGTCTGGAATGTTGCACCCGAGTACCAGGGTACGAAAACTGAGACATATTTGAACACGTTTCCCGATCACATGGTTGATCATACTCTAGTTTCCACATGCATGTTTTAGCTGAAGGTAGAATACCTTAAACCTGGGTAGTTGAAACCCGTGGAATGGGTACCATGCAATATGACTTCAAAGGGTCTTCATTTGCTCACCAAACCTCTCCAATCCTATCACTGCTGCGTTTATGCCCCTGTACACATGCTTGATTCTCTTTTGGAGACATAGCAATCCATAGGTTTTAAGATACTTACTAGTCAGGTACATTCTTAGGCGTTTAATATGCGGTGTTGAGTCCATTTCGTTGAGCAAGGAGTAGCTCTTGTCTATTCCATATTTGGCTTAAGGAACTTTATCTGTGCTCATTTCAATCTCTGGTTTTATGCAGCACCCCAACTCACCTTTACCCTTAAGCAAGCATAAGTTGGTTTTCTAAATTTGAGTCCCTGTTCTGTTCTGTAATTCAGTTCCTGTGTAGCCAAATTTACATTCCGTGTATTACTGATATCTTATGATGTTTCTTTTTCTGTGTGACTTATTTCAGTTAGAATCATCATACCTGAATCCACTCATTGTGCTGCTAAGGGCCTGATGACATAGATTTCATTGCTGAGTGATATTGCTTTGTAAGTAAATACCACAACTTCTTTATCCATTTTTCACTTTCTGCGATGTTGAACTTGTACTGTAAACGAGGTTCTTGTAAACAGAGGCGTCCCAAACTTTGGGGTGGCTGTGTCTTTTTGATTTTAATTTCCCTAAGCTATAGGACCATAAGTGGAAGTGCCCTAGGCTCTGTTGCTTTGTTTTTTAGATGTTTCAGGAAACACCATACACTTCTCCTGAGTGGCTGTTGACAATTTACATCCCGCCCATCAGCATAACAAGGCTCCCAGTTCTCCATGGCCTGTCCTGCCTTTCTGGATTTTACACTTTTTTCAGATGGCCCTTTTGACCGGGGGGAAGTGAGACTTCATTGTAGTGCAGATTTCCTTTGCAAGCTTGCTTGGTTGGCCAAAAAGGGCGTATGCGTTTTTTCCTGAATATATTCAGGAAAAAACGCATACGCTCTTTTTGGCCAAGTGCATCATTGTGGACGTTCTGCCTCTTTTCCTATGCTTTCAATGCAATTCCAGTCTACCTCCTGAAATCGGTTTCCTGCAATTCTGCCCCGCTTTCAAGTCCTCTTGGCAGCCTTACTTCAGTATATTTTTGGACGATAGCTGTCATTTATAACTCATCAGGTTTGTGAATTACAGTGTCCCTGAGCTCCTTTCTTCAACTCGCTTTCTTTTGAGCTGGCCGCAACACCGCAGGATGGCTTCAGGCCCTAATCTGGTTCCGGCACGGCAAGCTGAGCCTTTGGTTAATTCCTCTTCCTGGTGGGAAATGAGAGTTAAATTTGCCCGTCCAGACACCTCCAGCTAGTCTCTCATTGGTTCTCGCTATTCCTGTTCATCTTCCGCAGAAATTGCAAACTGGGCCAAACAGGAGGTTAAAGGGACTGACTCTCCAAGTCGGGAGGGTGTTAGTAAAGCGTCTGGAATGTTGCACCCGAGTACCAGGGTATGAAAACTGAGACATATTTGAACACGTTTCCCGATCACATGGTTGATCGTACTCTAGGTTCCACATGCATGTTTTAGCTGAAGGAAGAATACCTTAAACCTGGGTAGTTGAAACCCGTGGAATGGGTACCATGCAATATGACTTCAAAGGGTCTTCATTTGCTCACCGAACCTCTCCAATCCTATCACTGCTGCGTTTATGCCCCTGTACACATGCTTGATTCTCTTTCGGAGACATAGCAATCCATAGGTTTTAAGATACTTACTAGTCAGGTACATTCTTAGGCGTTTAATATGCGGTGTTGAGTCCATTTCGTTGAGCAAGGAGTAGCTCTTGTCTATTCCATATTTGGCTTAAGGAACTTTATCTGTGCTCATTTCAATCTCTGGTTTTATGCAGCACCCCAACTCACCTTTACCCTTAAGCAAGCATAAGTTGGTTTTCTAAATTTGAGACCCTGTTCTGTTCTGTAATTCAGTTCCTGTGTAGCCAAGTTTACATTCCGTGTATTACTGATATCTTATGATGTTTCTTTTTCTGTGTGACTTATTTCAGTTAGAATCATCATACCTGAATCCACTCATTGTGCTGCTAAGGGCCTGATGACATAGATTTCATTGCTGAGTGATATTGCTTTGTAAGTAAATACCACAACTTCTTTATCCATTTTTCACTTTCTGCGATGTTGAACTTGTACTGTAAACGAGGTTCTTGTAAACAGAGGCGTCCCAAACTTTGGGGTGGCTGTGTCTTTTTGATTTTAATTTCCCTAAGCTATAGGACCATAAGTGGAAGTGCCCTAGGCTCTGTTGCTTTGTTTTTTAGATGTTTCAGGAAACACCATACACTTCTCCCGAGTGTCTGTTGGCAATTTACATCCCTCCCATCAGCATAAAAAGGCTCCCAGTTCTCCATGGCCTGTCCTGCCTTTCTGGATTTTACACTTTTTTCAGATGGCCCTTTTGACCGGGGGGAAGTGAGACTTCATTGTAGTGCAGATTTCCTTTGCAAGCTTGCTTGGTTGGCCAAAAAGGGCGTATGCGTTTTTTCCTGAATATATTCAGGAAAAAACGCATACGCCCTTTTTGGCCAAGTGCATCATTGTGGACGTTCTGCCTCTTTTCCTATGCTTTCAAAGCAATTCCAGTCTACCTCCTGAAATCGGTTTCCTGCAATTCTGCCCCGCTTTCAAGTCCTCTTGGCAGCCTTACTTCAGTATATTTTTGGACGATAGCTGTCATTTATAACTCTGCAGGTTTGTGAATTACAGTGCCCCTGAGCTCCTTTCTTCAACTCGCTTTCTTTTGAGCTGGCCGCAACACCGCAGGATGGCTTCAGGCCCTAATCTGGTTCCGGCACGGCAAGCTGAGCCTTTGGTTAATTCCTCTTCCTGGTGGGAAATGAGAGTTAAATTTGCCCGTCCAGACACCTCCAGCTAGTCTCTCATTGGTTCTCGCTATTCCTGTTCATCTTCCACAGAAATTGCAAACTGGGCCAAACAGGAGGTTAAAGGGACTGACTCTCCAAGTCGGGAGGGTGTTAGTAAAGCGTCTGGCATGTTGCACCCGAGTACCAGGGTACGAAAACTGAGACATATTTGAACACGTTTCCCGATCACATGGTTCATCATACTCTAGTTTCCACATGCATGTTTTAGCTGAAGGTAGAATACCTTAAACCTGGGTAGTTGAAACCCGTGGAATGGGTACCATGCAATATGACTTCAAAGGGTCTTCATTTGCTCACCGAACCTCTCCAATCCTATCACTGCTGCGTTTATGCCCCTGTACACATGCTTGATTCTCTTTCGGAGACATAGCAATCCATAGGTTTTAAGATACTTACTAGTCAGGTACATTCTTAGGCGTTTAATATGCGGTGTTGAGTCCATTTCGTTGAGCAAGGAGTAGCTCTTGTCTATTCCATATTTGGCTTAAGGAACTTTATCTGTGCTCATTTCAATCTCTGGTTTTATGCAGCACCCCAACTCACCTTTACCCTTAAGCAAGCATAAGTTGGTTTTCTAAATTTGAGACCCTGTTCTGTTCTGTAATTCAGTTCCTGTGTAGCCAAGTTTACATTCCGTGTATTACTGATATCTTATGATGTTTCTTTTTCTGTGTGACTTATTTCAGTTAGAATCATCATACCTGAATCCACTCATTGTGCTGCTAAGGGCCTGATGACATAGATTTCATTGCTGAGTGATATTGCTTTGTAAGTAAATACCACAACTTCTTTATCCATTTTTCACTTTCTGCGATGTTGAACTTGTACTGTAAACGAGGTTCTTGTAAACAGAGGCGTCCCAAACTTTGGGGTGGCTGTGTCTTTTTGATTTTAATTTCCCTAATCTATAGGACCATAAGTGGAAGTGTCCTAGGCTCTATTGCTTTGTTTTTTAGATGTTTCAGGAAACACCATACACTTCTCCCGAGTGTCTGTTGGCAATTTACATCCCCCCCATCAGCATAAAAAGGCTCCCAGTTCTCCATGGCCTGTCCTGCCTTTCTGGATTTTACACTTTTTTCAGATGGCCCTTTTGACCGGGGGGAAGTGAGACTTCATTGTAGTGCAGATTTCCTTTGCAAGCTTGCTTGGTTGGCCAAAAAGGGCGTATGCGTTTTTTCCTGAATATATTCAGGAAAAAACGCATACGCCCTTTTTGGCCAAGTGCATCATTGTGGACGTTCTGCCTCTTTTCCTATGCTTTCAATGCAATTCCAGTCTACCTCCTGAAATCGGTTTCCTGCAATTCTGCCCCGCTTTCAAGTCCTCTTGGCAGCCTTACTTCAGTATATTTTTGGACGATAGCTGTCATTTATAACTCTGCAGGTTTGTGAATTACAGTGCCCCTGAGCTCCTTTCTTCAACTCGCTTTCTTTTGAGCTGTCCGCAACACCGCAGGATGGCTTCAGGCCCTAATCTGGTTCCGGCACGGCAAGCTGAGCCTTTGGTTAATTCCTCTTCCTGGTGGGAAATGAGAGTTAAATTTGCCCGTCCAGACACCTCCAGCTAGTCTCTCATTGGTTCTCGCTATTCCTGTTCATCTTCCACAGAAATTGCAAACTGGGCCAAACAGGAGGTTAAAGGGACTGACTCTCCAAGTCGGGAGGGTGTTAGTAAAGCGTCTGGAATGTTGCACCCGAGTACCAGGGTACGAAAACTGAGACATATTTGAACACGTTTCCCGATCACATGGTTGATCATACTCTAGTTTCCACATGCATGTTTTAGCTGAAGGTAGAATACCTTAAACCTGGGTAGTTGAAACCCGTGGAATGGGTACCATGCAATATGACTTCAAAGGGTCTTCATTTGCTCACCGAACCTCTCCAATCCTATCACTGCTGCGTTTATGCCCCTGTACACATGCTTGATTCTCTTTCGGAGACATAGCAATCCATAGGTTTTAAGATACTTACTAGTCAGGTACATTCTTAGGCGTTTAATATGCGGTGTTGAGTCCATTTCGTTGAGCAAGGAGTAGATCTTGTCTATTTCATATTTGGCTTAAGGAACTTTATCTGTGCTCATTTCAATCTCTGGTTTTATGCAGCACCCCAACTCACCTTTACCCTTAAGCAAGCATAAGTTGGTTTTCTAAATTTGAGACCCTGTTCTGTTCTGTAATTCAGTTCCTGTGTAGCCAAGTTTACATTCCGTGTATTACTGATATCTTATGATGTTTCTTTTTCTGTGTGACTTATTTCAGTTAGAATCATCATACCTGAATCCACTCATTGTGCTGCTAAGGGCCTGATGACATAGTTTTCATTGCTGAGTGATATTGCTTTGTAAGTAAATACCACAACTTCTTTATCCATTTTTCACTTTCTGCGATGTTGAACTTGTACTGTAAACGAGGTTCTTGTAAACAGAGGCGTCCCAAACTTTGGGGTGGCTGTGTCTTTTTGATTTTAATTTCCCTAATCTATAGGACCATAAGTGGAAGTGCCCTAGGCTCTGTTGCTTTGTTTTTTAGATGTTTCAGGAAACACCATACACTTCTCCCGAGTGTCTGTTGGCAATTTACATCCCTCCCATCAGCATAAAAAGGCTCCCAGTTCTCCATGGCCTGTCCTGCCTTTCTGGATTTTACACTTTTTTCAGATGGCCCTTTTGACCGGGGGGAAGTGAGACTTCATTGTAGTGCAGATTTCCTTTGCAAGCTTGCTTGGTTGGCCAAAAAGGGCGTATGCGTTTTTTCCTGAATATATTCAGGAAAAAACGCATACGCCCTTTTTGGCCAAGTGCATCATTGTGGACGTTCTGCCTCTTTTCCTATGCTTTCAATGCAATTCCAGTCTACCTCCTGAAATCGGTTTCCTGCAATTCTGCCCCGCTTTCAAGTCCTCTTGGCAGCCTTACTTCAGTATATTTTTGGACGATAGCTGTCATTTATAACTCTGCAGGTTTGTGAATTACAGTGCCCCTGAGCTCCTTTCTTCAACTCGCTTTCTTTTGAGCTGGCCGCAACACCGCAGGATGGCTTCAGGCCCTAATCTGGTTCCGGCACGGCAAGCTGAGCCTTTGGTTAATTCCTCTTCCTTGTGGGAAATGAGAGTTAAATTTGCCCGTCCAGACACCTCCAGCTAGTCTCTCATTGGTTCTCGCTATTCCTGTTCATCTTCCACAGAAATTGCAAACTGGGCCAAACAGGAGGTTAAAGGGACTGACTCTCCAAGTCGGGAGGGTGTTAGTAAAGCGTCTGGAATGTTGCACCCGAGTACCAGGGTACGAAAACTGAGACATATTTGAACACGTTTCCCGATCACATGGTTGATCATACTCTAGTTTCCACATGCATGTTTTAGCTGAAGGTAGAATACCTTAAACCAGGGTAGTTGAAACCCGTGGAATGGGTACCATGCAATATGACTTCAAAGGGTCTTCATTTGCTCACCGAACCTCTCCAATCCTATCACTGCTGCGTTTATGCCCCTGTACACATGCTTGATTCTCTTTCGGAGACATAGCAATCCATAGGTTTTAAGATACTTACTAGTCAGGTACATTCTTAGGCGTTTAATATGCGGTGTTGAGTCCATTTCGTTGAGCAAGGAGTAGCTCTTGTCTATTTCATATTTGGCTTAAGGAACTTTATCTGTGCTCATTTCAATCTCTGGTTTTATGCAGCACCCCAACTCACCTTTACCCTTAAGCAAGCATAAGTTGGTTTTCTAAATTTGAGACCCTGTTCTGTTCTGTAATTCAGTTCCTGTGTAGCCAAGTTTACATTCCGTGTATTACTGATATCTTATGATGTTTCTTTTTCTGTGTGACTTATTTCAGTTAGAATCATCATACCTGAATCCACTCATTGTGCTGCTAAGGGCCTGATGACATAGATTTCATTGCTGAGTGATATTGCTTTGTAAGTAAATACCACAACTTCTTTATCCATTTTTCACTTTCTGCGATGTTGAACTTGTACTGTAAACGAGGTTCTTGTAAACAGAGGCGTCCCAAACTTTGGGGTGGCTGTGTCTTTTTGATTTTAATTTCCCTAAGCTATAGGACCATAAGTGGAAGTGCCCTAGGCTCTGTTGCTTTGTTTTTTAGATGTTTCAGGAAACACCATACACTTCTCCCGAGTGTCTGTTGGCAATTTACATCCCTCCCATCAGCATAAAAAGGCTCCCAGTTCTCCATGGCCTGTCCTGCCTTTCTGGATTTTACACTTTTTTCAGATGGCCCTTTTGACCGGGGGGAAGTGAGACTTCATTGTAGTGCAGATTTCCTTTGCAAGCTTGCTTGGTTGGCCAAAAAGGGCGTATGCGTTTTTTCCTGAATATATTCAGGAAAAAACGCATACGCCCTTTTTGGCCAAGTGCATCATTGTGGACGTTCTGCCTCTTTTCCTATGCTTTCAATGCAATTCCAGTCTACCTCCTGAAATCGGTTTCCTGCAATTCTGCCCCGCTTTCAAGTCCTCTTGGCAGCCTTACTTCAGTATATTTTTGGACGATAGCTGTCATTTATAACTCTGCAGGTTTGTGAATTACAGTGCCCCTGAGCTCCTTTCTTCAACTCGCTTTCTTTTCAGCTGGCCGCAACACCGCAGGATGGCTTCAGGCCCTAATCTGGTTCCGGCACGGCAAGCTGAGCCTTTGGTTAATTCCTCTTCCTGGTGGGAAATGAGAGTTAAATTTGCCCGTCCAGACACCTCCAGCTAGTCTCTCATTGGTTCTCGCTATTCCTGTTCATCTTCCGCAGAAATTGCAAACTGGGCCAAACAGGAGGTTAAAGGGACTGACTCTCCAAGTCGGGAGGGTGTTAGTAAAGCATCTGGAATGTTGCACCCGAGTACCAGGGGAGGAAACCTGAGACATATTTGAACACGTCTCCCATTCACACGGTTGATCATACTCTGGGTTCCACATGCATGTTTTAGCTGAAGGAAAAATACCTTAAACCTGGAGAGTTGAGACCCGTGTAATGGGTACCATGCAATATGACTTCAAAGGGTCTTCATTTGCTCACCGAACTTCTCCAATCCTATCACTGCTGCGTTTATCCCCCTGTACAGACGCTTGATTCTCTTTTGGAGACATAGCAATCCATAGGTTTTAAGATACTTACTAGTCAGGTACATTCTTAGGCATTTAATATGGGGTGTTGAGTCCATTTCGTTGAGCAAGGAGTAGCTCTTGTCTATTCCATATTTGGCTTAAGGAACTTTATCTGTGCTCATTTCAATCTCTGGTTTTATGCAGCACCCCAACTCACCTTTCCCCTTAAGCAAGCATAAGTTGGTTTTCTAAATTTGAGACCCTGTTCTGTTTTGGAATTCAGTTCCTGTGTAGCCAAGTTTACATTCTGTGTATTAGTGATATCTTATGATGTTTCTTTTTCTGTGTGACTTATTTCAGTTAGAATCATCGTACCTGAATCCACTCATTATGCTGCTACGGGCCTGATGACATAGATTTCATTGTTGAGTGATACTGCATTGTACGTAAGTACCACAACTTCTTTATCCATTTTTCACTTTCTGTGATATTGAACTTGTACGGTAAATGAGGTTCTTGTAAACAGAGGCGTCCCAAACTTTGGGGTGGCTGTGTCTTTTTGATTTTAATTTCCCTAAGCTATAGGACCATAAGTGGAAGTGCCCTAGGCTCTGTTGCTTTGTTTTTTAGATGTTTCAGGAAACACCATACACTTCTCCCGAGTGGCTGTTGGCAATTTACATCCCGCCCATCAGCATAACAAGGCTCCCAGTTCTCCATGGCCTGCCCTGCCTTTCTGGATTTTACACTTTTTTCAGATGGCCCTTTTGACCGGGGGGAAGTGAGACTTCATTGTAGTGCAGATTTCCTTTGCAAGCTTGCTTGTTTGGCCAAAAAGGGCGTATGCGTTTTTTCCTGAATATATTCAGGAAAAAACGCATACGCCCTTTTTGGCCAAGTGCATCATTGTGGACGTTCTGCCTCTTTTCCTATGCTTTCAATGCAATTCCAGTCTACCTCCTGAAATCGGTTTCCTGCAATTCTGCCCCGCTTTCAAGTCCTCTTGGCAGCCTTACTTCAGTATATTTTTGGACGATAGCTGTCATTTATAACTCTGCAGGTTTGTGAATTACAGTGCCCCTGAGCTCCTTTCTTCAACTCTCTTTCTTTTGAGCTGGCAGCAACACCGCAGGATGGCTTCAGGCCCTAAACTTGTTCCGGCACGGCACGCTGAGCCTTTGGTTATTTCCTCTTCCTGGTGGGAAATGAGAGTTAAATTTGCCCGTCGAGACACCTCCAGCTAGTCTCTCATTGGTTCTCCCTATTCCTGTTCATCTTCCGCAGAAATTGCAAACTGGGCCAAACAGGAGGTTAAAGGCCCTGACTCTCCAAGTGGGGAGAGTTAGTAAAGCGTCAGGAATGTTGCACCCGAGTACCAGGGGACCAAAACTGAGACATATTTGAACACGTCTCCCGTTCACACGGTTGATCATACTCTGGGTTCCACATGCATGTTTTAGCTGAAGGAAGAATACCTTAAACCTGGAGAGTTGAGACCCGTGGAATGGGTACCATGCAATATGACTTCAAAGGGTCTTCATTTGCTCACCGAACCTCTCCAATCCTATCACTGCTGCGTTTATGCCCCTGTACACATGCTTGATTCTCTTTTGGAGACATAGCAATCCATAGGTTTTAAGATACTTACTAGTCAGGTACATTCTTAGGCGTTTAATATGGGGTGTTGAGTCCATTTCATTGAGCAAGGAGTAGCTCTTGTCTATTCCATATTTGGCTTAAGGAACTTTATCTGTGCTCATTTCAATCTCTGGTTTTATGCAGCACCCCAACTCACCTTTCCCCTTAAGCAAGCATAAGTTGGTTTTCTAAATTTGAGACCCTGTTCTGTTTTGGAATTCAGTTCCTGTGTAGCCAAGTTTACATTCCGTGTATTAGTAATATCTTATGATGTTTCTTTTTCTGTGTGACTTATTTCAGTTAGAATCATCATACCTGAATCCACTCATTATGCTGCTACGGGCCTAATGACATAGATTTCATTGCTGAGTGATACTGCATTGTACGTAAGTACCACAAGTTCTTTATCCATTTTTCACTTTCTGCGATATTGAACTTGTACGGTAAACGAGGTTCTTGTAAACAGAGGCGTCCCAAACTTTGGGGTGGCTGTGTCTTTTTGATTTTAATTTCCCTAAGCTATAGGACCATAAGTGGAAGTGCCCTAGGCCCTGTTGCTTTGTTTTTTAGATGTTTCAGGAAACACCATACACTTCTCCCGAGTGTCTGCTGGCAATTTACATCCCGCCCATCAGCATAACAAGGCTCCCAGTTCTCCATGGCCTGTCCTGCCTTTCTGGATTTTACACTTTTTTCAGATGGCCCTTTTGACCGGGGGGAAGTGAGACTTCATTGTAGTGCAGATTTCCTTTGCAAGTTTGCTTGGTTGGCCAAAAAGGGTGTATGCATTTTTTCCTGAATATATTCAGGAAAAAACGCATACGCCCTTTTTGGCCAAGTGCATCATTGTGGACGTTCTGCCTCTTTTCCTATGCTTTCAATGCAATTCCAGTCTACCTCCTGAAATCGGTTTCCTGCAATTCTGCCCCGCTTTCAAGTCCTCTTGGCAGCCTTACTTTAGTATATTTTTGGACGATAGCTGTCATTTATAACTCTGCAGGTTTGTGAATTACAGTGCCCCTGAGCTCCTTTCTTCAACTCGCTTTCTTTTGAGCTGGCCGCAACACCGCAGGATGGCTTCAGACCCTAATCTTGTTCCGGCACGGCACGCTGAGCCTTTGGTTATTTCCTCTTCCTGGTGGGAAATGAGAGTTAAATTTGCCCGTCCAGACACCTCCAGCTAGTCTCTCATTGGTTCTCCCTATTCCTGTTCATCTTCCACAGAAATTGCAAACTGGGCCAAACAGGAGGTTAAAGGCGCTGACTCTCCAAGTGGGGAGAGTGTTAGTAAAGTGTCAGGAATGTTGCACCCGAGTACCAGGGGACCAAAACTGAGACATATTTGAACACGTGTCCGTTCACACGGTTGATCATACTCTGGGTTCCACATGCATGTTTTAGCTGAAGGAAGAATACCTTAAACCTGGAGAGTTGAGACCCGTGGAATGGGTACCATGCAATATGACTTCAAAGGGTCTTCATTTGCTCACCGAACCTCTCCAATCCTATCACTGCTGCGTTTATCCCCCTGTACAGACGCTTGATTCTCTTTTGGAGACATAGCAATCCATAGGTTTTAAGATACTTACTAGTCAGGTACATTCTTAGGCATTTAATAAGGGGTGTTGAGTCCATTTCGTTGAGCAAGGAGTAGCTCTTGTCTATTCCATATTTGGCTTAAGGAACTTTATCTGTGCTCATTTCAATCTCTGGTTTTATGCAGCACCCCAACTCACCTTTCCCCTTAAGCAAGCATAAGTTGGTTTTCTAAATTTGAGACCCTGTTCTGTTCTGTAATTCAGTTCCTGTGTAGCCAAGTTTACATTCCGTGTATTACTGATATCTTATGATGTTTCTTTTTCTGTGTGACTTATTTCAGTTAGAATCATCATACCTGAATCCACTCATTGTGCTGCTAAGGGCCTGATGACATAGATTTCATTGCTGAGTGATATTGCTTTGTAAGTAAATACCACAACTTCTTTATCCATTTTTCACTTTCTGCGATGTTGAACTTGTACTGTAAACGAGGTTCTTGTAAACAGAGGCGTCCCAAACTTTGGGGTGGCTGTGTCTTTTTGATTTTAATTTCCCTAAGCTATAGGACCATAAGTGGAAGTGCCCTAGGCTCTGTTGCTTTGTTTTTTAGATGTTTCAGGAAACACCATACACTTCTCCCGAGTGTCTGTTGGCAATTTACATCCCGCCCATCAGCATAACAAGGCTCCCAGTTCTCCATGGCCTGTCCTGCCTTTCTGGATTTTACACTTTTTTCAGATGGCCCTTTTGACCGGGGGGAAGTGAGACTTCATTGTAGTGCAGATTTCCTTTGCAAGCTTGCTTGGTTGGCCAAAAAGGGCGTATGCGTTTTTTCCTGAATATATTCAGGAAAAAACGCATATGCCCTTTTTGGCCAAGTGCATCATTGTGGACGTTCTGCGTCTTTTCCTATGCTTTCAATGCAATTCCAGTCTACCTCCTGAAATCGGTTTCCTGCAATTCTGCCCCGCTTTCAAGTCCTCTTGGCAGCCTTACTTCAGTATATTTTTGGACGATAGCTGTCATTTATAACTCTGCAGTTTTGTGAATTACAGTGCCCCTGAGCTCCTTTCTTCAACTCGCTTTCTTTTGAGCTGGCCGCAACACCGCAGGATGGCTTCAGGCCCTAATCTGGTTCCGGCACGGCACGCTTAGCCTTTGGTTATTTCCTCTTCCTGGTGGGAAATGAGAGTTAAATTTGCCCGTCCAGACACCTCCAGCTAGTCTCTCATTGGTTCTCGCTATTCCTGTTCATCTTCCGCAGAAATTGCAAACTGGGCCAAACAGGAGGTTAAAGGGACTGACTCTCCAAGTCGGGAGGGTGTTAGTAAAGCGTCTGGAATGTTGCACCCGAGTACCAGGGGAGGAAAACTGAGAAATAATTGAACACGTCTCCCGTTCACACGGTTGATCATACTCTGGGTTCCACATGCATGTTTTAGCTGAAGGAAGAATACCTTAAACCTGGAGAGTTGAGACCCGTGTAATGGGTACCATGCAATATGACTTCAAAGGGTCTTCATTTGCTCACCGAACTTCTCCAATCCTATCACTGCTGCGTTTATCCCCCTGTACAGACGCTTGATTCTCTTTTGGAGACATAGCAATCCATAGGTTTTAAGATACTTACTAGTCAGGTACATTCTTCGGCATTTAATATGGGGTGTTGAGTCCATTTCGTTGAGCAAGGAGTAGCTCTTGTCTATTCCATATTTGGCTTAAGGAACTTTATCTGTGCTCATTTCAATCTCTGGTTTTATGCAGCACCCCAACTCACCTTTCCCCTTAAGCAAGCATAAGTTGGTTTTCTAAATTTGAGACCCTGTTCTGTTTTGGAATTCAGTTCCTGTGTAGCCAAGTTTACATTCTGTGTATTAGTGATATCTTATGATGTTTCTTTTTCTGTGTGACTTATTTCAGTTAGAATCATCGTACCTGAATCCACTCATTATGCTGCTACGGGCCTGATGACATAGATTTCATTGTTGAGTGATACTGCATTGTACGTAAGTATCACAACTTCTTTATCCATTTTTCACTTTCTGTGATATTGAACTTGTACGGTAAATTTGGTTCTTGTAAACAGAGGCGTCCCAAACTTTGGGGTGGCTGTGTCTTTTTGATTTTAATTTCCCTAAGCTATAGGACCATAAGTGGAAGTGCCCTAGGCTCTGTTGCTTTGTTTTTTAGATGTTTCAGGAAACACCATACACTTCTCCCGAGTGTCTGTTGGCAATTTACATCCCGCCCATCAGCATAACAAGGCTCCCAGTTCTCCATGGCCTGTCCTGCCTTTCTGGATTTTACACTTTTTTCAGATGGCCCTTTTGACCGGGGGGAAGTGAGACTTCATTGTAGTGCAGATTTCCTTTGCAAGCTTGCTTGGTTGGCCAAAAAGGGCGTATGCGTTTTTTCCTGAATATATTCAGGAAAAAACGCATACGCCCTTTTTGGCCAAGTGCATCATTGTGGACGTTCTGCCTCTTTTCCTATGCTTTCAATGCAATTCCAGTCTACCTCCTGAAATCGGTTTCCTGCAATTCTGCCCCGCTTTCAAGTCCTCTTGGCAGCCTTACTTCAGTATATTTTTGGACGATAGCTGTCATTTATAACTCTGCAGGTTTGTGAATTACAGTGCCCCTGAGCTCCTTTCTTCAACTCGCTTTCTTTTGAGCTGGCCGCAACACCGCAGGATGGCTTCAGGCCCTAATCTGGTTCCGGCACGGCAAGCTGAGCCTTTGGTTAATTCCTCTTCCTGGTGGGAAATGAGAGTTAAATTTGCCCGTCCAGACACCTCCAGCTAGTCTCTCATTGGTTCTCGCTATTCCTGTTCATCTTCCACAGAAATTGCAAACTGGGTCAAACAGGAGGTTAAAGGGACTGACTCTCCAAGTCGGGAGGGTGTTAGTAAAGCGTCTGGAATGTTGCACCCGAGTACCAGGGTACGAAAACTGAGACATATTTGAACACGTTTCCCGATCACATGGTTCATCATACTCTAGTTTCCACATGCATGTTTTAGCTGAAGGTAGAATACCTTAAACCTGGGTAGTTGAAACCCATGGAATGGGTACCATGCAATATGACTTCAAAGGGTCTTCATTTGCTCACCGAACCTCTCCAATCCTATCACTGCTGCGTTTATGCCCCTGTACACATGCTTGATTCTCTTTCGGAGACATAGCAATCCATAGGTTTTAAGATACTTACTAGTCAGGTACATTCTTAGGCGTTTAATATGCGGTGTTGAGTCCATTTCGTTGAGCAAGGAGTAGCTCTTGTCTATTCCATATTTGGCTTAAGGAACTTTATCTGTGCTCATTTCAATCTCTGGTTTTATGCAGCACCCCAACTCACCTTTACCCTTAAGCAAGCATAAGTTGGTTTTCTAAATTTGAGACCCTGTTCTGTTCTGTAATTCAGTTCCTGTGTAGCCAAGTTTACATTCCGTGTATTACTGATATCTTATGATGTTTCTTTTTCTGTGTGACTTATATCAGTTAGAATCATCATACCTGAATCCACTCATTGTGCTGCTAAGGGCCTGATGACATAGATTTCATTGCTGAGTGATATTGCTTTGTAAGTAAATACCACAACTTCTTTATCCATTTTTCACTTTCTGCGATGTTGAACTTGTACTGTAAACGAGGTTCTTGTAAACAGAGGCGTCCCAAACTTTGGGGTGGCTGTGTCTTTTTGATTTTAATTTCCCTAAGCTATAGGACCATAAGTGGAAGTGCCCTAGGCCCTGTTGCTTTGTTTTTTAGATGTTTCAGGAAACACCATACACTTCTCCCGAGTGTCTGCTGGCAATTTACATCCCGCCCATCAGCATAACAAGGCTCCCAGTTCTCCATGGCCTGTCCTGCCTTTCTGGATTTTACACTTTTTTCAGATGGCCCTTTTGACCGGGGGGAAGTGAGACTTCATTGTAGTGCAGATTTCCTTTGCAAGTTTGCTTGGTTGGCCAAAAAGGGTGTATGCATTTTTTCCTGAATATATTCAGGAAAAAACGCATACGCCCTTTTTGGCCAAGTGCATCATTGTGGACGTTCTGCCTCTTTTCCTATGCTTTCAATGCAATTCCAGTCTACCTCCTGAAATCGGTTTCCTGCAATTCTGCCCCGCTTTCAAGTCCTCTTGGCAGCCTTACTTTAGTATATTTTTGGACGATAGCTGTCATTTATAACTCTGCAGGTTTGTGAATTACAGTGCCCCTGAGCTCCTTTCTTCAACTCGCTTTCTTTTGAGCTGGCCGCAACACCGCAGGATGGCTTCAGACCCTAATCTTGTTCCGGCACGGCACGCTGAGCCTTTGGTTATTTCCTCTTCCTGGTGGGAAATGAGAGTTAAATTTGCCCGTCCAGACACCTCCAGCTAGTCTCTCATTGGTTCTCCCTATTCCTGTTCATCTTCCACAGAAATTGCAAACTGGGCCAAACAGGAGGTTAAAGGCGCTGACTCTCCAAGTGGGGAGAGTGTTAGTAAAGTGTCAGGAATGTTGCACCCGAGTACCAGGGGACCAAAACTGAGACATATTTGAACACGTGTCCGTTCACACGGTTGATCATACTCTGGGTTCCACATGCATGTTTTAGCTGAAGGAAGAATACCTTAAACCTGGAGAGTTGAGACCCGTGGAATGGGTACCATGCAATATGACTTCAAAGGGTCTTCATTTGCTCACCGAACCTCTCCAATCCTATCACTGCTGCGTTTATCCCCCTGTACAGACGCTTGATTCTCTTTTGGAGACATAGCAATCCATAGGTTTTAAGATACTTACTAGTCAGGTACATTCTTAGGCATTTAATAAGGGGTGTTGAGTCCATTTCGTTGAGCAAGGAGTAGCTCTTGTCTATTCCATATTTGGCTTAAGGAACTTTATCTGTGCTCATTTCAATCTCTGGTTTTATGCAGCACCCCAACTCACCTTTCCCCTTAAGCAAGCATAAGTTGGTTTTCTAAATTTGAGACCCTGTTCTGTTCTGTAATTCAGTTCCTGTGTAGCCAAGTTTACATTCCGTGTATTACTGATATCTTATGATGTTTCTTTTTCTGTGTGACTTATTTCAGTTAGAATCATCATACCTGAATCCACTCATTGTGCTGCTAAGGGCCTGATGACATAGATTTCATTGCTGAGTGATATTGCTTTGTAAGTAAATACCACAACTTCTTTATCCATTTTTCACTTTCTGCGATGTTGAACTTGTACTGTAAACGAGGTTCTTGTAAACAGAGGCGTCCCAAACTTTGGGGTGGCTGTGTCTTTTTGATTTTAATTTCCCTAAGCTATAGGACCATAAGTGGAAGTGCCCTAGGCTCTGTTGCTTTGTTTTTTAGATGTTTCAGGAAACACCATACACTTCTCCCGAGTGTCTGTTGGCAATTTACATCCCGCCCATCAGCATAACAAGGCTCCCAGTTCTCCATGGCCTGTCCTGCCTTTCTGGATTTTACACTTTTTTCAGATGGCCCTTTTGACCGGGGGGAAGTGAGACTTCATTGTAGTGCAGATTTCCTTTGCAAGCTTGCTTGGTTGGCCAAAAAGGGCGTATGCGTTTTTTCCTGAATATATTCAGGAAAAAACGCATATGCCCTTTTTGGCCAAGTGCATCATTGTGGACGTTCTGCGTCTTTTCCTATGCTTTCAATGCAATTCCAGTCTACCTCCTGAAATCGGTTTCCTGCAATTCTGCCCCGCTTTCAAGTCCTCTTGGCAGCCTTACTTCAGTATATTTTTGGACGATAGCTGTCATTTATAACTCTGCAGTTTTGTGAATTACAGTGCCCCTGAGCTCCTTTCTTCAACTCGCTTTCTTTTGAGCTGGCCGCAACACCGCAGGATGGCTTCAGGCCCTAATCTGGTTCCGGCACGGCACGCTTAGCCTTTGGTTATTTCCTCTTCCTGGTGGGAAATGAGAGTTAAATTTGCCCGTCCAGACACCTCCAGCTAGTCTCTCATTGGTTCTCCCTATTCCTGTTCATCTTCCGCAGAAATTGCAAACTGGGCCAAACAGGAGGTTAAAGGCGCTGACTCTCCAAGTGGGGAGAGTGTTAGTAAAGCGTCTGGAATGTTGCACCCGGGTACCAGGGGATCAAAACTGAGACATATTTGAACACGTCTCCCGTTCACACGGTTGATCATACTCTGGGTTCCACATGCATGTTTTAGCTGAAGGAAGAATACCTTAAACCTGGAGAGTTGAGACCCGTGGAATGGGTACCATGCAATATGACTTCAAAGTGTCTTCATTTGCTCACCGAACCTCTCCAATCCTATCACTGCTGTGTTTATGCCCCTGTACACATGCTTGATTCTCTTTCGGAGACATAGCAATCCATAGGTTTTAAGATACTTACTAGTCAGGTACATTCTTAGGCGTTTAATATGCGGTGTTGAGTCCATTTCGTTGAGCAAGGAGTAGCTCTTGTCTATTCCATATTTGGCTTAAGGAACTTTATCTGTGCTCATTTCAATCTCTGGTTTTATGCAGCACCCGAACTCACCTTTACCCTTAAGCAAGCATAAGTTGGTTTTCTAAATTTGAGACCCTGTTCTGTTCTGTAATTCAGTTCCTGTGTAGCCAAGTTTACATTCCGTGTATTACTGATATCTTATGATGTTTCTTTTTCTGTGTGACTTATATCAGTTAGAATCATCATACCTGAATCCACTCATTGTGCTGCTAAGGGCCTGATGACATAGATTTCATTGCTGAGTGATATTGCTTTGTAAGTAAATACCACAACTTCTTTATCCATTTTTCACTTTCTGCGATGTTGAACTTGTACTGTAAACGAGGTTCTTGTAAACAGAGGCGTCCCAAACTTTGGGGTGGCTGTGTCTTTTTGATTTTAATTTCCCTAAGCTATAGGACCATAAGTGGAAGTGCCCTAGGCTCTGTTGCTTTGTTTTTTAGATGTTTCAGGAAACACCATACACTTCTCCCGAGTGGCTGTTGGCAATTTACATCCCGTCCATCAGCATAACAAGGCTCCCAGTTCTCCATGGCCTGTCCTGCCTTTCTGGATTTTACACTTTTTTCAGATGGCCCTTTTGACCAGGGGGAAGTGAGACTTCATTGTAGTGCAGATTTCCTTTGCAAGCTTGCTTGGTTGGCCAAAAAGGGCGTATGCGTTTTTTCCTGAATATATTCAGGAAAAAACGCATACGCCCTTTTTGGCCAAGTGCATCATTGTGGACGTTCTGCCTCTTTTCCTATGCTTTCAATGCAATTCCAGTCTACCTCCTGAAATCGGTTTCCTGCAATTCTGCCCCGCTTTCAAGTCCTCTTGGCAGCCTTACTTCAGTATATTTTTGGACGATAGCTGTCATTTATAACTCTGCAGGTTTGTGAATTACAGTGCCCCTGAGCTCCTTTCTTCAACTCGCTTTCTTGTGACCTGGCCGCAACACCGCAGGATGGCTTCAGGCCCTAATCTGGTTCCGGCATGGCACGCTGAGCCTTTGGTTAATTCCTCTTCCTGGTGGGAAATGAGAGTTAAATTTGCCCGTCCAGACACCTCCAGCTAGTCTCTCATTGGTTCTCGCTATTCCTGTTCATCTTCCGCAGAAATTGCAAACTGGGCCAAACAGGAGGTTAAAGGGACTGACTCTCCAAGTCGGGAGGGTGTTAGTAAAGCGTCTGGAATGTTGCACCCGAGTACCAGGGGAGGAAAACTGAGAAATAATTGAACACGTCTCCCGTTCACACGGTTGATCATACTCTGGGTTCCACATGCATGTTTTAGCTGAAGGAAGAATACCTTAAACCTGGAGAGTTGAGACCCGTGTAATGGGTACCATGCAATATGACTTCAAAGGGTCTTCATTTGCTCACCGAACTTCTCCAATCCTATCACTGCTGCGTTTATCCCCCTGTACAGACGCTTGATTCTCTTTTGGAGACATAGCAATCCATAGGTTTTAAGATACTTACTAGTCAGGTACATTCTTAGGCATTTAATATGGGGTGTTGAGTCCATTTCGTTGAGCAAGGAGTAGCTCTTGTCTATTCCATATTTGGCTTAAGGAACTTTATCTGTGCTCATTTCAATCTCTGGTTTTATGCAGCACCCCAACTCACCTTTCCCCTTAAGCAAGCATAAGTTGGTTTTCTAAATTTGAGACCCTGTTCTGTTTTGGAATTCAGTTCCTGTGTAGCCAAGTTTACATTCTGTGTATTAGTGATATCTTATGATGTTTCTTTTTCTGTGTGACTTATTTCAGTTAGAATCATCGTACCTGAATCCACTCATTATGCTGCTACGGGCCTGATGACATAGATTTCATTGTTGAGTGATACTGCATTGTACGTAAGTATCACAACTTCTTTATCCATTTTTCACTTTCTGTGATATTGAACTTGTACGGTAAATTTGGTTCTTGTAAACAGAGGCGTCCCAAACTTTGGGGTGGCTGTGTCTTTTTGATTTTAATTTCCCTAAGCTATAGGACCATAAGTGGAAGTGCCCTAGGCTCTGTTGCTTTGTTTTTTAGATGTTTCAGGAAACACCATACACTTCTCCCGAGTGTCTGTTGGCAATTTACATCCCGCCCATCAGCATAACAAGGCTCCCAGTTCTCCATGGCCTGTCCTGCCTTTCTGGATTTTACACTTTTTTCAGATGGCCCTTTTGACCGGGGGGAAGTGAGACTTCATTGTAGTGCAGATTTCCTTTGCAAGCTTGCTTGGTTGGCCAAAAAGGGCGTATGCGTTTTTTCCTGAATATATTCAGGAAAAAACGCATACGCCCTTTTTGGCCAAGTGCATCATTGTGGACGTTCTGCCTCTTTTCCTATGCTTTCAATGCAATTCCAGTCTACCTCCTGAAATCGGTTTCCTGCAATTCTGCCCCGCTTTCAAGTCCTCTTGGCAGCCTTACTTCAGTATATTTTTGGACGATAGCTGTCATTTATAACTCTGCAGGTTTGTGAATTACAGTGCCCCTGAGCTCCTTTCTTCAACTCGCTTTCTTTTGAGCTGGCCGCAACACCGCAGGATGGCTTCAGGCCCTAATCTGGTTCCGGCACGGCAAGCTGAGCCTTTGGTTAATTCCTCTTCCTGGTGGGAAATGAGAGTTAAATTTGCCCGTCCAGACACCTCCAGCTAGTCTCTCATTGGTTCTCGCTATTCCTGTTCATCTTCCACAGAAATTGCAAACTGGGTCAAACAGGAGGTTAAAGGGACTGACTCTCCAAGTCGGGAGGGTGTTAGTAAAGCGTCTGGAATGTTGCACCCGAGTACCAGGGTACGAAAACTGAGACATATTTGAACACGTTTCCCGATCACATGGTTCATCATACTCTAGTTTCCACATGCATGTTTTAGCTGAAGGTAGAATACCTTAAACCTGGGTAGTTGAAACCCATGGAATGGGTACCATGCAATATGACTTCAAAGGGTCTTCATTTGCTCACCGAACCTCTCCAATCCTATCACTGCTGCGTTTATGCCCCTGTACACATGCTTGATTCTCTTTCGGAGACATAGCAATCCATAGGTTTTAAGATACTTACTAGTCAGGTACATTCTTAGGCGTTTAATATGCGGTGTTGAGTCCATTTCGTTGAGCAAGGAGTAGCTCTTGTCTATTCCATATTTGGCTTAAGGAACTTTATCTGTGCTCATTTCAATCTCTGGTTTTATGCAGCACCCCAACTCACCTTTACCCTTAAGCAAGCATAAGTTGGTTTTCTAAATTTGAGACCCTGTTCTGTTCTGTAATTCAGTTCCTGTGTAGCCAAGTTTACATTCCGTGTATTACTGATATCTTATGATGTTTCTTTTTCTGTGTGACTTATATCAGTTAGAATCATCATACCTGAATCCACTCATTGTGCTGCTAAGGGCCTGATGACATAGATTTCATTGCTGAGTGATATTGCTTTGTAAGTAAATACCACAACTTCTTTATCCATTTTTCACTTTCTGCGATGTTGAACTTGTACTGTAAACGAGGTTCTTGTAAACAGAGGCGTCCCAAACTTTGGGGTGGCTGTGTCTTTTTGATTTTAATTTCCCTATTCTATAGGACCATAAGTGGAAGTGCCCTAGGCTCTGTTGCTTTGTTTTTTAGATGTTTCAGGAAACACCATACACTTCTCCCGAGTGTCTGTTGGCAATTTACATCCCGCCCATCAGCATAACAAGGCTCCCAGTTCTCCATGGCCTGTCCTGCCTTTCTGGATTTTACACTTTTTTCAGATGGCCCTTTTGACCGGGGGGAAGTGAGACTTCATTGTAGTGCAGATTTCCTTTGCAAGCTTGCTTGGTTGGCCAAAAAGGGCATATGCGTTTTTTCCTGAATATATTCAGGAAAAAACGCATATGCCCTTTTTGGCCAAGTGCATCATTGTGGACGTTCTGCCTCTTTTCCTATGCTTTCAATGCAATTCCAGTCTACCTCCTGAAATCGGTTTCCTGCAATTCTGCACCGCTTTCAAGTCCTCTTGGCAGCCTTACTTCACTATATTTTTGGACGATAGCTGTCATTTATAACTCTGCAGGTTTGTGAATTACAGTGCCCCTGAGCTCCTTTCTTCAACTCGCTTTCTTTTGAGCTGGCCGCAACACCGCAGGATGGCTTCAGGCCCTAATCTGGTTCTGGCACGGCACGCTGAGCCTTTGGTTAATTCCTCTTCCTGGTGGGAAATGAGAGTTAAATTTGCCCGTCCAGACACCTCCAGCTAGTCTCTCATTGGTTCTCGCTATTCCTGTTCATCTTCTGCAGAAATTGCAAACTGGGCCAAACAGGAGGTTAAAGGGACTGACTCTCCAAGTCGGGAGGGTGTTAGTAAAGCATCTGGAATGTTGCACCCGAGTACCAGGGGAGGAAAACTGAGACATATTTGAACACGTCTCCCGTTCACACGGTTGATCATACTCTGGGTTCCACATGCATGTTTTAGCTGAAGGAAGAATACCTTAAACCTGGAGAGTTGAGACCCGTGTAATGGGTACCATGCAATATGACTTCAAAGGGTCTTCATTTGCTCACCGAACCTCTCCAATCCTATCACTGCTGCGTTTATGCCCCTGTACACATGCTTGATTCTCTTTCGGAGACATAGCAATCCATAGGTTTTAAGATACTTACTAGTCAGGTACATTCTTAGGCGTTTAATATGCGGTGTTGAGTCCATTTCGTTGAGCAAGGAGTAGCTCTTGTCTATTCCATATTTGGCTTAAGGAACTTTATCTGTGCTCATTTCAATCTCTGGTTTTATGCAGCACCCCAACTCACCTTTCCCCTTAAGCAAGCATAAGTTGGTTTTCTAAATTTGAGACCCTGTTCTGTTTTGGAATTCAGTTCCTGTGTAGCCAAGTTTACATTCTGTGTATTAGTGATATCTTATGATGTTTCTTTTTCTGTGTGACTTATTTCAGTTAGAATCATCGTACCTGAATCCACTCATTATGCTGCTACGGGCCTGATGACATAGATTTCATTGTTGAGTGATACTGCATTGTACGTAAGTACCACAACTTCTTTATCCATTTTTCACTTTCTGTGATATTGAACTTGTACGGTAAATGAGGTTCTTGTAAACAGAGGCGTCCCAAACTTTGGGGTGGCTGTGTCTTTTTGATTTTAATTTCCCTAAGCTATAGGACCATAAGTGGAAGTGCCCTAGGCTCTGTTGCTTTGTTTTTTAGATGTTTCAGGAAACACCATACACTTCTCCCGAGTGGCTGTTGGCAATTTACATCCCGCCCATCAGCATAACAAGGCTCCCAGTTCTCCATGGCCTGCCCTGCCTTTCTGGATTTTACACTTTTTTCAGATGGCCCTTTTGACCGGGGGGAAGTGAGACTTCATTGTAGTGCAGATTTCCTTTGCAAGCTTGCTTGGTTGGCCAAAAAGGGCGTATGCGTTTTTTCCTGAATATATTCAGGAAAAAACGCATACGCCCTTTTTGGCCAAGTGCATCATTGTGGACGTTCTGCCTCTTTTCCTATGCTTTCAATGCAATTCCAGTCTACCTCCTGAAATCGGTTTCCTGCAATTCTGCCCCGCTTTCAAGTCCTCTTGGCAGCCTTACTTCAGTATATTTTTGGACGATAGCTGTCATTTATAACTCTGCAGGTTTGTGAATTACAGTGCCCCTGAGCTCCTTTCTTCAACTCGCTTTCTTGTGACCTGGCCGCAACACCGCAGGATGGCTTCAGGCCCTAATCTGGTTCCGGCACGGCACGCTGAGCCTTTGGTTAATTCCTCTTCCTGGTGGGAAATGAGAGTTAAATTTGCCCGTCCAGACACCTCCAGCTAGTCTCTCATTGGTTCTCGCTATTCCTGTTCATCTTCCGCAGAAATTGCAAACTGGGCCAAACAGGAGGTTAAAGGGACTGACTCTCCAAGTCGGGAGGGTGTTAGGAAAGCGTCTGGAATGTTGCACCCGAGTACCAGGGTACGAAAACTGAGACATATTTGAACACGTTTCCCGATCACATGGTTGATCGTACTCTAGGTTCCACATGCATGTTTTAGCTGAAGGAAGAATACCTTAAACCTGGGTAGTTGAAACCCGTGGAATGGGTACTATGCAATATGACTTCAAAGGGTCTTCATTTGCTCACCGAACCTCTCCAATCCTATCACTGCTGCGTTTATGCCCCTGTACACATGCTTGATTCTCTTTCGGAGACATAGCAATCCATAGGTTTTAAGATACTTACTAGTCAGTTACATTCTTAGGCGTTTAATATGCGGTGTTGAGTCCATTTCGTTGAGCAAGGAGTAGCTCTTGTCTATTCCATATTTGGCTTAAGGAACTTTATCTGTGCTCATTTCAATCTCTGGTTTTATGCAGCACCCCAACTCACCTTTACCCTTAAGCAAGCATAAGTTGGTTTTCTAAATTTGAGACCCTGTTCTGTTCTGTAATTCAGTTCCTGTGTAGCCAAGTTTACATTCCGTGTATTACTGATATCTTATGATGTTTCTTTTTCTGTGTGACTTATTTCAGTTAGAATCATCATACCTGAATCCACTCATCGTGCTGCTAAGGGCCTGATGACATAGATTTCATTGCTGAGTGATATTGCTTTGTAAGTAAATACCACAACTTCTTTATCCATTTTTCACTTTCTGCGATGTTGAACTTGTACTGTAAACGAGGTTCTTGTAAACAGAGGCGTCCCAAACTTTGGGGTGGCTGTGTCTTTTAGATTTAAATTTCCCTAAGCTATAGGACCATAAGTGGAAGTGCTCTAGGCTCTGTTGCTTTGTTTTTTAGATGTTTCAGGAAACACCATACACTTCTCCCGAGTGTCTGTTGGCAATTTACATCCCGCCCATCAGCATAACAAGGCTCCCAGTTCTCCATGGCCTGTCCTGCCTTTCTGGATTTTACACTTTTTTCAAATGGCCCTTTTGACCGGGGGGAAGTGAGACTTCATTGTAGTGCAGATTTCCTTTGCAAGCTTGCTTGGTTGGCCAAAAAGGGCGTATGCGTTTTTTCCTGAATATATTCAGGAAAAAACGCATATGCCCTTTTTGGGCAAGTGCATCATTGTGGACGTTCTGCCTCTTTTCCTATGCTTTCAATGCAATTCCAGTCTACCTCCTGAAATCGGTTTCCTGCAATTCTGCCCCGCTTTCAAGTCCTCTTGGCAGCCTTACTTCAGTATATTTTTGGATGATAGCTGTCATTTATAACTCTGCAGGTTTGTGAATTACAGTGCCCCTGAGCTCCTTTCTTCAACTCGCTTTCTTGTGACCTGGCCGCAACACCGCAGGATGGCTTCAGGCCCTAATCTGGTTCCGGCACGGCAAGCTGAACCTTTGGTTAATTCCTCTTCCTGGTGGGAAATGAGAGTTAAATTTGCCCGTCCAGACACCTCCAGCTAGTCTCTCATTGGTTCTCGCTATTCCTGTTCATCTTCCACAGAAATTGCAAACTGGGCCAAACAGGAGGTTAAAGGGGCTGACTCTCCAAGTCGGGAGGGTGTTAGTAAAGCGTCTGGAATGTTGCACCCGAGTACCAGGGTACGAAAACTGAGACATATTTGAACACGTTTCCCGATCACATGGTTGATCATACTCTAGTTTCCACATGCATGTTTTAGCTGAAGGTAGAATACCTTAAACCTGGGTAGTTGAAACCCGTGGAATGGGTACCATGCAATATGACTTCAAAGGGTCTTCATTTGCTCACCGAACCTCTCCAATCCTATCACTGCTGCGTTTATGCCCCTGTACACATGCTTGATTCTCTTTCGGAGACATAGCAATCCATAGGTTTTAAGATACTTACTAGTCAGGTACATTCTTAGGCGTTTAATATGCGGTGTTGAGTCCATTTCATTGAACAAGGAGTAGGTCTTGTCTATTCCATATTTGGCTTAAGGAAATTTATCTGTGCTCATTTCAATCTCTGGTTTTATGCAGCACCCCAACTCACCTTTACCCTTAAGCAAGCATAAGTTGGTTTTCTAAATTTGAGACCCTGTTCTGTTCTGTAATTCAGTTCCTGTGTAGCCAAGTTTACATTCCGTGTATTACTGATATCTTATGATGTTTCTTTTTCTGTGTGACTTATATCAGTTAGAATCATCATACCTGAATCCACTCATTGTGCTGCTAAGGGCCTGATGACATAGATTTCATTGCTGAGTGATATTGCTTTGTAAGTAAATACCACAACTTCTTTATCCATTTTTCACTTTCTGCGATGTTGAACTTGTACTGTAAACGAGGTTCTTGTAAACAGAGGCGTCCCAAACTTTGGGGTGGCTGTGTCTTTTTGATTTTAATTTCCCTAAGCTATAGGACCATAAGTGGAAGTGCCCTAGGCTCTGTTGCTTTGTTTTTTAGATGTTTCAGGAAACACCATACACTTCTCCCGAGTGTCTGTTGGCAATTTACATCCGCCCATCAGCATAACAAGGCTCCCAGTTCTCCATGGCCTGTCCTGCCTTTCTGGATTTTACACTTTTTTCAGATGGCCCTTTTGACCGGGGGGAAGTGAGACTTCATTGTAGTGCAGATTTCCTTTGCAAGCTTGCTTGGTTGGCCAAAAAGGGCGTATGCGTTTTTTCCTGAATATATTCAGGAAAAAACGCATACGCCCTTTTTGGCCAAGTGCATCATTGTGGACGTTCTGCCTCTTTTCCTATGCTTTCAATGCAATTCCAGTCTACCTCCTGAAATCGGTTTCCTGCAATTCTGCCCCGCTTTCAAGTCCTCTTGGCAGCCTTACTTCAGTATATTTTTGGACGATAGCTGTCATTTATAACTCTGCAGGTTTGTGAATTACAGTGCCCCTGAGCTCCTTTCTTCAACTCGCTTTCTTTTGAGCTGGCCGCAACACCGCAGGATGGCTTCAGGCCCTAATCTGGTTCCGGCACGGCACGCTGAGCCTTTGGTTAATTCCTCTTCCTGGTGGGAAATGAGAGTTAAATTTGCCCGTCCAGACACCTCCAGCTAGTCTCTCATTGGTTCTCGCTATTCCTGTTCATCTTCCGCAGAAATTGCAAACTGGGCCAAACAGGAGGTTAAAGGGACTGACTCTCCAAGTCGGGAGGGTGTTAGTAAAGCGTCTGGAATGTTGCACCCGAGTACCAGGGTACGAAAACTGAGACATATTTGAACACGTTTCCCGATCACATGGTTGATCATACTCTAGTTTCCACATGCATGTTTTAGCTGAAGGTAGAATACCTTAAACCTGGGTAGTTGAAACCCGTGGAATGGGTACCATGCAATATGACTTCAAAGGGTCTTCATTTGCTCACCGAACCTCTCCAATCCTATCACTGCTGCGTTTATGCCCCTGTACAGACGCTTGATTCTCTTTTGGAGACATAGCAATCCATAGGTTTTAAGATACTTACTAGTCAGGTACATTCTTAGGCATTTAATATGGGGTGTTGAGTCCATTTCGTTGAGCAAGGAGTAGCTCTTGTCTATTCCATATTTGGCTTAAGGAACTTTATCTGTGCTCATTTCAATCTCTGGTTTTATGCAGCACCCCAACTCACCTTTCCCCTTAAGCAATCATAAGTTGGTTTTCTAAATTTGAGACCCTGTTCTGTTTTGGAATTCAGTTCCTGTGTAGCCAAGTTTACATTCTGTGTATTAGTGATATCTTATGATGTTTCTTTTTCTGTGTGACTTATTTCAGTTAGAATCATCGTACCTGAATCCACTCATTATGCTGCTACGGGCCTGATGACATAGATTTCATTGTTGAGTGATACTGCATTGTACGTAAGTACCACAACTTCTTTATCCATTTTTCACTTTCTGTGATATTGAACTTGTACGGTAAATGAGGTTCTTGTAAACAGAGGCGTCCCAAACTTTGGGGTGGCTGTGTCTTTTTGATTTTAATTTCCCTAAGCTATAGGACCATAAGTGGAAGTGCCCTAGGCTCTGTTGCTTTGTTTTTTAGATGTTTCAGGAAACACCATACACTTCTCCCGAGTGTCTGTTGGCAATTTACATCCCGCCCATCAGCATAACAAGGCTCCCAGTTCTCCATGGCCTGTCCTGCCTTTCTGGATTTTACACTTTTTTCAGATGGCCCTTTTGACCGGGGGGAAGTGAGACTTCATTGTAGTGCAGATTTCCTTTGCAAGTTTGCTTGGTTGGCCAAAAAGGGCGTATGCGTTTTTTCCTGAATATATTCAGGAAAAAACGCATACGCCCTTTTTGGCCAAGTGCATCATTGTGGACGTTCTGCCTCTTTTCCTATGCTTTCAATGCAATTCCAGTCTACCTCCTGAAATCGGTTTCCTGCAATTCTGCCCCGCTTTCAAGTCCTCTTGGCAGCCTTACTTCAGTATATTTTTGGACGATAGCTGTCATTTATAACTCTGCAGGTTTGTGAATTACAGTGCCCCTGAGCTCCTTTCTTCAACTCGCTTTCTTTTCAGCTGGCCGCAACACCGCAGGATGGCTTCAGGCCCTAATCTGGTTCCGGCACGGCAAGCTGAGCCTTTGGTTAATTCCTCTTCCTGGTGGGAAATGAGAGTTAAATTTGCCCGTCCAGACACCTCCAGCTAGTCTCTCATTGGTTCTCGCTATTCCTGTTCATCTTCCGCAGAAATTGCAAACTGGGCCAAACAGGAGGTTAAAGGCACTGACTCTCCAAGTCGGGAGGGTGTTAGTAAAGCATCTGGAATGTTGCACCCGAGTACCAGGGGAGGAAAACTGAGACATATTTGAACACGTCTCCCGTTCACACGGTTGATCATACTCTGGGTTCCACATGCATGTTTTAGCTGAAGGAAGAATACCTTAAACCTGGAGAGTTGAGAACCGTGTAATGGGTACCATGCAATATGACTTCAAAGGGTCTTCATTTGCTCACCGAACTTCTCCAATCCTATCACTGCTGCGTTTATCCCCCTGTACAGACGCTTGATTCTCTTTTGGAGACATAGCAATCCATAGGTTTTAAGATACTTACTAGTCAGGTACATTCTTAGGCGTTTAATATGGGGTGTTGAGTCCATTTCGTTGAGCAAGGAGTAGCTCTTGTCTATTCCATATTTGGCTTAAGGAACTTTATCTGTGCTCATTTCAATCTCTGGTTTTATGCAGCACCCCAACTCACCTTTCCCCTTAAGCAAGCATAAGTTGGTTTTCTAAATTTGAGACCCTGTTCTGTTTTGGAATTCAGTTCCTGTGTAGCCAAGTTTACATTCCGTGTATTAGTGATATCTTATGATGTTTCTTTTTCTGTGTGACTTATTTCAGTTAGAATCATCATACCTGAATCCACTCATTATGCTGCTACGGGCCTAATGACATAGATTTCATTGCTGAGTGATACTGCATTGTACGTAAGTACCACAAGTTCTTTATCCATTTTTCACTTTCTGCGATATTGAACTTGTACGGTAAACGAGGTTCTTGTAAACAGAGGCGTCCCAAACATTGGGGTGGCTGTGTCTTTTTGATTTTAATTTCCCTAAGCTATAGGACCATAAGTGGAAGTGCCCTAGGCCCTGTTGCTTTGTTTTTTAGATGTTTCAGGAAACACCATACACTTCTCCCGAGTGTCTGTTGGCAATTTACATCCCGCCCATCAGCATAACAAGGCTCCCAGTTCTCCATGGCCTGTCCTGCCTTTCTGGATTTTACACTTTTTTCAGATGGCCCTTTTGACCGGGGGGAAGTGAGACTTCATTGTAGTGCAGATTTCCTTTGCAAGCTTGCTTGGTTGGCCAAAAAGGGCGTATGCGTTTTTTCCTGAATATATTCAGGAAAAAACGCATACGCCCTTTTTGGCCAAGTGCATCATTGTGGACGTTCTGCCTCTTTTCCTATGCTTTCAATGCAATTCCAGTCTACCTCCTGAAATCGGTTTCCTGCAATTCTGCCCCGCTTTCAAGTCCTCTTGGCAGCCTTACTTCAGTATATTTTTGGACGATAGCTGTCATTTATAACTCTGCAGGTTTGTGAATTACAGTGCCCCTGAGCTCCTTTCTTCAACTCGCTTTCTTTTGAGCTGGCCGCAACACCGCAGGATGGCTTCAGGCCCTAATCTGGTTCCGGCACGGCACGCTGAGCCTTTGGTTAATTCCTCTTCCTGGTGGGAAATGAGAGTTAAATTTGCCCGTCCAGACACCTCCAGCTAGTCTCTCATTGGTTCTCGCTATTCCTGTTCATCTTCCGCAGAAATTGCAAACTGGGCCAAACAGGAGGTTAAAGGCGCTGACTCTCCAAGTGGGGAGAGTGTTAGTAAAGTGTCAGGAATGTTGCACCCGAGTACCAGGGGACCAAAACTGAGACATATTTGAACACGTGTCCGTTCACACGGTTGATCATACTCTGGGTTCCACATGCATGTTTTAGCTGAAGGAAGAATACCTTAAACCTGGAGAGTTGAGACCCGTGGAATGGGTACCATGCAATATGACTTCAAAGGGTCTTCATTTGCTCACCAAACCTCTCCAATCCTATCACTGCTGCGTTTATGCCCCTGTACACATGCTTGATTCTCTTTCGGAGACATAGCAATCCATAGGTTTTAAGATACTTACTAGTCAGGTACATTCTTAGGCGTTTAATATGCGGTGTTGAGTCCATTTCGTTGAGCAAGGAGTAGCTCTTGTCTATTCCATATTTGGCTTAAGGAACTTTATCTGTGCTCATTTCAATCTCTGGTTTTATGCAGCACCCCAACTCACCTTTACCCTTAAGCAAGCATAAGTTGGTTTTCTAAATTTGAGACCCTGTTCTGTTCTGTAATTCAGTTCCTGTGTAGCCAAGTTTACATTCCGTGTATTACTGATATCTTATGATGTTTCTTTTTCTGTGTGACTTATTTCAGTTAGAATCATCATACCTGAATCCACTCATTGTGCTGCTAAGGGCCTGATGACATAGATTTCATTGCTGAGTGATATTGCTTTGTAAGTAAATACCACAACTTCTTTATCCATTTTTCACTTTCTGCGATGTTGAACTTGTACTGTAAACGAGGTTCTTGTAAACAGAGGCGTCCCAAACTTTGGGGTGGCTGTGTCTTTTTGATTTTAATTTCCCTACGCTATAGGACCATAAGTGGAAGTGCCCTAGGCTCTGTTGCTTTGTTTTTTAGATGTTTCAGGAAACACCATACACTTCTCCCGAGTGTCTGTTGGCAATTTACATCCCGCCCATCAGCATAACAAGGCTCCCAGTTCTCCATGGCCTGTCCTGCCTTTCTGGATTTTACACTTTTTTCAGATGGCCCTTTTGACCGGGGGGAAGTGAGACTTCATTGTAGTGCAGATTTCCTTTGCAAGTTTGCTTGGTTGGCCAAAAAGGGCGTATGAGTTTTTTCCTGAATATATTCAGGAAAAAACGCATACGCCCTTTTTGGCCAAGTGCATCATTGTGGACGTTCTGCCTCTTTTCCTATGCTTTCAATGCAATTCCAGTCTACCTCCTGAAATCGGTTTCCTGCAATTCTGCCCCGCTTTCAAGTCCTCTTGGCAGCCTTACTTCAGTATATTTTTGGACGATAGCTGTCATTTATAACTCTGCAGGTTTGTGAATTACAGTGCCCCTGAGCTCCTTTCTTCAACTCGCTTTCTTTTGAGCTGGCCGCAACACCGCAGGATGGCTTCAGGCCCTAATCTGGTTCCGGCACTGTAAGCTGAGCCTTTGGTTAATTCCTCTTCCTGGTGGGAAATGAGAGTTAAATTTGCCCGTCCAGACACCTCCAGCTAGTCTCTCATTGGTTCTCGCTATTCCTGTTCATCTTCCGCAGAAATTGCAAACTGGGCCAAACAGGAGGTTAAAGGGACTGACTCTCCAAGTCGGGAGGGTGTTAGTAAAGCATCTGGAATGTTGCACCCGAGTACCAGGGGAGGAATACTGAGACATATTTGAACACGTCTCCTGTTCACACGGTTGATCATACTCTGGGTTCCACATGCATGTTTTAGCTGAAGGAAGAATACCTTAAACCTGGAGAGTTGAGACCCGTGTAATGGGTACCATGCAATATGACTTCAAAGGGTCTTCATTTGCTCACCGAACTTCTCCAATCCTATCACTGCTGCGTTTATCCCCCTGTACAGACGCTTGATTCTCTTTTGGAGACATAGCAATCCATAGGTTTTAAGATACTTACTAGTCAGGTACATTCTTAGGCATTTAATATGGGGTGTTGAGTCCATTTCGTTGAGCAAGGAGTAGCTCTTGTCTATTCCATATTTGGCTTAAGGAACTTTATCTGTGCTCATTTCAATCTCTGGTTTTATGCAGCACCCCAACTCACCTTTACCCTTAAGCAAGCATAAGTTGGTTTTCTAAATTTGAGACCCTGTTCTGTTCTGTAATTCAGTTCCTGTGTAGCCAAGTTTACATTCCGTGTATTACTGATATCTTATGATGTTTCTTTTTCTGTGTGACTTATATCAGTTAGAATCATCATACCTGAATCCACTCATTGTGCTGCTAAGGGCCTGATGACATAGATTTCATTGCTGAGTGATATTGCTTTGTAAGTAAATACCACAACTTCTTTATCCATTTTTCACTTTCTGCGATGTTGAACTTGTACTGTAAACGAGGTTCTTGTAAACAGAGGCGTCCCAAACTTTGGGGTGGCTGTGTCTTTTTGATTTTAATTTCCCTAAGCCATAGGACCATAAGTGGAAGTGCCCTAGGCTCTGTTGCTTTGTTTTTTAGATGTTTCAGGAAACACCATACACTTCTCCCGAGTGTCTGTTGGCAATTTACATCCCGCCCATCAGCATAACAAGGCTCCCAGTTCTCCATGGCCTGTCCTGCCTTTCTGGATTTTACACTTTTTTCAGATGGCCCTTTTGACCGGGGGGAAGTGAGACTTCATTGTAGTGCAGATTTCCTTTGCAAGCTTGCTTGGTTGGCCAAAAAGGGCGTATGCGTTTTTTCCTGAATATATTCAGGAAAAAACGCATACGCCCTTTTTGGCCAAGTGCATCATTGTGGACGTTCTGCCTCTTTTCCTATGCTTTCAATGCAATTCCAGTCTACCTCCTGAAATCGGTTTCCTGCAATTCTGCCCCGCTTTCAAGTCCTCTTGGCAGCCTTACTTCAGTATATTTTTGGACGATAGCTGTCATTTATAACTCTTCAGGTTTGTGAATTACAGTGCCCCTGAGCTCCTTTCTTCAACTCGCTTTCTTTTGAGCTGGCCGCAACACCGCAGGATGGCTTCAGGCCCTAATCTGGTTCCGGCACGGCAAGCTGAGCCTTTGGTTAATTCCTCTTCCTGGTGGGAAATGAGAGTTAAATTTGCCCGTCCAGACACCTCCAGCTAGTCTCTCATTGGTTCTCGCTATTCCTGTTCATCTTCCACAGAAATTGCAAACTGGGCCATACAGGAGGTTAAAGGGACTGACTCTCCAAGTCGGGAGGGTGTTAGTAAACCGTCTGGAATGTTGCACCCGAGTACCAGGGTACGAAAACTGAGACATATTTGAACACGTTTCCCGATCACATGGTTGATCATACTCTAGTTTCCACATGCATGTTTTAGCTGAAGGTAGAATACCTTAAACCTGGGTAGTTGAAATCCGTGGAATGGGTACCATGCAATATGACTTCAAAGGGTCTTCATTTGCTCACCGAACCTCTCCAATCCTATCACTGCTGCGTTTATGCCCCTGTACACATGCTTGATTCTCTTTCGGAGACATAGCAATCCATAGGTTTTAAGATACTTACTAGTCAGGTACATTCTTAGGCGTTTAATATGCGGTGTTGAGTCCATTTCATTGAGCAAGGAGTAGCTCTTGTCTATTCCATATTTGGCTTAAGGAACTTTATCTGTGCTCATTTCAATCTCTGGTTTTATGCAGCACCCCAACTCACCTTTCCCCTTAAGCAAGCATAAGTTGGTTTTCTAAATTTGAGACCCTGTTCTGTTCTGTAATTCAGTTCCTGTGTAGCCAAGTTTACATTCCGTGTATTACTGATATCTTATGATGTTTCTTTTTCTGTGTGACTTATATCAGTTAGAATCATCATACCTGAATCCACTCATTGTGCTGCTAAGGGCCTGATGACATAGATTTCATTGCTGAGTGATATTGCTTTGTAAGTAAATACCACAACTTCTTTATCCATTTTTCACTTTCTGCGATGTTGAACTTTTACTGTAAACGAGGTTCTTGTAAACAGAGGCGTCCCAAACTTTGGGGTGGCTGTGTCTTTTTGATTTTAATTTCCCTAAGCTATAGGACCATAAGTGGAAGTGCCCTAGGCTCTGTTGCTTTGTTTTTTAGATGTTTCAGGAAACACCATACACTTCTCCCGAGTGGCTGTTGGCAATTTACATCCCGCCCATCAGCATAACAAGGCTCCCAGTTCTCCATGGCCTGTCCTGCCTTTCTGGATTTTACACTTTTTTCAGATGGCCCTTTTGACCGGGGGGAAGTGAGACTTCATTGTAGTGCAGATTTCCTTTGCAAGCTTGCTTGGTTGGCCAAAAAGGGCGTATGCGTTTTTTCCTGAATATATTCAGGAAAAAACGCATACGCCCTTTTTGGCCAAGTGCATCATTGTGGACGTTCTGCCTCTTTTCCTATGCTTTCAATGCAATTCCAGTCTACCTCCTGAAATCGGTTTCCTGCAATTCTGCACCGCTTTCAAGTCCTCTTGGCAGCCTTACTTCAGTATATTTTTGGACGATAGCTGTCATTTATAACTCTTCAGGTTTGTGAATTACAGTGCCCCTGAGCTCCTTTCTTCAACTCGCTTTCTTTTGAGCTGGCCGCAACACCGCAGGATGGCTTCAGGCCCTAATCTGGTTCCGGCACGGCACGCTGAGCCTTTGGTTAATTCCTCTTCCTGGTGGGAAATGAGAGTTAAATTTGCCCGTCCAGACACCTCCAGCTAGTCTCTCATTGGTTCTCGCTATTCCTGTTCATCTTCCGCAGAAATTGCAAACTGGGCCAAACAGGAGGTTAAAGGGACTGACTCTCCAAGTCGGGAGGGTGTTAGTAAAGCGTCTGGAATGTTGCACCCGAGTACCAGGGTACGAAAACTGAGACATATTTGAACACGTTTCCCGATCACATGGTTCATCATACTCTAGTTTCCACATGCATGTTTTAGCTGAAGGTAGAATACCTTAAACCTGGGTAGTTGAAACCCGTGGAATGGGTACCATGCAATATGACTTCAAAGGGTCTTCATTTGCTCACCGAACCTCTCCAATCCTATCACTGCTGCGTTTATGCCCCTGTACACATGCTTGATTCTCTTTCGGAGACATAGCAATCCATAGGTTTTAAGATACTTACTAGTCAGGTACATTCTTAGGCGTTTAATATGCGGTGTTGAGTCCATTTCGTTGAGCAAGGAGTAGCTCTTGTCTATTCCATATTTGGCTTAAGGAACTTTATCTGTGCTCATTTCAATCTCTGGTTTTATGCAGCACCCCAACTCACCTTTACCCTTAAGCAAGCATAAGTTGGTTTTCTAAATTTGAGACCCTGTTCTGTTCTGTAATTCAGTTCCTGTGTAGCCAAGTTTACATTCCGTGTATTACTGATATCTTATGATGTTTCTTTTTCTGTGTGACTTATTTCAGTTAGAATCATCATACCTGAATCCACTCATTGTGCTGCTAAGGGCCTGATGACATAGATTTCATTGCTGAGTGATATTGCTTTGTAAGTAAATACCACAACTTCTTTATCCATTTTTCACTTTCTGCGATGTTGAACTTGTACTGTAAACGAGGTTCTTGTAAACAGAGGCGTCCCAAACTTTGGGGTGGCTGTGTCTTTTTGATTTTAATTTCCCTAATCTATAGGACCATAAGTGGAAGTGCCCTAGGCTCTGTTGCTTTGTTTTTTAGATGTTTCAGGAAACACCATACACTTCTCCCGAGTGTCTGTTGGCAATTTACATCCCGCCCATCAGCATAACAAGGCTCCCAGTTCTCCATGGCTTGTCCTGCCTTTCTGGATTTTACACTTTTTTCAGATGGCCCTTTTGACCGGGGGGAAGTGAGACTTCATTGTAGTGCAGATTTCCTTTGCAAGCTTGCTTGGTTGGCCAAAAAGGGCGTATGCGTTTTTTCCTGAATATATTCAGGAAAAAACGCATACGCCCTTTTTGGCCAAGTGCATCATTGTGGACGTTCTGCCTCTTTTCCTATGCTTTCAATGCAATTCCAGTCTACCTCCTGAAATCGGTTTCCTGCAATTCTGCACCGCTTTCAAGTCCTCTTGGCAGCCTTACTTCAGTATATTTTTGGACGATAGCTGTCATTTATAACTCTGCAGGTTTGTGAATTACAGTGCCCCTGAGCTCCTTTCTTCAACTCGCTTTCTTTTGAGCTGGCCGCAACACCGCAGGATGGCTTCAGGCCCTAATCTGGTTCCGGCACGGCACGCTGAGCCTTTGGTTAATTCCTCTTCCTGGTGGGAAATGAGAGTTAAATTTGCCCGTCCAGACACCTCCAGCTAGTCTCTCATTGGTTCTCGCTATTCCTGTTCATCTTCTGCAGAAATTGCAAACTGGGCCAAACAGGAGGTTAAAGGGACTGACTCTCCAAGTCGGGAGGGTGTTAGTAAAGCATCTGGAATGTTGCACCCGAGTACCAGGGGAGGAAAACTGAGACATATTTGAACACGTCTCCCGTTCAAACGTTTGATCATACTCTGGGTTCCACATGCATGTTTTAGCTGAAGGAAGAATACCTTAAACCTGGAGAGTTGAGACCCGTGTAATGGGTACCATGCAATATGACTTCAAAGGGTCTTCATTTGCTCACCGAACCTCTCCAATCCTATCACTGCTGCGTTTATGCCCCTGTACACATGCTTGATTCTCTTTCGGAGACATAGCAATCCATAGGTTTTAAGATACTTACTAGTCAGGTACATTCTTAGGCGTTTAATATGCGGTGTTGAGTCCATTTCGTTGAGCAAGGAGTAGCTCTTGTCTATTCCATATTTGGCTTAAGGAACTTTATCTGTGCTCATTTCAATCTCTGGTTTTATGCAGCACCCCAACTCACCTTTCCCCTTAAGCAAGCATAAGTTGGTTTTCTAAATTTGAGACCCTGTTCTGTTTTGGAATTCAGTTCCTGTGTAGCCAAGTTTACATTCTGTGTATTAGTGATATCTTATGATGTTTCTTTTTCTGTGTGACTTATTTCAGTTAGAATCATCGTACCTGAATCCACTCATTATGCTGCTACGGGCCTGATGACATAGATTTCATTGTTGAGTGATACTGCATTGTACGTAAGTACCACAACTTCTTTATCCATTTTTCACTTTCTGCGATGTTGAACTTGTACTGTAAACGAGGTTCTTGTAAACAGAGGCGTCCCAAACTTTGGGGTGGCTGTGTCTTTTTGATTTTAATTTCCCTAAGCTATAGGACCATAAGTGGAAGTGCCCTAGGCTCTGTTGCTTTGTTTTTTAGATGTTTCAGGAAACACCATACACTTCTCCCGAGTGTCTGTTGGCAATTTACATCCCGCCCATCAGCATAACAAGGCTCCCAGTTCTCCATGGCCTGTCCTGCCTTTCTGGATTTTACACTTTTTTCAGATGGCCCTTTTGACCGGGGGGAAGTGAGACTTCATTGTAGTGCAGATTTCCTTTGCAAGCTTGCTTGGTTGGCCAAAAAGGGCGTATGCGTTTTTTCCTGAATATATTCAGGAAAAAACACATACGCCCTTTTTGGCCAAGTGCATCATTGTGGACGTTCTGCCTCTTTTCCTATGCTTTCAAAGCAATTCCAGTCTACCTCCTGAAATCGGTTTCCTGCAATTCTGCCCCGCTTTCAAGTCCTCTTGGCAGCCTTACTTCAGTATATTTTTGGACGATAGCTGTCATTTATAACTCTGCAGGTTTGTGAATTACAGTGCCCCTGAGCTCCTTTCTTCAACTCGCTTTCTTTTGAGCTGGCCGCAACACCGCAGGATGGCTTCAGGCCCTAATCTGGTTCCGGCACGGCAAGCTGAGCCTTTGGTTAATTCCTCTTCCTGGTGGGAAATGAGAGTTAAATTTGCCCGTCCAGACACCTCCAGCTAGTCTCTCATTGGTTCTCGCTATTCCTGTTCATCTTCCACAGAAATTGCAAACTAGGCCAAACAGGAGGTTAAAGGGACTGACTCTCCAAGTCGGGAGGGTGTTAGTAAAGCGTCTGGAATGTTGCACCCGAGTACCAGGGTACGAAAACTGAGACATATTTGAACACGTCTCCCATTCACATGGTTGATCATACTCTGGGTTCAACATGCATGTTTTAGCTGAAGGTAGAATACCTTAAACCTGGGTAGTTGAAACCCGTGGAATGGGTACCATGAAATATGACTTCAAAGGGTCTTCATTTGCTCACCGAACCTCTCCAATCCTATCACTGCTGCGTTTATGCCCCTGTACACATGCTTGATTCTCTTTCGGAGACATAGCAATCCATAGGTTTTAAGATACTTACTAGTCAGGTACATTATTAGGCGTTTAATATGCGGTGTTGAGTCCATTTCGTTGAGCAAGGAGTAGCTCTTGTCTATTCCATATTTGGCTTAAGGAACTTTATCTGTGCTCATTTCAATCTCTGGTTTTATGCAGCACCCCAACTCACCTTTACCCTTAAGCAAGCATAAGTTGGTTTTCTAAATTTGAGACCCTGTTCTGTTCTGTAATTCAGTTCCTGTGTAGCCAAGTTTACATTCCGTGTATTACTGATATCTTATGATGTTTCTTTTTCTGTGTGACTTATATCAGCTAGAATCATCATACCTGAATCCACTCATTGTGCTGCTAAGGGCCTGATGACATAGATTCCATTGCTGAGTGATATTGCTTTGTAAGTAAATACCACAACTTCTTTATCCATTTTTCACTTTCTGCGATGTTGAACTTGTACTGTAAATGAGGTTCTTGTAAACAGAGGCGTCCCAAACTTTGGGGTGGCTGTGTCTTTTTGATTTTAATTTCCCTAAGCTATAGGACCATAAGTGGAAGTGCCCTAGGCTCTGTTGCTTTGTTTTTTAGATGTTTCAGGAAACACCATACACTTCTCCGGATTGGCTGTTGGCAATTTACATCCCGCCCATCAGCATAACAAGGCTCCCAGTTCTCCATGGCCTGTCCTGCCTTTCTGGATTTTACACTTTTTTCAGATGGCCCTTTTGACCGGGGGGAAGTGAGACTTCATTGTAGTGCAGATTTCCTTTGCAAGTTTGCTTGGTTGGCCAAAAAGGGTGTATGCATTTTTTCCTGAATATATTCAGGAAAAAACGCATACGCCCTTTTTGGCCAAGTGCATCATTGTGGACGTTCTGCCTCTTTTCCTATGCTTTCAATGCAATTCCAGTCTACCTCCTGAAATCGGTTTCCTGCAATTCTGCCCCGCTTTCAAGTCCTCTTGGCAGCCTTACTTCAGTATATTTTTGGACGATAGCTGTCATATATAACTCTGCAGGTTTGTGAATTACAGTGCCCCTGAGCTCCTTTCTTCAACTCGCTTTCTTTTGAGCTGGCCGCAACACCGCAGGATGGCTTCAGGCCCTAATCTTGTTCCGGCACGGCACGCTGAGCCTTTGGTTATTTCCTCTTCCTGGTGGGAAATGAGAGTTAAATTTGCCCGTCCAGACACCTCCAGCTAGTCTCTCATTGGTTCTCCCTATTCCTGTTCATCTTCCGCAGAAATTGCAAACTGGGCCAAACAGGAGGTTAAAGGCGCTGACTCTCCAAGTGGGGAGAGTGTTAGTAAAGTGTCAGGAATGTTGCACCCGAGTACCAGGGGACCAAAACTGAGACATATTTGAACACGTGTCCGTTCACACGGTTGATCATACTCTGGGTTCCACATGCATGTTTTAGCTGAAGGAAGAATACCTTAAACCTGGAGAGTTGAGACCCGTGGAATGGGTACCATGCAATATGACTTCAAAGGGTCTTCATTTGCTCACCGAACCTCTCCAATCCTATCACTGCTGCGTTTATGCCCCTGTACACATGCTTGATTCTCTTTCGGAGACATAGCAATCCATAGGTTTTAAGATACTTACTAGTCAGGTACATTCTTAGGCGTTTAATATGCGGTGTTGAGTCCATTTCGTTGAGCAAGGAGTAGCTCTTGTCTATTCCATATTTGGCTTAAGGAACTTTATCTGTGCTCATTTCAATCTCTGGTTTTATGCAGCACCCCAACTCACCTTTACCCTTAAGCAAGCATAAGTTGGTTTTCTAAATTTGAGACCCTGTTCTGTTCTGTAATTCAGTTCCTGTGTAGCCAAGTTTACATTCCGTGTATTACTGATATCTTATGATGTTTCTTTTTCTGTGTGACTTATTTCAGTTAGAATCATCATACCTGAATCCACTCATTGTGCTGCTAAGGGCCTGATGACATAGATTTCATTGCTGAGTGATATTGCTTTGTAAGTAAATACCACAACTTCTTTATCCATTTTTCACTTTCTGCGATGTTGAACTTGTACTGTAAACGAGGTTCTTGTAAACAGAGGCGTCCCAAACTTTGGGGTGGCTGTGTCTTTTTGATTTTAATTTCCCTAAGCTATAGGACCATAAGTGGAAGTGCCCTAGGCTCTGTTGCTTTGTTTTTTAGATGTTTCAGGAAACACCATACACTTCTCCCGAGTGTCTGTTGGCAATTTACATCCCGCCCATCAGCATAACAAGGCTCCCAGTTCTCCATGGCCTGTCCTGCCTTTCTGGATTTTACACTTTTTTCAGATGGCCCTTTTGACCGGGGGGAAGTGAGACTTCATTGTAGTGCAGATTTCCTTTGCAAGCTTGCTTGGTTGGCCAAAAAGGGCGTATGCGTTTTTTCCTGAATATATTCAGGAAAAAACGCATATGCCCTTTTTGGCCAAGTGCATCATTGTGGACGTTCTGCGTCTTTTCCTATGCTTTCAATGCAATTCCAGTCTACCTCCTGAAATCGGTTTCCTGCAATTCTGCCCCGCTTTCAAGTCCTCTTGGCAGCCTTACTTCAGTATATTTTTGGACGATAGCTGTCATTTATAACTCTGCAGTTTTGTGAATTACAGTGCCCCTGAGCTCCTTTCTTCAACTCGCTTTCTTTTGAGCTGGCCGCAACACCGCAGGATGGCTTCAGGCCCTAATCTGGTTCCGGCACGGCACGCTTAGCCTTTGGTTATTTCCTCTTCCTGGTGGGAAATGAGAGTTAAATTTGCCCGTCCAGACACCTCCAGCTAGTCTCTCATTGGTTCTCCCTATTCCTGTTCATCTTCCGCAGAAATTGCAAACTGGGCCAAACAGGAGGTTAAAGGGACTGACTCTCCAAGTCGGGAGGGTGTTAGTAAAGCGTCTGGAATGTTGCACCCGAGTACCAGGGTACGAAAACTGAGACATATTTGAACACGTTTCCCGATCACATGGTTGATCGTACTCTAGGTTCCACATGCATGTTTTAGCTGAAGGAAGAATACCTTAAACCTGGGTAGTTGAAACCCGTGGAATGGGTACTATGCAATATGACTTCAAAGGGTCTTCATTTGCTCACCGAACCTCTCCAATCCTATCACTGCTGCGTTTATGCCCCTGTACACATGCTTGATTCTCTTTCGGAGACATAGCAATCCATAGGTTTTAAGATACTTACTAGTCAGTTACATTCTTAGGCGTTTAATATGCGGTGTTGAGTCCATTTCGTTGAGCAAGGAGTAGCTCTTGTCTATTCCATATTTGGCTTAAGGAACTTTATCTGTGCTCATTTCAATCTCTGGTTTTATGCAGCACCCCAACTCACCTTTACCCTTAAGCAAGCATAAGTTGGTTTTCTAAATTTGAGACCCTGTTCTGTTCTGTAATTCAGTTCCTGTGTAGCCAAGTTTACATTCCGTGTATTACTGATATCTTATGATGTTTCTTTTTCTGTGTGACTTATTTCAGTTAGAATCATCATACCTGAATCCACTCATCGTGCTGCTAAGGGCCTGATGACATAGATTTCATTGCTGAGTGATATTGCTTTGTAAGTAAATACCACAACTTCTTTATCCATTTTTCACTTTCTGCGATGTTGAACTTGTACTGTAAACGAGGTTCTTGTAAACAGAGGCGTCCCAAACTTTGGGGTGGCTGTGTCTTTTAGATTTAAATTTCCCTAAGCTATAGGACCATAAGTGGAAGTGCTCTAGGCTCTGTTGCTTTGTTTTTTAGATGTTTCAGGAAACACCATACACTTCTCCCGAGTGTCTGTTGGCAATTTACATCCCGCCCATCAGCATAACAAGGCTCCCAGTTCTCCATGGCCTGTCCTGCCTTTCTGGATTTTACACTTTTTTCAAATGGCCCTTTTGACCGGGGGGAAGTGAGACTTCATTGTAGTGCAGATTTCCTTTGCAAGCTTGCTTGGTTGGCCAAAAAGGGCGTATGCGTTTTTTCCTGAATATATTCAGGAAAAAACGCATATGCCCTTTTTGGGCAAGTGCATCATTGTGGACGTTCTGCCTCTTTTCCTATGCTTTCAATGCAATTCCAGTCTACCTCCTGAAATCGGTTTCCTGCAATTCTGCCCCGCTTTCAAGTCCTCTTGGCAGCCTTACTTCAGTATATTTTTGGACGATAGCTGTCATTTATAACTCTGCAGGTTTGTGAATTACAGTGCCCCTGAGCTCCTTTCTTCAACTCGCTTTCTTGTGACCTGGCCGCAACACCGCAGGATGGCTTCAGGCCCTAATCTGGTTCCGGCACGGCAAGCTGAGCCTTTGGTTAATTCCTCTTCCTGGTGGGAAATGAGAGTTAAATTTGCCCGTCCAGACACCTCCAGCTAGTCTCTCATTGGTTCTCGCTATTCCTGTTCATCTTCCACAGAAATTGCAAACTGGGCCAAACAGGAGGTTAAAGGGGCTGACTCTCCAAGTCGGGAGGGTGTTAGTAAAGCGTCTGGAATGTTGCACCCGAGTACCAGGGTACGAAAACTGAGACATATTTGAACACGTTTCCCGATCACATGGTTGATCATACTCTAGTTTCCACATGCATGTTTTAGCTGAAGGTAGAATACCTTAAACCTGGGTAGTTGAAACCCGTGGAATGGGTACCATGCAATATGACTTCAAAGGGTCTTCATTTGCTCACCGAACCTCTCCAATCCTATCACTGCTGCGTTTATGCCCCTGTACACATGCTTGATTCTCTTTCGGAGACATAGCAATCCATAGGTTTTCAGATACTTACTAGTCAGGTACATTCTTAGGCGTTTAATATGCGGTGTTGAGTCCATTTCATTGAACAAGGAGTAGCTATTGTATATTCCATATTTGGCTTAAGGAAATTTATCTGTGCTCATTTCAATCTCTGGTTTTATGCAGCACCCCAACTCACCTTTACCCTTAAGCAAGCATAAGTTGGTTTTCTAAATTTGAGACCCTGTTCTGTTCTGTAATTCAGTTCCTGTGTAGCCAAGTTTACATTCCGTGTATTACTGATATCTTATGATGTTTCTTTTTCTGTGTGACTTATATCAGTTAGAATCATCATACGTGAATCCACTCATTGTGCTGCTAAGGGCCTGATGACATAGATTTCATTGCTGAGTGATATTGCTTTGTAAGTAAATACCACAACTTCTTTATCCATTTTTCACTTTCTGCGATGTTGAACTTGTACTGTAAACGAGGTTCTTGTAAACAGAGGCGTCCCAAACTTTGGGGTGGCTGTGTCTTTTTGATTTTAATTTCCCTAAGCTATAGGACCATAAGTGGAAGTGCCCTAGGCTCTGTTGCTTTGTTTTTTAGATGTTTCAGGAAACACCATACACTTCTCCCGAGTGGCTGTTGGCAATTTACATCCCGCCCATCAGCATAACAAGGCTCCCAGTTCTCCCTGGCCTGTCCTGCCTTTCTGGATTTTACACTTTTTTCAGATGGCCCTTTTGACCGGGGGGAAGTGAGACTTCATTGTAGTGCAGATTTCCTTTGCAAGCTTGCTTGGTTGGCCAAAAAGGGCGTATGCGTTTTTTCCTGAATATATTCAGGAAAAAACGCATACGCCCTTTTTGGCCAAGTGCATCATTGTGGACGTTCTGCCTCTTTTCCTATGCTTTCAATGCAATTCCAGTCTACCTCCTGAAATCGGTTTCCTGCAATTCTGCCCCGCTTTCAAGTCCTGTTGGCAGCCTTACTTCAGTATATTTTTGGACGATAGCTGTCATTTATAACTCTGCAGGTTTGTGAATTACAGTGCCCCTGAGCTCCTTTCTTCAACTCGCTTTCTTTTCAGCTGGCCGCAACACCGCAGGATGGCTTCAGGCCCTAATCTGGTTCCGGCACGGCACGCTGAGCCTTTGGTTAATTCCTCTTCCTGGTGGGAAATGAGAGTTAAATTTGCCCGTCCAGACACCTCCAGCTAGTCTCTCATTGGTTCTCGCTATTCCTGTTCATCTTCCGCAGAAATTGCAAACTGGGCCAAACAGGAGGTTAAAGGGACTGACTCTCCAAGTCGGGAGGGTGTTAGTAAAGCGTCTGGAATGTTGCACCCGAGTACCAGGGTACGAAAACTGAGACATATTTGAACACGTTTCCCGATCACATGGTTGATCATACTCTAGTTTCCACATGCATGTTTTAGCTGAAGGTAGAATACCTTAAACCTGGGTAGTTGAAACCCGTGGAATGGGTACCATGCAATATGACTTCAAAGGGTCTTCATTTGCTCACCGAACCTCTCCAATCCTATCACTGCTGCGTTTATGCCCCTGTACACATGCTTGATTCTCTTTCGGAGACATAGCAATCCATAGGTTTTAAGATACTTACTAGTCAGGTACATTCTTAGGCGTTTAATATGCGGTGTTGAGTCCATTTCATTGAACAAGGAGTAGCTCTTGTCTATTCCATATTTGGCTTAAGGAACTTTATCTGTGCTCATTTCAATCTCTGGTTTTATGCAGCACCCCAACTCACCTTTCCCCTTAAGCAAGCATAAGTTGGTTTTCTAAATTTGAGACCCTTTTCTGTTTTGGAATTCAGTTCCTGTGTAGCCAAGTTTACATTCTGTGTATTAGTGATATCTTATGATGTTTCTTTTTCTGTGTGACTTATTTCAGTTAGAATCATCGTACCTGAATCCACTCATTATGCTGCTACGGGCCTGATGACATAGATTTCATTGTTGAGTGATACTGCATTGTACGTAAGTACCACAACTTCTTTATCCATTTTTCACTTTCTGCGATGTTGAACTTGTACTGTAAACGAGGTTCTTGTAAACAGAGGCGTCCCAAACTTTGGGGTGGCTGTGTCTTTTTGATTTTAATTTCCCTAAGCTATAGGACCATAAGTGGAAGTGCCCTAGGCTCTGTTGCTTTGTTTTTTAGATGTTTCAGGAAACACCATACACTTCTCCCGAGTGTCTGTTGGCAATTTACATCCCGCCCATCAGCATAACAAGGCTCCCAGTTCTCCATGGCCTGTCCTGCCTTTCTGGATTTTACACTTTTTTCAGATGGCCCTTTTGACCGGGGGGAAGTGAGACTTCATTGTAGTGCAGATTTCCTTTGCAAGCTTGCTTGGTTGGCCAAAAAGGGCGTATGCGTTTTTTCCTGAATATATTCAGGAAAAAACACATACGCCCTTTTTGGCCAAGTGCATCATTGTGGACGTTCTGCCTCTTTTCCTATGCTTTCAAAGCAATTCCAGTCTACCTCCTGAAATCGGTTTCCTGCAATTCTGCCCCGCTTTCAAGTCCTCTTGGCAGCCTTACTTCAGTATATTTTTGGACGATAGCTGTCATTTATAACTCTGCAGGTTTGTGAATTACAGTGCCCCTGAGCTCCTTTCTTCAACTCGCTTTCTTTTGAGCTGGCCGCAACACCGCAGGATGGCTTCAGGCCCTAATCTGGTTCCGGCACGGCAAGCTGAGCCTTTGGTTAATTCCTCTTCCTGGTGGGAAATGAGAGTTAAATTTGCCCGTCCAGACACCTCCAGCTAGTCTCTCATTGGTTCTCGCTATTCCTGTTCATCTTCCACAGAAATTGCAAACTAGGCCAAACAGGAGGTTAAAGGGACTGACTCTCCAAGTCGGGAGGGTGTTAGTAAAGCGTCTGGAATGTTGCACCCGAGTACCAGGGTACGAAAACTGAGACATATTTGAACACGTCTCCCATTCACATGGTTGATCATACTCTGGGTTCAACATGCATGTTTTAGCTGAAGGTAGAATACCTTAAACCTGGGTAGTTGAAACCCGTGGAATGGGTACCATGCAATATGACTTCAAAGGGTCTTCATTTGCTCACCGAACCTCTCCAATCCTATCACTGCTGCGTTTATGCCCCTGTACACATGCTTGATTCTCTTTCGGAGACATAGAAATCCATAGGTTTTAAGATACTTACTAGTCAGGTACATTCTTAGGCGTTTAATATGCGGTGTTGAGTCCATTTCGTTGAGCAAGGAGTAGCTCTTGTCTATTCCATATTTGGCTTAAGGAACTTTATCTGTGCTCATTTCAATCTCTGGTTTTATGCAGCACCCCAACTCACCTTTACCCTTAAGCAAGCATAAGTTGGTTTTCTAAATTTGAGACCCTGTTCTGTTCTGTAATTCAGTTCCTGTGTAGCCAAGTTTACATTCCGTGTATTACTGATATCTTATGATGTTTCTTTTTCTGTGTGACTTATATCAGCTAGAATCATCATACCTGAATCCACTCATTGTGCTGCTAAGGGCCTGATGACATAGATTCCATTGCTGAGTGATATTGCTTTGTAAGTAAATACCACAACTTCTTTATCCATTTTTCACTTTCTGCGATGTTGAACTTGTACTGTAAATGAGGTTCTTGTAAACAGAGGCGTCCCAAACTTTGGGGTGGCTGTGTCTTTTTGATTTTAATTTCCCTAAGCTATAGGACCATAAGTGGAAGTGCCCTAGGCTCTGTTGCTTTGTTTTTTAGATGTTTCAGGAAACACCATACACTTCTCCCGAGTGGCTGTTGGCAATTTACATCCCGCCCATCAGCATAACAAGGCTCCCAGTTCTCCATGGCCTGTCCTGCCTTTCTGGATTTTACACTTTTTTCAGATGGCCCTTTTGACCGGGGGGAAGTGAGACTTCATTGTAGTGCAGATTTCCTTTGCAAGCTTGCTTGGTTGGCCAAAAAGGGCGTATGCGTTTTTTCCTGAATATATTCAGGAAAAAACGCATACGCCCTTTTTGGCCAAGTGCATCATTGTGGACGTTCTGCCTCTTTTCCTATGCTTTCAATGCAATTCCAGTCTACCTCCTGAAATCGGTTTCCTGCAATTCTGCCCCGCTTTCAAGTCCTCTTGGCAGCCTTACTTCAGTATATTTTTGGACGATAGCTGTCATTTATAACTCTGCAGGTTTGTGAATTACAGTGCCCCTGAGCTCCTTTCTTCAACTCGCTTTCTTTTGAGCTGGCCGCAACACCGCAGGATGGCTTCAGGCCCTAATCTGGTTCCGGCACGGCACGCTGAGCCTTTGGTTAATTCCTCTTCCTGGTGGGAAATGAGAGTTAAATTTGCCCGTCCAGACACCTCCAGCTAGTCTCTCATTGGTTCTCGCTATTCCTGTTCATCTTCCGCAGAAATTGCAAACTGGGCCAAACAGGAGGTTAAAGGGACTGACTCTCCAAGTCGGGAGGGTGTTAGTAAAGCATCTGGAATGTTGCACCCGAGTACCAGGAGAGGAAAACTGAGACATATTTGAACACGTCTCCCGTTCACATGGTTGATCATACTCTGGGTTCCACATGCATGTTTTAGCTGAAGGAAGAATACCTTAAACCTGGAGAGTTGAGACCCGTGGAATGGGTACCATGCAATATGACTTCAAAGGGTCTTCATTTGCTCACCGAACTTCTCCAATCCTATCACTGCTGCGTTTATCACCCTGTACAGACGCTTGATTCTCTTTTGGAGACATAGCAATCCATAGGTTTTAAGATACTTACTAGTCAGGTACATTCTTAGGCATTTAATATGGGGTGTTGAGTCCATTTCGTTGAGCAAGGAGTAGCTCTTGTCTATTCCATATTTGGCTTAAGGAACTTTATCTGTGCTCATTTCAATCTCTGGTTTTATGCAGCACCCCAACTCACCTTTCCCCTTAAGCAAGCATAAGTTGGTTTTCTAAATTTGAGACCCTGTTCTGTTTTGGAATTCAGTTCCTGTGTAGCCAAGTTTACATTCTGTGTATTAGTGATATCTTATGATGTTTCTTTTTCTGTGTGACTTATTTCAGTTAGAATCATCGTACCTGAATCCACTCATTATGCTGCTACGGGCCTGATGACATAGATTTCATTGTTGAGTGATACTGCATTGTACGTAAGTACCACAACTTCTTTATCCATTTTTCACTTTCTGTGATATTGAACTTGTACGGTAAATGAGGTTCTTGTAAACAGAGGCGTCCCAAACTTTGGGGTGGCTGTGTCTTTTTGATTTTAATTTCCCTAAGCTATAGGACCATAAGTGGAAGTGCCCTAGGCTCTGTTGCTTTGTTTTTTAGATGTTTCAGGAAACACCATACACTTCTCCCGAGTGGCTGTTGGCAATTTACATCCCGCCCATCAGCATAACAAGGCTCCCAGTTCTCCATGGCCTGCCCTGCCTTTCTGGATTTTACACTTTTTTCAGATGGCCCTTTTGACCGGGGGGAAGTGAGACTTCATTGTAGTGCAGATTTCCTTTGCAAGCTTGCTTGGTTGGCCAAAAAGGGCGTATGCGTTTTTTCCTGAATATATTCAGGAAAAAACGCATACGCCCTTTTTGGCCAAGTGCATCATTGTGGACGTTCTGCCTCTTTTCCTATGCTTTCAATGCAATTCCAGTCTACCTCCTGAAATCGGTTTCCTGCAATTCTGCCCCGCTTTCAAGTCCTCTTGGCAGCCTTACTTCAGTATATTTTTGGACGATAGCTGTCATTTATAACTCTGCAGGTTTGTGAATTACAGTGCCCCTGAGCTCCTTTCTTCAACTCGCTTTCTTGTGAGCTGGCCGCAACACCGCAGGATGGCCTCAGGCCCTAATCTGGTTCCGGCACGGCACGCTGAGCCTTTGGTTAATTCCTCTTCCTGGTGGGAAATGAGAGTTAAATTTGCCCGTCCAGACACCTCCAGCTAGTCTCTCATTGGTTCTCGCTATTCCTGTTCATCTTCCGCAGAAATTGCAAACTGGGCCAAACAGGAGGTTAAAGGGACTGACTCTCCAAGTCGGGAGGGTGTTAGTAAAGTGTCTGGAATGTTGCACCCGAGTACCAGGGTATGAAAACTGAGACATATTTGAACACGTTTCCCGATCACATGGTTGATCGTACTCTAGGTTCCACATGCATGTTTTAGCTGAAGGAAGAATACCTTAAACCTGGGTAGTTGAAACCCGTGGAATGGGTACTATGCAATATGACTTCAAAGGGTCTTCATTTGCTCACCGAACCTCTCCAATCCTATCACTGCTGCGTTTATGCCCCTGTACACATGCTTGATTCTCTTTCGGAGACATAGCAATCCATAGGTTTTAAGATACTTACTAGTCAGGTACATTCTTAGGCGTTTAATATGCGGTGTTGAGTCCATTTCGTTGAGCAAGGAGTAGCTCTTGTCTATTCCATATTTGGCTTAAGGAACTTTATCTGTGCTCATTTCAATCTCTGGTTTTATGCAGCACCCCAACTCACCTTTACCCTTAAGCAAGCATAAGTTGGTTTTCTAAATTTGAGACACTGTTCTGTTCTGTAATTCAGTTCCTGTGTAGCCAAGTTTACATTCCGTGTATTACTGATATCTTATGATGTTTCTTTTTCTGTGTGACTTATTTCAGTTAGAATCATCATACCTGAATCCACTCATCGTGCTGCTAAGGGCCTGATGACATAGATTTCATTGCTGAGTGATATTGCTTTGTAAGTAAATACCACAACTTCTTTATCCATTTTTCACTTTCTGCGATGTTGAACTTGTACTGTAAACGAGGTTCTTGTAAACAGAGGCGTCCCAAACTTTGGGGTGGCTGTGTCTTTTTGATTTTAATTTCCCTAAGCTATAGGACCATAAGTGGAAGTGCCCTAGGCTCTGTTGCTTTGTTTTTTAGATGTTTCAGGAAACACCATACACTTCTCCCGAGTGGCTGTTGGCAATTTACATCCCGCCCATCAGCATAACAAGGCTCCCAGTTCTCCATGGCCTGTCCTGCCTTTCTGGATTTTACACTTTTTTCAGATGGCCCTTTTGACCGGGGGGAAGTGAGACTTCATTGTAGTGCAGATTTCATTTGCAAGCTTGCTTGGTTGGCCAAAAAGGGCGTATGCGTTTTTTCCTGAATATATTCAGGAAAAAATGCATACGCCCTTTTTGGCCAAGTGCATCATTGTGGACGTTCTGCCTCTTTTCCTATGCTTTCAATGCAATTCCAGTCTACCTCCTGAAATCGGTTTCCTGCAATTCTGCCCCGCTTTCAAGTCCTCTTGGCAGCCTTACTTCAGTATATTTTTGGACGATAGCTGTCATTTATAACTCTGCAGGTTTGTGAATTAAAGTGCCCCTGAGCTCCTTTCTTCAACTCGCTTTCTTTTGAGCTGGCCGCAACACCGCAGGATGGCTTCAGGCCCTAATCTGGTTCCGGCACGGCACGCTGAGCCTTTGGTTAATTCCTCTTCCTGGTGGGAAATGAGAGTTAAATTTGCCCGTCCAGACACCTCCAGCTAGTCTCTCATTGGTTCTCGCTATTCCTGTTCATCTTCCGCAGAAATTGCAAACTGGGCCAAACAGGAGGTTAAAGGGACTGACTCTCCAAGTCGGGAGGGTGTTAGTAAAGCGTCTGGAATGTTGCACCCGAGTACCAGGGGAGGAAAACTGAGACATATTTGAACACGTCTCCCGTTCACACGGTTGATCATACTCTGGGTTCCACATGCATGTTTTAGCTGAAGGAAGAATACCTTAAACCTGGAGAGTTGAGACCCGTGTAATGGGTACCATGCAATATGACTTCAAAGGGTTTTCATTTGCTCACCGAACTTCTCCAATCCTATCACTGCTGCGTTTATCCCCCTGTACAGACGCTTGATTCTCTTTCGGAGACATAGCAATCCATAGGTTTTAAGATACTTACTAGTCAGGTACATTCTTAGGCATTTAATATGGGGTGTTGAGTCCATTTCGTTGAGCAAGGAGTAGCTCTTGTCTATTCCATATTTGGCTTAAGGAACTTTATCTGTGCTCATTTCAATCTCTGCTGTTATGCAGCACCCCAACTCACCTTTCCGCTTAAGCAAGCATAAGTTGGTTTTCTAAATTTGAGACCCTGTTCTGTTTTGGAATTCAGTTCCTGTGTAGCCAAGTTTACATTCTGTGTATTAGTTATATCTTATGATGTTTCTTTTTCTGTGTGACTTATTTCAGTTAGAATCATCGTACCTGAATCCACTCATTATGCTGCTACGGGCCTGATGACATAGATTTCATTGTTGAATTATACTGCATTGTACGTAAGTACCACAACTTCTTTATCCATTTTTCACTTTCTGTGATATTGAACTTGTACGGTAAATGAGGTTCTTGTAAACAGAGGCGTCCCAAACTTTGGGGTGGCTGTGTCTTTTTGATTTTAATTTCCCTAAGCTATAGGACCATAAGTGGAAGTGCCCTAGGCTCTGTTGCTTTGTTTTTTAGATGTTTCAGGAAACACCATACACTTCTCCCGAGTGGCTGTTGGCAATTTACATCCCGCCCATCAGCATAACAAGGCTCCCAGTTCTCCATGGCCTGTCCTGCCTTTCTGGATTTTACACTTTTTTGAGATGGCCCTTTTGACCGGGGGGAAGTGAGACTTCATTGTAGTGCAGATTTCCTTTGCAAGCTTGCTTGGTTGGCCAAAAAGGGCGTATGCGTTTTTTCCTGAATATATTCAGGAAAAAACGCATACGCCCTTTTTGGCCAAGTGCATCATTGTGGACGTTCTGCCTCTTTTCCTATGCTTTCAAAGCAATTCCAGTCTACCTCCTGAAATCGGTTTCCTGCAATTCTGCCCCGCTTTCAAGTCCTCTTGGCAGCCTTACTTCAGTATATTTTTGGACGATAGCTGTCATTTATAACTCTGCAGGTTTGTGAATTACAGTGCCCCTGAGCTCCTTTCTTCAACTCGCTTTCTTTTGAGCTGGCCGCAACACCGCAGGATGGCTTCAGGCCCTAATCTGGTTCCGGCACGGCAAGCTGAGCCTTTGGTTAATTCCTCTTCCTGGTGGGAAATGAGAGTTAAATTTGCCCGTCCAGACACCTCCAGCTAGTCTCTCATTGGTTCTCGCTATTCCTGTTCATCTTCCGCAGAAATTGCAAACTGGGCCAAACAGGAGGTTAAAGGGACTGACTCTCAAAGCCAGGAGGTGTTAGTAAAGCGTCTGGAATGTTGCACCCGAGTACCAGGGTACGAAAACTGAGACATATTTGAACACGTTTCCCGATCACATGGTTGATCATACTCTAGTTTCCACATGCATGTTTTAGCTGAAGGTAGAATACCTTAAACCTGGGTAGTTGAAACCCGTGGAATGGGTACCATGCAATATGACTTCAAAGGGTCTTCATTTGCTCACTGAACCTCTCCAATCCTATCACTGCTGCGTTTATGCCCCTGTACACATGCTTGATTCTCTTTCGGAACATAGCAATCCATAGGTTTTAAGATACTTACTAGTCAGGTACATTCTTAGGCGTTTAATATGCGGTGTTGAGTCCATTTCGTTGAGCAAGGAGTAGCTCTTGTCTATTCCATATTTGGCTTAAGGAACTTTATCTGTGCTCATTTCAATCTCTGGTTTTATGCAGCACCCCAACTCACCTTTACCCTTAAGCAAGCATAAGTTGGTTTTCTAAATTTGAGACCCTGTTCTGTTCTGTAATTCAGTTCCTGTGTAGCCAAGTTTACATTCCGTGTATTACTGATATCTTATGATGTTTCTTTTTCTGTGTGACTTATTTCAGTTAGAATCATCATACCTGAATCCACTCATTGTGCTGCTAAGGGCCTGATGACATAGATTTCATTGCTGAGTGATATTGCTTTGTAAGTAAATACCACAACTTCTTTATCCATTTTTCACTTTCTGCGATGTTGAACTTGTACTGTAAACGAGGTTCTTGTAAACAGAGGCGTCCCAAACTTTGGGGTGGCTGTGTCTTTTTGATTTTAATTTCCCTAAGCTATAGGACCATAAGTGGAAGTGCCCTAGGCTCTGTTGCTTTGTTTTTTAGATGTTTCAGGAAACACCATACACTTCTCCCGAGTGTCTGTTGGCAATTTACATCCCGCCCATCAGCATAACAAGGCTCCCAGTTCTCCATGGCCTGTCCTGCCTTTCTGGATTTTACACTTTTTTCAGATGGCCCTTTTGACCGGGGGGAAGTGAGACTTCATTGTAGTGCAGATTTCCTTTGCAAGCTTGCTTGGTTGGCCAAAAAGGGCGTATGCGTTTTTTCCTGAATATATTCAGGAAAAAACGCATACGCCCTTTTTGGCCAAGTGCATCATTGTGGACGTTCTGCCTCTTTTCCTATGCTTTCAATGCAATTCCAGTCTACCTCCTGAAATCGGTTTCCTGCAATTCTGCCCCGCTTTCAAGTCCTCTTGGCAGCCTTACTTCAGTATATTTTTGGACGATAGCTGTCATTTATAACTCTGCAGGCTTGTGAATTACAGTGCCCCTGAGCTCCTTTCTTCAACTCGCTTTCTTTTGAGCTGGCCGCAACACCGCAGGATGGCTTCAGGCCCTAATCTGGTTCCGGCACGGCACGCTGAGCCTTTGGTTAATTCCTCTTCCTGGTGGGAAATGAGAGTTAAATTTGCCCGTCCAGACACCTCCAGCTAGTCTCTCATTGGTTCTCGCTATTCCTGTTCATCTTCCGCAGAAATTGCAAACTGGGCCAAACAGGAGGTTAAAGGGACTGACTCTCCAAGTCGGGAGGGTGTTAGTAAAGCATCTGGAATGTTGCACCCGAGTACCAGGGGAGGAAAACTGAGACATATTTGAACACGTCTCCCGTTCACACGGTTGATCATACTCTGGGTTCCACATGCATGTTTTAGCTGAAGGAAGAATACCTTAAACCTGGAGAGTTGAGACCCGTGGAATGGGTACCATGCAATATGACTTCAAAGGGTCTTCATTTGCTCACCGAACTTCTCCAATCCTATCACTGCTGCGTTTATCACCCTGTACAGACGCTTGATTCTCTTTTGGAGACATAGCAATCCATAGGTTTTAAGATACTTACTAGTCAGGTACATTCTTAGGCATTTAATATGGGGTGTTGAGTCCATTTCGTTGAGCAAGGAGTAGCTCTTGTCTATTCCATATTTGGCTTAAGGAACTTTATCTGTGCTCATTTCAATCTCTGGTTTTATGCAGCACCCCAACTCACCTTTCCCCTTAAGCAAGCATAAGTTGGTTTTCTAAATTTGAGACCCTGTTCTGTTTTGGAATTCAGTTCCTGTGTAGCCAAGTTTACATTCTGTGTATTAGTGATATCTTATGATGTTTCTTTTTCTGTGTGACTTATTTCAGTTAGAATCATCGTACCTGAATCCACTCATTATGCTGCTACGGGCCTGATGACATAGATTTCATTGTTGAGTGATACTGCATTGTACGTAAGTACCAGAACTTCTTTATCCATTTTTCACTTTCTGTGATATTGAACTTGTACGGTAAATGAGGTTCTTGTAAACAGAGGCGTCCCAAACTTTGGGGTGGCTGTGTCTTTTTGATTTTAATTTCCCTAAGCTATAGGACCATAAGTGGAAGTGCCCTAGGCTCTGTTGTTTTGTTTTTTAGATGTTTCAGGAAACACCATACACTTCTCCCGAGTGGCTGTTGGTAATTTACATCCCTCCCATCAGCATAAAAAGGCTCCCAGTTCTCCATGGCCTGTCCTGCCTTTCTGGATTTTACACTTTTTTCAGATGGCCTTTTTGACCGGGAGGAAGTGAGACTTCATTGTAGTGCAGATTTCCTTTGCAAGCTTGCTTGGTTGGCCAAAAAGGGCGTATGCGTTTTTTCCTGAATATATTCAGGAAAAAACGCATACGCCCTTTTTGGCCAAGTGCATCATTGTGGACGTTCTGCCTCTTTTCCTATGCTTTCAATGCAATTCCAGTCTACCTCCTGAAATCGGTCTCCTGCAATTCTGCCCCGTTTTCAAGTCCTCTTGGCAGCCTTACTTCAGTATATTTTTGGACGATAGCTGTCATTTATAAGTCTGCAGGTTTGTGAATTACAGTGCCCCTGAGCTCCTTTCTTCAACTCGCTTTCTTGTGACCTGGCCGCAACACCGCAGGATGGCTTCAGGCCCTAATCTGGTTCCGGCACGGCACACTGAGCCTTTGGTTAATTCCTCTTCCTGGTGGGAAATGAGAGTTAAATTTGCCCGTCCAGACACCTCCAGCTAGTCTCTCATTGGTTCTCGCTATTCCTGTTCATCTTCCACAGAAATTGCAAACTGGGCCAAACAGGAGGTTAAAGGGACTGACTCTCCAAGCCGGGAGGGTGTTAGTAAAGCATCTGGAATGTTGCACCCGAGTACCAGGGTACGAAAACTGAGACATATTTGAACACGTCTCCCGATCACATGGTTGATCATACTCTAGTTTCCACATGCATGTTTTAGCTGAAGGTAGAATACCTTAAACCTGGGTAGCTGAAACCCGTGGAATGGGTACCATGCAATATGACTTCAAAGGGTCTTCATTTGCTCACCGAACCTCTCCAATCCTATCACTGCTGCGTTTATGCCCCTGTACACATGCTTGATTCTCTTTCGGAGACATAGCAATCCATAGGTTTTAAGATACTTACTAGTCAGGTACATTCTTAGGCGTTTAATATGCGGTGTTGAGTCCATTTCGTTGAGCAAGGAGTAGCTCTTGTCTATTCCATATTTGGCTTAAGGAACTTTATCTGTGCTCATTTCAATCTCTGGTTTTATGCAGCACCCCAACTCACCTTTACCCTTAAGCAAGCATAAGTTGGTTTTCTAAATTTGAGATCCTGTTCTGTTCTGTAATTCAGTTCCTGTGTAGCCAAGTTTACATTCCGTGTATTACTGATATCTTATGATGTTTCTTTTTCTGTGTGACTTATTTCAGTTAGAATCATCATACCTGAATCCACTCATTGTGCTGCTAAGGGCCTGATGACATAGATTTCATTGCTGAGTGATATTGCTTTGTACGTAAATACCACAACTTCTTTATCCATTTTTCACTTTCTGCGATGTTGAACTTGTACTGTAAACGAGGTTCTTGTAAACAGAGGCGTCCCAAACTTTGGGGTGGCTGTGTCTTTTTGATTTTAATTTCCCTAAGCTATAGGACCATAAGTGGAAGTGCCCTAGGCTCTGTTGCTTTGTTTTTTAGATGTTTCAGGAAACACCATACACTTCTCCCGAGTGGCTGTTGGCAATTTACATCCCTCCCATCAGCATAAAAAGGCTCCCAGTTCTCCATGGCCTGTCCTGCCTTTCTGGATTTTACACTTTTTTCAGATGGCCCTTTTGACCGGGGGGAAGTGAGACTTCATTGTAGTGCAGATTTCCTTTGCAAGCTTGCTTGGTTGGCCAAAAAGGGCGTATGCGTTTTTTCCTGAATATATTCAGGAAAAAACGCATACGCCCTTTTTGGCCAAGTGCATCATTGTGGACGTTCTGCCTCTTTTCCTATGCTTTCAATGCAATTCCAGTCTACCTCCTGAAATCGGTTTCCTGCAATTCTGCCCCGCTTTCAAGTCCTCTTGGCAGCCTTACTTCAGTATATTTTTGGACGATAGCTGTCATTTATAACTCTGCAGGTTTGTGAATTACAGTGCCCCTGAGCTCCTTTCTTCAACTCGCTTTCTTGTGACCTGGCCGCAACACCGCAGGATGGCTTCAGGCCCTAATCTGGTTCTGGCACGGCACACTGAGCCTTTGGTTAATTCCTCTTCCTGGTGGGAAATGAGAGTTAAATTTGCCCGTCCAGACACCTCCAGCTAGTCTCTCATTGGTTCTCGCTATTCCTGTTCATCTTCCGCAGAAATTGCAAACTGGGCCAAACAGGAGGTTAAAGGGACTGACTCTCCAAGTCGGGAGGGTGTTAGTAAAGCGTCTGGAATGTTGCACCCGAGTACCAGGGTACGAAAACTGAGACATATTTGAACACGTTTCCCGATCACATGGTTGATCGTACTCTAGGTTCCACATGCATGTTTTAGCTGAAGGAAGAATACCTTAAACCTGGGTAGTTGAAACCCGTGGAATGGGTACTATGCAATATGACTTCAAAGGGTCTTCATTTGCTCACCGAACCTCTCCAATCCTATCACTGCTGCGTTTATGCCCCTGTACACATGCTTGATTCTCTTTCGGAGACATAGCAATCCATAGGTTTTAAGATACTTACTAGTCAGGTACATTCTTAGGCGTTTAATATGCGGTGTTGAGTCCATTTCGTTGAGCAAGGAGTAGCTCTTGTCTATTCCATATTTGGCTTAAGGAACTTTATCTGTGCTCATTTCAATCTCTGGTTTTATGCAGCACCCCAACTCACCTTTCCGCTTAAGCAAGCATAAGTTGGTTTTCTAAATTTGAGACCCTGTTCTGTTTTGGAATTCAGTTCCTGTGTAGCCAAGTTTACATTCTGTGTATTAGTGATATCTTATGATGTTTCTTTTTCTGTGTGACTTATTTCAGTTAGAATCATCGTACCTGAATCCACTCATTATGCTGCTACGGGCCTGATGACATAGATTTCATTGTTGAGTGATACTGCATTGTACGTAAGTACCACAACTTCTTTATCCATTTTTCACTTTCTGTGATATTGAACTTGTACGGTAAATGAGGTTCTTGTAAACAGAGGCGTCCCAAACTTTGGGGTGGCTGTGTCTTTTTTATTTTAATTTCCCTAAGCTATAGGACCATAAGTGGAAGTGCCCTAGGCTCTGTTGCTTTGTTTTTTAGATGTTTCAGGAAACACCATACATTTCTCCCGAGTGTCTGTTGGCAATTTACATCCCGCCCATCAGCATAACAAGGCTCCCAGTTCTCCATGGCCTGTCCTGCCTTTCTGGATTTTACACTTTTTTCAGATGGCCCTTTTGACCGGGGGGAAGTGAGACTTCTTTGTAGTGCAGATTTCCTTTGCAAGCTTGCTTGGTTGGCCAAAAAGGGCGTATGCGTTTTTTCCTGAATATATTCAGGAAAAAACGCATACGCCCTTTTTGGCCAAGTGCATCATTGTGGACGTTCTGCCTCTTTTCCTATGCTTTCAATGCAATTCCAGTCTACCTCCTGAAATCGGTTTCCTGCAATTCTGCCCCGCTTTCAAGTCCTCTTGGCAGCCTTACTTCAGTATATTTTTGGACGATAGCTGTCATTTATAACTCTGCAGGTTTGTGAATTACAGTGCCCCTGAGCTCCTTTCTTCAACTCGCTTTCTTGTGACCTGGCCGCAACACCGCAGGATGGCTTCAGGCCCTAATCTGGTTCCGGCACGGCACGCTGAGCCTTTGGTTAATTCCTCTTCCTGGTGGGAAATGAGAGTTAAATTTGCCCGTCCAGACACCTCCAGCTAGTCTCTCATTGGTTCTCGCTATTCCTGTTCATCTTCCACAGAAATTGCAAACTGGGCCAAACAGGAGGTTAAAGGGACTGACTCTCCAAGTCGGGAGGGTGTTAGTAAAGCGTCTGGAATGTTGCACCCGAGTACCAGGGTACGAAAACTGAGACATATTTGAACACGTTTCCCGATCACATGGTTGATCATACTCTAGTTTCCACATGCATGTTTTAGCTGAAGGTAGAATACCTTAAACCTGGGTAGTTGAAACCCGTGGAATGGGTACCATGCAATATGACTTCAAAGGGTCTTCATTTGCTCACCGAACCTCTCCAATCCTATCACTGCTGCGTTTATGCCCCTGTACACATGCTTGATTCTCTTTCGGAGACATAGCAATCCATAGGTTTTAAGATACTTACTAGTCAGGTACATTCTTAGGCGTTTAATATGCGGTGTTGAGTCCATTTCGTTGAGCAAGGAGTAGCTCTTGTCTATTCCATATTTGGCTTAAGGAACTTTATCTGTGCTCATTTCAATCTCTGGTTTTATGCAGCACCCCAACTCACCTTTCTCCTTAAGCAAGCATAAGTTGGTTTTCTAAATTTGAGATCCTGTTCTGTTCTGTAATTCAGTTCCTGTGTAGCCAAGTTTACATTCCGTGTATTACTGATATCTTATGATGTTTCTTTTTCTGTGTGACTTATTTCAGTTAGAATCATCATACCTGAATCCACTCATTGTGCTGCTAAGGGCCTGATGACATAGATTTCATTGCTGAGTGATATTGCTTTGTAAGTAAATACCACAACTTCTTTATCCATTTTTCACTTTCTGCGATGTTGAACTTGTACTGTAAACGAGGTTCTTGTAAACAGAGGCGTCCCAAACTTTGGGGTGGCTGTGTCTTTTTGATTTTAATTCCCCTAAGCTATAGGACCATAAGTGGAAGTGCCCTAGGCTCTGTTGCTTTGTTTTTTAGATGTTTCAGGAAACACCATACACTTCTCCCGAGTGTCTGTTGGCAATTTACATCCCGCCCATCAGCATAACAAGGCTCCCAGTTCTCCATGGCCTGTCCTGCCTTTCTGGATTTTACACTTTTTTCAGATGGCCCTTTTGACCGGGGGGAAGTGAGACTTCATTGTAGTGCAGATTTCCTTTGCAAGCTTGCTTGGTTGGCCAAAAAGGGCGTATGCGTTTTTTCCTGAATATATTCAGGAAATAACGCATACGCCCTTTTTGGCCAAGTGCATCATTGTGGACGTTCTGCCTCTTTTCCTATGCTTTCAATGCAATTCCAGTCTACCTCCTGAAATCGGTTTCCTGCAATTCTGCCCCGCTTTCAAGTCCTCTTGGCAGCCTTACTTCAGTATATTTTTGGACGATAGCTGTCATTTATAACTCTGCAGGTTTGTGAATTACAGTGCCCCTGAGCTCCTTTCTTCAACTCGCTTTCTTGTGACCTGGCCGCAACACCGCAGGATGGCTTCAGGCCCTAATCTGGTTCCGGCACGGCACGCTGAGCCTTTGGTTAATTCCTCTTCCTGGTGGGAAATGAGAGTTAAATTTGCCCGTCCAGACACCTCCAGCTAGTCTCTCATTGGTTCTCGCTATTCCTGTTCATCTTCCACAGAAATTGCAAACTGGGCCAAACAGGAGGTTAAAGGGACTGACTCTCCAAGTCGGGAGGGTGTTAGTAAAGCGTCTGGAATGTTGCACCCGAGTACCAGGGTACGAAAACTGAGACATATTTGAACACGTTTCCCGATCACATGGTTGATCATACTCTAGTTTCCACATGCATGTTTTAGCTGAAGGTAGAATACCTTAAACCTGGGTAGTTGAAACCCGTGGAATGGGTACCATGCAATATGACTTCAAAGGGTCTTCATTTGCTCACCGAACCTCTCCAATCCTATCACTGCTGCGTTTATGCCCCTGTACACATGCTTGATTCTCTTTCGGAGACATAGCAATCCATAGGTTTTAAGATACTTACTAGTCAGGTACATTCTTAGGCGTTTAGTATGCGGTGTTGGGTCCATTTCGTTGAGCAAGGAGTAGCTCTTGTCTAATCCATATTTGGCTTAAGGAACTTTATCTGTGCTCGTTTCAATCTCTGGTTTTATGCAGCACCCCAACTCACCTTTACCCTTAAGCAAGCATAAGTTGGTTTTCTGAATTTGAGACCCTGTTCTGTTTTGGAATTCAGTTCCTGTGTAGCCAAGTTTACATTCCGTGTATTACTGATATCTTATGATGTTTCTTTTTCTGTGTGACTTATTTCAGTTAGAATCATCATACCTGAATCCACTCATTGTGCTGCTAAGGGCCTGATGACGTAGATTTCATTGCTGAGTGATATTGCTTTGTAAGTAAATACCACAACTTCTTTATCCATTTTTCACTTTCTGCGATGTTGAACTTGTACTGTAAACGAGGTTCTTGTAAACAGAGGCGTCCCAAACTTTGGGGTGGCTGTGTCTTTTTGATTTTAATTTCCCTAATCTATAGGACCATAAGTGGAAGTGCCCTAGGCTCTGTTGCTTTGTTTTTTAGATGTTTCAGGAAACACCATACACTTCTCCCGAGTGTCTGTTGGCAATTTACATCCCGCCCATCAGCATAACAAGGCTCCCAGTTCTCCATGGCCTGTCCTGCCTTTCTGGATTTTACACTTTTTTCAGATGGCCCTTTTGACCGGGGGGAAGTGAGACTTCATTGTAGTGCAGATTTCCTTTGCAAGCTTGCTTGGTTGGCCAAAAAGGGCGTATGCGTTTTTTCCTGAATATATTCAGGAAAAAACGCATACGCCCTTTTTGGCCAAGTGCATCATTGTGGACGTTCTGCCTCTTTTCCTATGCTTTCAATGCAATTCCAGTCTACCTCCTGAAATCGGTTTCCTGCAATTCTGCCCCGCTTTCAAGTCCTCTTGGCAGCCTTACTTCAGTATATTTTTGGACGATAGCTGTCATTTATAACTCTGCAGGTTTGTGAATTACAGTGCCCCTGAGCTCCTTTCTTCAACTCGCTTTCTTGTGACCTGGCCGCAACACCGCAGGATGGCTTCAGGCCCTAATCTGGTTCCGGCACGGCACGCTGAGCCTTTGGTTAATTCCTCTTCCTGGTGGGAAATGAGAGTTAAATTTGCCCGTCCAGACACCTCCAGCTAGTCTCTCATTGGTTCTCGCTATTCCTGTTCATCTTCCGCAGAAATTGCAAACTGGGCCAAACAGGAGGTTAAAGGGACTGACTCTCCAAGTCGGGAGGGTGTTAGTAAAGCGTCTGGAAAGTTGCACCCGAGTACCAGGGTACGAAAACTGAGACATATTTGAACACGTTTCCCGATCACATGGTTGATCATACTCTAGTTTCCACATGCATGTTTTAGCTGAAGGTAGAATACCTTAAACCTGGGTAGTTGAAACCCGTGGAATGGGTACTATGCAATATGACTTCAAAGGGTCTTCATTTGCTCACCGAACTTCTCCAATCCTATCACTGCTGCGTTTATCCCCCTGTACCGACGCTTGATTTTCTTTTGGAGACATAGCAATCCATAGGTTTTAAGATACTTACTAGTCAGGTACATTCTTAGGCGTTTAATATGCGGTGTTGAGTCCATTTCGTTGAGCAAGGAGTAGCTCTTGTCTATTCCATATTTGGCTTAAGGAACTTTATCTGTGCTCATTTCAATCTCTGGTTTTATGCAGCACCCCAACTCACCTTTCCGCTTAAGCAAGCATAAGTTGGTTTTCTAAATTTGAGACCCTGTTCTGTTTTGGAATTCAGTTCCTGTGTAGCCAAGTTTACATTCTGTGTATTAGTGATATCTTATGATGTTTCTTTTTCTGTGTGACTTATTTCAGTTAGAATCATCGTACCTGAATCCACTCATTATGCTGCTACGGGCCTGATGACATAGATTTCATTGTTGAGTGATACTGCATTGTACGTAAGTACCACAACTTCTTTATCCATTTTTCACTTTCTGTGATATTGAACTTGTACGGTAAATGAGGTTCTTGTAAACAGAGGCGTCCCAAACTTTGGGGTGGCTGTGTCTTTTGGATTTTAATTTCCCTAAGCTATAGGACCATAAGTGGAAGTGCCCTAGGCTCTGTTGCTTTGTTTTTTAGATGTTTCAGGAAACACCATACACTTCTCCCGAGTGGCTGTTGGCAATTTACATCCCTCCCATCAGCATAAAAAGGCTCCCAGTTCTCCATGGCCTGTCCTGCCTTTCTGGATTTTACACTTTTTTCAGATGGCCCTTTTGACCGGGGAGAAGTGAGACTTCATTGTAGTGCAGATTTCCTTTGCAAGCTTGCTTGGTTGGCCAAAAAGGGCGTATGCGTTTTTTCCTGAATATATTCAGGAAAAAATGCATACGCCCTTTTTGGCCAAGTGCATCATTGTGGACGTTCTGCCTCTTTTCCTATGCTTTCAATGCAATTCCAGTCTACCTCCTGAAATCAGTTTCCTGCAATTCTGCCCCGCTTTCAAGTCCTCTTGGCAGCCTTACTTCAGTATATTTTTGGACGATAGCTGTCATTTATAACTCTGCAGGTTTGTGAATTACAGTGCCCCTGAGCTCCTTTCTTCAACTCGCTTTCTTGTGACCTGGCCGCAACACCGCAGGATGGCTTCAGGCCCTAATCTGGTTCCGGCACGGCACGCTGAGCCTTTGGTTAATTCCTCTTCCTGGTGGGAAATGAGAGTTAAATTTGCCCGTCCAGACACCTCCAGCTAGTCTCTCATTGGTTCTCGCTATTCCTGTTCATCTTCCGCAGAAATTGCAAACTGGGCCAAACAGGAGGTTAAAGGGACTGACTCTCCAAGTCAGGAGGGTGTTAGTAAAGTGTCTGGAATGTTGCACCCGAGTACCAGGGTACGAAAACTGAGACATATTTGAACACGTTTCCCGATCACATGGTTGATCATACTCTAGTTTCCACATGCATGTTTTAGCTGAAGTTAGAATACCTTAAACCTGGGTAGTTGAAACTCGTGGAATGGGTACCATGCAATATGACTTCAAAGGGTCTTCATTTGCTCACCGAACTTCTCCAATCCTATCACTGCTGCATTTATCCCCCTGTACAGATGCTTGATTCTCTTTTGGAGACATAGCAATCCATAGGTTTTAAGATACTTACTAGTCAGGTACATTCTTAGGCATTTAATATGGGGTGTTGAGTCCATTTCGTTGAGCAAGGAGTAGCTCTTGTCTATTCCATATTTGGCTTAAGGAACTTTATCTGTGCTCATTTCAATCTCTGGTTTTATGCAGCACCCCAACTCACCTTTCCGCTTAAGCAAGCATAAGTTGGTTTTCTAAATTTGAGACCCTGTTCTGTTTTGGAATTCAGTTCCTGTGTAGCCAAGTTTACATTCTGTGTATTAGTGATATCTTATGATGTTTCTTTTTCTGTGTGACTTATTTCAGTTAGAATCATCGTACCTGAATCCACTCATTATGCTGCTACGGGCCTGATGACATAGATTTCATTGTTGAGTGATACTGCATTGTACGTAAGTACCACAACTTCTTTATCCATTTTTCACTTTCTGTGATATTGAACTTGTACGGTAAATGAGGTTCTTGTAAACAGAGGCGTCCCAAACTTTGGGGTGGCTGTGTCTTTTTGATTTTAATTTCCCTAAGCTATAGGACCATAAGTGGAAGTGCCCTAGGCTCTGTTGCTTTGTTTTTTAGATGTTAAAGGAAACACCATACACTTCTCCCGAGTGGCTGTTGGCAATTTACATCCCGCCCATCAGCATAACAAGGCTCCCAGTTCTCCATGGCCTGTCCTGCCTTTCTGGATTTTACACTTTTTTCAGATGGCCCTTTTGACCGGGGGGAAGTGAGACTTCATTGTAGTGCAGATTTCCTTTGCAAGCTTGCTTGGTTGGCCAAAAAGGGCGTATGCGTTTTTTCCTGAATATATTCAGGAAAAAACGCATACGCCCTTTTTGGCCAAGTGCATCATTGTGGACGTTCTGCCTCTTTTCCTATGCTTTCAATGCAATTCCAGTCTACCTCCTGAAATCGGTTTCCTGCAATTCTGCCCCGCTTTCAAGTCCTCTTGGCAGCCTTACTTCAGTATATTTTTGGACGATAGCTGTCATTTATAACTCTGCAGGTTTGTGAATTACAGTGCCCCTGAGCTCCTTTCTTCAACTCGCTTTCTTTTGAGCTGGCCGCAACACCGCAGGATGGCTTCAGGCCCTAATCTGGTTCCGGCACGGCACACTGAGCCTTTGGTTAATTCCTCTTCCTGGTGGGAAATGAGAGTTAAATTTGCCCGTCCAGACACCTCCAGCTAGTCTCTCATTGGTTCTCGCTATTCCTGTTCATCTTCCACAGAAATTGCAAACTGGGCCAAACAGGAGGTTAAAGGGACTGACTCTCAAAGCCGGGAGGGTGTTAGTAAAGCGTCTGGAATGTTGCACCCGAGTACCAGGGTACGAAAACTGAGACATATTTGAACACGTTTCCCGATCACATGGTTGATCATACTCTAGTTTCCACATGCATGTTTTAGCTGAAGGTAGAATACCTTAAACCTGGGTAGTTGAAACCCGTGGAATGGGTACCATGCAATATGACTTCAAAGGGTCTTCATTTGCTCACCGAACCTCTCCAATCCTATCACTGCTGCGTTTATGCCCCTGTACACATGCTTGATTCTCTTTCGGAGACATAGCAATCCATAGGTTTTAAGATACTTACTAGTCAGGTACATTCTTAGGCGTTTAATATGCGGTGTTGAGTCCATTTCGTTGAGCAAGGAGTAGCTCTTGTCTATTCCATATTTGGCTTAAGGAACTTTATCTGTGCTCATTTCAATCTCTGGTTTTATGCAGCACCCCAACTCACCTTTACCCTTAAGCAAGCATAAGTTGGTTTTCTAAATTTGAGACCCTGTTCTGTTTTGGAATTCAGTTCCTGTGTAGCCAAGTTTACATTCTGTTTATTAGTGATATCTTATGATGTTTCTTTTTCTGTGTGACTTATTTCAGTTAGAATCATCGTACCTGAATCCACTCATTATGCTGCTATGGGCCTGATGACATAGATTTCATTGTTGAGTGATACTGCATTGTACGTAAGTACCACAACTTCTTTATCCATTTTTCACTTTCTGTGATATTGAACTTGTACGGTAAATGAGGTTCTTGTAAACAGAGGCGTCCCAAACTTTGGGGTGGCTGTGTCTTTTTGATTTTAATTTCCCTAAGCTATAGGACCATAAGTGGAAGTGCCCTAGGCTCTGTTGCTTTGTTTTTTAGATGTTTCAGGAAACACCATACACTTCTCCCGAGTGTCTGTTGGCAATTTACATCCCGCCCATCAGCATAACAAGGCTCCCAGTTCTCCATGGCCTGTCCTGCCTTTCTGGATTTTACACTTTTTTCAGATGGCCCTTTTGACCGGGGGGAAGTGAGACTTCTTTGTAGTGCAGATTTCCTTTGCAAGCTTGCTTGGTTGGCCAAAAAGGGCGTATGCGTTTTTTCCTGAATATATTCAGGAAAAAACGCATACGCCCTTTTTGGCCAAGTGCATCATTGTGGACGTTCTGCCTCTTTTCCTATGCTTTCAATGCAATTCCAGTCTACCTCCTGAAATCGGTTTCCTGCAATTCTGCCCCGCTTTCAAGTCCTCTTGGCAGCCTTACTTCAGTATATTTTTGGACGATAGCTGTCATTTATAACTCTGCAGGTTTGTGAATTACAGTGCCCCTGAGCTCCTTTCTTCAACTCGCTTTCTTGTGACCTGGCCGCAACACCGCAGGATGGCTTCAGGCCCTAATCTGGTTCTGGCACGGCACGCTGAGCCTTTGGTTAATTCCTCTTCCTGGTGGGAAATGAGAGTTAAATTTGCCCGTCCAGACACCTCCAGCTAGTCTCTCATTGGTTCTCGCTATTCCTGTTCATCTTCCACAGAAATTGCAAACTGGGCCAAACAGGAGGTTAAAGGGACTGACTCTCCAAGTCGGGAGGGTGTTAGTAAAGCGTCTGGAATGTTGCACCCGAGTACCAGGGTACGAAAACTGAGACATATTTGAACACGTTTCCCGATCACATGGTTGATCATACTCTAGTTTCCACATGCATGTTTTAGCTGAAGGTAGAATACCTTAAACCTGGGTAGTTGAAACCCGTGGAATGGGTACCATGCAATATGACTTCAAAGGGTCTTCATTTGCTCACCGAACCTCTCCAATCCTATCACTGCTGCGTTTATGCCCCTGTACACATGCTTGATTCTCTTTCGGAGACATAGCAATCCATAGGTTTTAAGATACTTACTAGTCAGGTACATTCTTAGGCGTTTAATATGCGGTGTTGAGTCCATTTCGTTGAGCAAGGAGTAGCTCTTGTCTATTCCATATTTGGCTTAAGGAACTTTATCTGTGCTCATTTCAATCTCTGGTTTTATGCAGCACCCCAACTCACCTTTCTCCTTAAGCAAGCATAAGTGGGTTTTCTAAATTTGAGATCCTGTTCTGTTCTGTAATTCAGTTCCTGTGTAGCCAAGTTTACATTCCGTGTATTACTGATATCTTATGATGTTTCTTTTTCTGTGTGACTTATTTCAGTTAGAATCATCATACCTGAATCCACTCATTGTGCTGCTAAGGGCCTGATGACATAGATTTCATTGCTGAGTGATATTGCTTTGTAAGTAAATACCACAACTTCTTTATCCATTTTTCACTTTCTGCGATGTTGAACTTGTACTGTAAACGAGGTTCTTGTAAACAGAGGCGTCCCAAACTTTGGGGTGGCTGTGTCTTTTTGATTTTAATTCCCCTAAGCTATAGGACCATAAGTGGAAGTGCCCTAGGCTCTGTTGCTTTGTTTTTTAGATGTTTCAGGAAACACCATACACTTCTCCCGAGTGTCTGTTGGCAATTTACATCCCGCCCATCAGCATAACAAGGCTCCCAGTTCTCCATGGCCTGTCCTGCCTTTCTGGATTTTACACTTTTTTCAGATGGCCCTTTTGACCGGGGGGAAGTGAGACTTCATTGTAGTGCAGATTTCCTTTGCAAGCTTGCTTGGTTGGCCAAAAAGGGCGTATGCGTTTTTTCCTGAATATATTCAGGAAAAAACGCATACGCCCTTTTTGGCCAAGTGCATCATTGTGGACGTTCTGCCTCTTTTCCTATGCTTTCAATGCAATTCCAGTCTACCTCCTGAAATCGGTTTCCTGCAATTCTGCCCCGCTTTCAAGTCCTCTTGGCAGCCTTACTTCAGTATATTTTTGGACGATAGCTGTCATTTATAACTCTGCAGGTTTGTGAATTACAGTGCCCCTGAGCTCCTTTCTTCAACTCGCTTTCTTGTGACCTGGCCGCAACACCGCAGGATGGCTTCAGGCCCTAATCTGGTTCCGGCACGGCACGCTGAGCCTTTGGTTAATTCCTCTTCCTGGTGGGAAATGAGAGTTAAATTTGCCCGTCCAGACACCTCCAGCTAGTCTCTCATTGGTTCTCGCTATTCCTGTTCATCTTCCGCAGAAATTGCAAACTGGGCCAAACAGGAGGTTAAAGGGACTGACTCTCCAAGTCGGGAGGGTGTTAGTAAAGCGTCTGGAATGTTGCACCCGAGTACCAGGGTACGAAAACTGAGACATATTTGAACACGTCTCCCGATCACATGGTTGATCATACTCTAGGTTCCACATGCATGTTTTAGCTGAAGGAAGAATACCTTAAACCTGGGTAGTTGAAACCCGTGGAATGGGTACCATGCAATATGACTTCAAAGGGTCTTCATTTGCTCACCGAACCTCTCCAATCCTATCACTGCTGCGTTTATGCCCCTGTACACATGCTTGATTCTCTTTCGGAGACATAGCAATCCATAGGTTTTAAGATACTTACTAGTCAGGTACATTCTTAGGCATTTAATATGCGGTGTTGAGTCTATTTCGTTGAGCAAGGAGTAGCTCTTGTCTATTCCATATTTGGCTTAAGGAACTTTATCTGTGCTCATTTCAATCTCTGGTTTTATGCAGCACCCCAACTCACCTTTCCCCTTAAGCAAGCATAAGTTGGTTTTCTAAATTTGAGACCCTGTTCTGTTCTGTAATTCAGTTCCTGTGTAGCCAAGTTTACATTCCGTGTATTAGTGATATCTTATGATGTTTCTTTTTCTGTGTGACTTATTTCAGTTAGAATCATCATACCTGAATCCACTCATTGTGCTGCTAAGGGCCTGATGACATAGATTTCATTGCTGAGTGATATTGCTTTGTAAGTAAATACCACAACTTCTTTATCCATTTTTCACTTTCTGCGATGTTGAACTTGTACTGTAAACGAGGTTCTTGTAAACAGAGGCGTCCCAAACTTTGGGGTGGCTGTGTCTTTTTGATTTTAATTTCCCTAAGCTATAGGACCATAAGTGGAAGTGCCCTAGGCTCTGTTGCTTTGTTTTTTAGATGTTTCAGGAAACACCATACACTTCTCCCGAGTGTCTGTTGGCAATTTACATCCCGCCCATCAGCATAACAAGGCTCCCAGTTCTCCATGGCCTGTCCTGCCTTTCTGGATTTTACACTTTTTTCAGATGGCCCTTTTGACCGGGGGGAAGTGAGACTTCATTGTAGTGCAGATTTCCTTTGCAAGCTTGCTTGCTTGGCCAAAAAGGGCGTATGCGTTTTTTCCTGAATATATTCAGGAAAAAACGCATACGCCCTTTTTGGCCAAGTGCATCATTGTGGACGTTCTGCCTCTTTTCCTATGCTTTCAATGCAATTCCAGTCTACCTCCTGAAATCGGTTTCCTGCAATTCTGCCCCGCTTTCAAGTCCTCTTGGCAGCCTTACTTCAGTATATTTTTGGACGATAGCTGTCATTTATAACTCTGCAGGTTTGTGAATTACAGTGCCCCTGAGCTCCTTTCTTCAACTCGCTTTCTTTTGAGCTGGCCGCAACACCACAGGATGGCTTCAGGCCCTAATCTGGTTCCGGCACGGCACGCTGAGCCTTTGGTTAATTCCTCTTCCTGGTGGGAAATGAGAGTTAAATTTGCCCGTCCAGACACCTCCAGCTAGTCTCTCATTGGTTCTCGCTATTCCTGTTCATCTTCCGCAGAAATTGCAAACTGGGCCAAACAGGAGGTTAAAGGGACTGACTCTCCAAGTCGGGAGGGTGTTAGTAAAGCGTCTGGAATGTTGCACCCGAGTACCAGGGTACGAAAACTGAGACATATTTGAACACGTCTCCCGATCACATGGTTGATCATACTCTAGGTTCCACATGCATGTTTTAGCTGAAGGAAGAATACCTTAAACCTGGGTAGTTGAAACCCGTGGAATGGGTACCATGCAATATGACTTCAAAGGGTCTTCATTTGCTCACCGAACCTCTCCAATCCTATCACTGCTGCGTTTATACCCCTGTACACATGCTTGATTCTCTTTCGGAGACATAGCAATCCATAGGTTTTAAGATACTTACTAGTCAGGTACATTCTTAGGCATTTAATATGCGGTGTTGAGTCCATTTCGTTGAGCAAGGAGTAGCTCTTGTCTATTCCATATTTGGCTTAAGGAACTTTATCTGTGCTCATTTCAATCTCTGGTTTTATGCAGCACCCCAACTCACCTTTACCCTTAAGCAAGCATAAGTTGGTTTTCTAAATTTGAGACCCTGTTCTGTTCTGTAATTCAGTTCCTGTGTAGCCAAGTTTACATTCCGTGTATTACTGATATCTTATGATGTTTCTTTTTCTGTGTGACTTATTTCAGTTAGAATCATCATACCTGAATCCACTCATTGTGCTGCTAAGGGCCTGATGACATAGATTTCATTGCTGAGTGATATTGCTTTGTAAGTAAATACCACAACTTCTTTATCCATTTTTCACTTTCTGCGATGTTGAACTTGTACTGTAAACGAGGTTCTTGTAAACAGAGGCGTCCCAAACTTTGGGGTGGCTGTGTCTTTTTGATTTTAATTTCCCTAAGCTATAGGACCATAAGTGGAAGTGCCCTAGGCTCTGTTGCTTTGTTTTTTAGATGTTTCAGGAAACACCATACACTTCTCCCGAGTGTCTGTTGGCAATTTACATCCCGCCCATCAGCATAACAAGGCTCCCAGTTCTCCATGGCCTGTCCTGCCTTTCTGGATTTTACACTTTTTTCAGATGGCCCTTTTGACCGGGGGGAAGTGAGACTTCATTGTAGTGCAGATTTCCTTTGCAAGCTTGCTTGGTTGGCCAAAAAGGGCGTATGCGTTTTTTCCTGAATATATTCAGGAAAAAACGCATACGCCCTTTTTGGCCAAGTGCATCATTGTGGACGTTCTGCCTCTTTTCCTATGCTTTCAATGCAATTCCAGTCTACCTCCTGAAATCGGTTTCCTGCAATTCTGCCCCGCTTTCAAGTCCTCTTGGCAGCCTTACTTCAGTATATTTTTGGACGATAGCTGTCATTTATAACTCTGCAGGTTTGTGAATTACAGTGCCCCTGAGCTCCTTTCTTCAACTCGCTTTCTTGTGACCTGGCCGCAACACCGCAGGATGGCTTCAGGCCCTAATCTGGTTCCGGCACGGCACGCTGAGCCTTTGGTTAATTCCTCTTCCTGGTGGGAAATGAGAGTTAAATTTGCCCGTCCAGACACCTCCAGCTAGTCTCTCATTGGTTCTCGTTATTCCTGTTCATCTTCCGCAGAAATTGCAAACTGGGCCAAACAGGAGGTTAAAGGGACTGACTCTCCAAGTCGGGAGGGTGTTAGTAAAGCGTCTGGAAAGTTGCACCCGAGTACCAGGGTACGAAAACTGAGACATATTTGAACACGTTTCCCGATCACATGGTTGATCATACTCTAGTTTCCACATGCATGTTTTAGCTGAAGGTAGAATACCTTAAACCTGGGTAGTTGAAACCCGTGGAATGGGTACTATGCAATATGACTTCAAAGGGTCTTCATTTGCTCACCGAACTTCTCCAATCCTATCACTGCTGCGTTTTTCCCCCTGTACAGACGCTTGATTTTCTTTTGGAGACATAGCAATCCATAGGTTTTAAGATACTTACTAGTCAGGTACATTCTTAGGCGTTTAATATGGGGTGTTGAGTCCTTTTCGTTGAGGAAGGAGTAGCTCTTGTCTATTCCATATTTGGCTTAAGGAACTTTATCTGTGCTCATTTCAATCTCTGGTTTTATGCAGCACCCCAACTCACCTTTCCCCTTAAGCAAGCATAAGTTGGTTTTCTAAATTTGAGACCCTGTTCTGTTTTGGAATTCAGTTCCTGTGTAGCCAAGTTTACATTCTGTGTATTAGTGATATCTTATGATGTTTCTTTTTCTGTGTGACTTATTTCAGTTAGAATCATCGTACCTGAATCCACTCATTATGCTGCTACGGGCCTGATGACATAGATTTCATTGTTGAGTGATACTGCATTGTACGTAAGTACCACAACTTCTTTATCCATTTTTCACTTTCTGTGATATTGAACTTGTACGGTAAATGAGGTTCTTGTAAACAGAGGCGTCCCAAACTTTGGGGTGGCTGTGTCTTTTTGATTTTAATTTCCCTAAGCTATAGGACCATAAGTGGAAGTGCCCTAGGCTCTGTTGCTTTGTTTTTTAGATGTTTCAGGAAACACCATACACTTCTCCCGAGTGTCTGTTGGCAATTTACATCCCTCCCATCAGCATAAAAAGGCTCCCAGTTCTCCATGGCCTGTCCTGCCTTTCTGGATTTTACACTTTTTTCAGATGGCCCTTTTGACCGGGGGGAAGTGAGACTTCATTGTAGTGCAGATTTCCTTTGCAAGCTTGCTTGGTTGGCCAAAAAGGGCGTATGCGTTTTTTCCTGAATATATTCAGGAAAAAACGCATACGCCCTTTTTGGCCAAGTGCATCATTGTGGACGTTCTGCCTCTTTTCCTATGCTTTCAATGCAATTCCAGTCTACCTCCTGAAATCGGTTTCCTGCAATTCTGCCCCGCTTTCAAGTCCTCTTGGCAGCCTTACTTCAGTATATTTTTGGACGATAGCTGTCATTTATAACTCTGCAGGTTTGTGAATTACAGTGCCCCTGAGCTCCTTTCTTCAACTCGCTTTCTTGTGACCTGGCCGCAACACCGCAGGATGGCTTCAGGCCCTAATCTGGTTCCGGCACGGCACGCTGAGCCTTTGGTTAATTCCTCTTCCTCGTGGGAAATGAGAGTTAAATTTGCCCGTCCAGACACCTCCAGCTAGTCTCTCATTGGTTCTCGCTATTCCTGTTCATCTTCCGCAGAAATTGCAAACTGGGCCAAACAGGAGGTTAAAGGGACTGACTCTCCAAGTCGGGAGGGTGTTAGTAAAGCGTCTGGAATGTTGCACCCGAGTACCAGGGTACGAAAACTGAGACATATTTGAACACATTTCCCGATCACATGGTTGATCATACTCTAGGTTCCACATGCATGTTTTAGCTGAAGGAAGAATACCTTAAACCTGGGTAGTTGAAACCCGTGGAATGGGTACTATGCAATATGACTTCAAAGGGTCTTCATTTGCTCACCGAACCTCTCCAATCCTATCACTGCTGCGTTTATGCCCCTGTACACATGCTTGATTCTCTTTCGGAGACATAGCAATACATAGGTTTTAAGATACTTACTAGTCAGGTACATTCTTAGGCGTTTAATATGCGGTGTTGAGTCCATTTCGTTGAGCAAGGAGTAGCTCTTGTCTATTCCATATTTGGCTTAAGGAACTTTATCTGTGCTCATTTCAATCTCTGGTTTTATGCAGCACCCCAACTCACCTTTCTCCTTAAGCAAGCATAAGTTGGTTTTCTAAATTTGAGATCCTGTTCTGTTCTGTAATTCAGTTCCTGTGTAGCCAAGTTTACATTCCGTGTATTACTGATATCTTATGATGTTTCTTTTTCTGTGTGACTTATTTCAGTTAGAATCATCATACCTGAATCCACTCATTGTGCTGCTAAGGGCCTGATGACATAGATTTCATTGCTGAGTGATATTGCTTTGTAAGTAAATACCACAACTTCTTTAACCATTTTTCACTTTCTGCGATGTTGAACTTGTACTGTAAACGAGGTTCTTGTAAACAGAGGCGTCCCAAACTTTGGGGTGGCTGTGTCTTTTTGATTTTAATTCCCCTAAGCTATAGGACCATAAGTGGAAGTGCCCTAGGCTCTGTTGCTTTGTTTTTTAGATGTTTCAGGAAACACCATACATTTCTCCCGAGTGTCTGTTGGCAATTTACATCCCGCCCATCAGCATAACAAGGCTCCCAGTTCTCCATGGCCTGTCCTGCCTTTCTGGATTTTACACTTTTTTCAGATGGCCCTTTTGACCGGGGGGAAGTGAGACTTCTTTGTAGTGCAGATTTCCTTTGCAAGCTTGCTTGGTTGGCCAAAAAGGGCGTATGCGTTTTTTCCTGAATATATTCAGGAAAAAACGCATACGCCCTTTTTGGCCAAGTGCATCATTGTGGACGTTCTGCCTCTTTTCCTATGCTTTCAATGCAATTCCAGTCTACCTCCTGAAATCGGTTTCCTGCAATTCTGCCCCGCTTTCAAGTCCTCTTGGCAGCCTTACTTCAGTATATTTTTGGACGATAGCTGTCATTTATAACTCTGCAGGTTTGTGAATTACAGTGCCCCTGAGCTCCTTTCTTCAACTCGCTTTCTTTTGAGCTGGCCGCAACACCACAGGATGGCTTCAGGCCCTAATCTGGTTCCGGCACGGCACGCTGAGCCTTTGGTTAATTCCTCTTCCTGGTGGGAAATGAGAGTTAAATTTGCCCGTCCAGACACCTCCAGCTAGTCTCTCATTGGTTCTCGCTATTCCTGTTCATCTTCCGCAGAAATTGCAAACTGGGCCAAACAGGAGGTTAAAGGGACTGACTCTCCAAGTCGGGAGGGTGTTAGTAAAGCGTCTGGAATGTTGCACCCGAGTACCAGGGTACGAAAACTGAGACATATTTGAACACGTCTCCCGATCACATGGTTGATCATACTCTAGGTTCCACATGCATGTTTTAGCTGAAGGAAGAATACCTTAAACCTGGGTAGTTGAAACCCGTGGAATGGGTACCATGCAATATGACTTCAAAGGGTCTTCATTTGCTCACCGAACCTCTCCAATCCTATCACTGCTGCGTTTATACCCCTGTACACATGCTTGATTCTCTTTCGGAGACATAGCAATCCATAGGTTTTAAGATACTTACTAGTCAGGTACATTCTTAGGCATTTAATATGCGGTGTTGAGTCCATTTCGTTGAGCAAGGAGTAGCTCTTGTCTATTCCATATTTGGCTTAAGGAACTTTATCTGTGCTCATTTCAATCTCTGGTTTTATGCAGCACCCCAACTCACCTTTACCCTTAAGCAAGCATAAGTTGGTTTTCTAAATTTGAGACCCTGTTCTGTTCTGTAATTCAGTTCCTGTGTAGCCAAGTTTACATTCCGTGTATTACTGATATCTTATGATGTTTCTTTTTCTGTGTGACTTATTTCAGTTAGAATCATCATACCTGAATCCACTCATTGTGCTGCTAAGGGCCTGATGACATAGATTTCATTGCTGAGTGATATTGCTTTGTAAGTAAATACCACAACTTCTTTATCCATTTTTCACTTTCTGCGATGTTGAACTTGTACTGTAAACGAGGTTCTTGTAAACAGAGGCGTCCCAAACTTTGGGGTGGCTGTGTCTTTTTGATTTTAATTTCCCTAAGCTATAGGACCATAAGTGGAAGTGCCCTAGGCTCTGTTGCTTTGTTTTTTAGATGTTTCAGGAAACACCATACACTTCTCCCGAGTGTCTGTTGGCAATTTACATCCCGCCCATCAGCATAACAAGGCTCCCAGTTCTCCATGGCCTGTCCTGCCTTTCTGGATTTTACACTTTTTTCAGATGGCCCTTTTGACCGGGGGGAAGTGAGACTTCATTGTAGTGCAGATTTCCTTTGCAAGCTTGCTTGGTTGGCCAAAAAGGGCGTATGCGTTTTTTCCTGAATATATTCAGGAAAAAACGCATACGCCCTTTTTGGCCAAGTGCATCATTGTGGACGTTCTGCCTCTTTTCCTATGCTTTCAATGCAATTCCAGTCTACCTCCTGAAATCGGTTTCCTGCAATTCTGCCCCGCTTTCAAGTCCTCTTGGCAGCCTTACTTCAGTATATTTTTGGACGATAGCTGTCATTTATAACTCTGCAGGTTTGTGAATTACAGTGCCCCTGAGCTCCTTTCTTCAACTCGCTTTCTTGTGACCTGGCCGCAACACCGCAGGATGGCTTCAGGCCCTAATCTGGTTCCGGCACGGCACGCTGAGCCTTTGGTTAATTCCTCTTCCTGGTGGGAAATGAGAGTTAAATTTGCCCGTCCAGACACCTCCAGCTAGTCTCTCATTGGTTCTCGTTATTCCTGTTCATCTTCCGCAGAAATTGCAAACTGGGCCAAACAGGAGGTTAAAGGGACTGACTCTCCAAGTCGGGAGGGTGTTAGTAAAGCGTCTGGAAAGTTGCACCCGAGTACCAGGGTACGAAAACTGAGACATATTTGAACACGTTTCCCGATCACATGGTTGATCATACTCTAGTTTCCACATGCATGTTTTAGCTGAAGGTAGAATACCTTAAACCTGGGTAGTTGAAACCCGTGGAATGGGTACTATGCAATATGACTTCAAAGGGTCTTCATTTGCTCACCGAACTTCTCCAATCCTATCACTGCTGCGTTTTTCCCCCTGTACAGACGCTTGATTTTCTTTTGGAGACATAGCAATCCATAGGTTTTAAGATACTTACTAGTCAGGTACATTCTTAGGCGTTTAATATGGGGTGTTGAGTCCTTTTCGTTGAGGAAGGAGTAGCTCTTGTCTATTCCATATTTGGCTTAAGGAACTTTATCTGTGCTCATTTCAATCTCTGGTTTTATGCAGCACCCCAACTCACCTTTCCCCTTAAGCAAGCATAAGTTGGTTTTCTAAATTTGAGACCCTGTTCTGTTTTGGAATTCAGTTCCTGTGTAGCCAAGTTTACATTCTGTGTATTAGTGATATCTTATGATGTTTCTTTTTCTGTGTGACTTATTTCAGTTAGAATCATCGTACCTGAATCCACTCATTATGCTGCTACGGGCCTGATGACATAGATTTCATTGTTGAGTGATACTGCATTGTACGTAAGTACCACAACTTCTTTATCCATTTTTCACTTTCTGTGATATTGAACTTGTACGGTAAATGAGGTTCTTGTAAACAGAGGCGTCCCAAACTTTGGGGTGGCTGTGTCTTTTTGATTTTAATTTCCCTAAGCTATAGGACCATAAGTGGAAGTGCCCTAGGCTCTGTTGCTTTGTTTTTTAGATGTTTCAGGAAACACCATACACTTCTCCCGAGTGTCTGTTGGCAATTTACATCCCTCCCATCAGCATAAAAAGGCTCCCAGTTCTCCATGGCCTGTCCTGCCTTTCTGGATTTTACACTTTTTTCAGATGGCCCTTTTGACCGGGGGGAAGTGAGACTTCATTGTAGTGCAGATTTCCTTTGCAAGCTTGCTTGGTTGGCCAAAAAGGGCGTATGCGTTTTTTCCTGAATATATTCAGGAAAAAACGCATACGCCCTTTTTGGCCAAGTGCATCATTGTGGACGTTCTGCCTCTTTTCCTATGCTTTCAATGCAATTCCAGTCTACCTCCTGAAATCGGTTTCCTGCAATTCTGCCCCGCTTTCAAGTCCTCTTGGCAGCCTTACTTCAGTATATTTTTGGACGATAGCTGTCATTTATAACTCTGCAGGTTTGTGAATTACAGTGCCCCTGAGCTCCTTTCTTCAACTCGCTTTCTTGTGACCTGGCCGCAACACCGCAGGATGGCTTCAGGCCCTAATCTGGTTCCGGCACGGCACGCTGAGCCTTTGGTTAATTCCTCTTCCTCGTGGGAAATGAGAGTTAAATTTGCCCGTCCAGACACCTCCAGCTAGTCTCTCATTGGTTCTCGCTATTCCTGTTCATCTTCCGCAGAAATTGCAAACTGGGCCAAACAGGAGGTTAAAGGGACTGACTCTCCAAGTCGGGAGGGTGTTAGTAAAGCGTCTGGAATGTTGCACCCGAGTACCAGGGTACGAAAACTGAGACATATTTGAACACATTTCCCGATCACATGGTTGATCATACTCTAGGTTCCACATGCATGTTTTAGCTGAAGGAAGAATACCTTAAACCTGGGTAGTTGAAACCCGTGGAATGGGTACTATGCAATATGACTTCAAAGGGTCTTCATTTGCTCACCGAACCTCTCCAATCCTATCACTGCTGCGTTTATGCCCCTGTACACATGCTTGATTCTCTTTCGGAGACATAGCAATACATAGGTTTTAAGATACTTACTAGTCAGGTACATTCTTAGGCGTTTAATATGCGGTGTTGAGTCCATTTCGTTGAGCAAGGAGTAGCTCTTGTCTATTCCATATTTGGCTTAAGGAACTTTATCTGTGCTCATTTCAATCTCTGGTTTTATGCAGCACCCCAACTCACCTTTCTCCTTAAGCAAGCATAAGTTGGTTTTCTAAATTTGAGATCCTGTTCTGTTCTGTAATTCAGTTCCTGTGTAGCCAAGTTTACATTCCGTGTATTACTGATATCTTATGATGTTTCTTTTTCTGTGTGACTTATTTCAGTTAGAATCATCATACCTGAATCCACTCATTGTGCTGCTAAGGGCCTGATGACATAGATTTCATTGCTGAGTGATATTGCTTTGTAAGTAAATACCACAACTTCTTTAACCATTTTTCACTTTCTGCGATGTTGAACTTGTACTGTAAACGAGGTTCTTGTAAACAGAGGCGTCCCAAACTTTGGGGTGGCTGTGTCTTTTTGATTTTAATTCCCCTAAGCTATAGGACCATAAGTGGAAGTGCCCTAGGCTCTGTTGCTTTGTTTTTTAGATGTTTCAGGAAACACCATACATTTCTCCCGAGTGTCTGTTGGCAATTTACATCCCGCCCATCAGCATAACAAGGCTCCCAGTTCTCCATGGCCTGTCCTGCCTTTCTGGATTTTACACTTTTTTCAGATGGCCCTTTTGACCGGGGGGAAGTGAGACTTCTTTGTAGTGCAGATTTCCTTTGCAAGCTTGCTTGGTTGGCCAAAAAGGGCGTATGCGTTTTTTCCTGAATATATTCAGGAAAAAACGCATACGCCCTTTTTGGCCAAGTGCATCATTGTGGACGTTCTGCCTCTTTTCCTATGCTTTCAATGCAATTCCAGTCTACCTCCTGAAATCGGTTTCCTGCAATTCTGCCCCGCTTTCAAGTCCTCTTGGCAGCCTTACTTCAGTATATTTTTGGACGATAGCTGTCATTTATAACTCTGCAGGTTTGTGAATTACAGTGCCCCTGAGCTCCTTTCTTCAACTCGCTTTCTTGTGACCTGGCCGCAACACCGCAGGATGGCTTCAGGCCCTAATCTGGTTCCGGCACGGCACGCTGAGCCTTTGGTTAATTCCTCTTCCTGGTGGGAAATGAGAGTTAAATTTGCCCGTCCAGACACCTCCAGCTAGTCTCTCATTGGTTCTCGCTATTCCTGTTCATCTTCCACAGAAATTGCAAACTGGGCCAAACAGGAGGTTAAAGGGACTGACTCTCCAAGTCGGGAGGGTGTTAGTAAAGCGTCTGGAATGTTGCACCCGAGTACCAGGGTACGAAAACTGAGACATATTTGAACACGTTTCCCGATCACATGGTTGATCATACTCTAGTTTCCACATGCATGTTTTAGCTGAAGGTAGAATACCTTAAACCTGGGTAGTTGAAACCCGTGGAATGGGTACCATGCAATATGACTTCAAAGGGTCTTCATTTGCTCACCGAACCTCTCCAATCCTATCACTGCTGCGTTTATGCCCCTGTACACATGCTTGATTCTCTTTCGGAGACATAGCAATCCATAGGTTTTAAGATACTTACTAGTCAGGTACATTCTTAGGCGTTTAATATGCGGTGTTGAGTCCATTTCGTTGAGCAAGGAGTAGCTCTTGTCTATTCCATATTTGGCTTAAGGAACTTTATCTGTGCTCATTTCAATCTCTGGTTTTATGCAGCACCCCAACTCACCTTTCTCCTTAAGCAAGCATAAGTTGGTTTTCTAAATTTGAGATCCTGTTCTGTTCTGTAATTCAGTTCCTGTGTAGCCAAGTTTACATTCCGTGTATTACTGATATCTTATGATGTTTCTTTTTCTGTGTGACTTATTTCAGTTAGAATCATCATACCTGAATCCACTCATTGTGCTGCTAAGGGCCTGATGACATAGATTTCATTGCTGAGTGATATTGCTTTGTAAGTAAATACCACAACTTCTTTATCCATTTTTCACTTTCTGCGATGTTGAACTTGTACTGTAAACGAGGTTCTTGTAAACAGAGGCGTCCCAAACTTTGGGGTGGCTGTGTCTTTTTGATTTTAATTCCCCTAAGCTATAGGACCATAAGTGGAAGTGCCCTAGGCTCTGTTGCTTTGTTTTTTAGATGTTTCAGGAAACACCATACACTTCTCCCGAGTGTCTGTTGGCAATTTACATCCCGCCCATCAGCATAACAAGGCTCCCAGTTCTCCATGGCCTGTCCTGCCTTTCTGGATTTTACACTTTTTTCAGATGGCCCTTTTGACCGGGGGGAAGTGAGACTTCATTGTAGTGCAGATTTCCTTTGCAAGCTTGCTTGGTTGGCCAAAAAGGGCGTATGCGTTTTTTCCTGAATATATTCAGGAAAAAACGCATACGCCCTTTTTGGCCAAGTGCATCATTGTGGACGTTCTGCCTCTTTTCCTATGCTTTCAATGCAATTCCAGTCTACCTCCTGAAATCGGTTTCCTGCAATTCTGCCCCGCTTTCAAGTCCTCTTGGCAGCCTTACTTCAGTATATTTTTGGACGATAGCTGTCATTTATAACTCTGCAGGTTTGTGAATTACAGTGCCCCTGAGCTCCTTTCTTCAACTCGCTTTCTTGTGACCTGGCCGCAACACCGCAGGATGGCTTCAGGCCCTAATCTGGTTCCGGCACGGCACGCTGAGTCTTTGGTTAATTCCTCTTCCTGGTGGGAAATGAGAGTTAAATTTGCCCGTCCAGACACCTCCAGCTAGTCTCTCATTGGTTCTCGCTATTCCTGTTCATCTTCCACAGAAATTGCAAACTGGGCCAAACAGGAGGTTAAAGGGACTGACTCTCCAAGTCGGGAGGGTGTTAGTAAAGCGTCTGGAATGTTGCACCCGAGTACCAGGGTACGAAAACTGAGACATATTTGAACACGTTTCCCGATCACATGGTTGATCATACTCTAGTTTCCACATGCATGTTTTAGCTGAAGGTAGAATACCTTAAACCTGGGTAGTTGAAACCCGTGGAATGGGTACCATGCAATATGACTTCAAAGGGTCTTCATTTGCTCACCGAACCTCTCCAATCCTATCACTGCTGCGTTTATGCCCCTGTACAGACGCTTGATTCTCTTTCGGAGACATAGCAATCCATAGGTTTTAAGATACTTACTAGTCAGGTACATTCTTAGGCATTTAATATGGGGTGTTGAGTCCATTTCGTTGAGCAAGGAGTAGCTCTTGTCTATTCCATATTTGGCTTAAGGAACTTTATCTGTGCTCATTTCAATCTCTGGTTTTATGCAGCACCCCAACTCACCTTTCTCCTTAAGCAAGCATAAGTTGGTTTTCTAAATTTGAGATCCTGTTCTGTTCTGTAATTCAGTTCCTGTGTAGCCAAGTTTACATTCCGTGTATTACTGATATCTTATGATGTTTCTTTTTCTGTGTGACTTATTTCAGTTAGAATCATCATACCTGAATCCACTCATTGTGCTGCTAAGGGCCTGATGACATAGATTTCATTGCTGAGTGATATTGCTTTGTAAGTAAATACCACAACTTCTTTATCCATTTTTCACTTTCTGCGATGTTGAACTTGTACTGTAAACGAGGTTCTTGTAAACAGAGGCGTCCCAAACTTTGGGGTGGCTGTGTCTTTTTGATTTTAATTCCCCTAAGCTATAGGACCATAAGTGGAAGTGCCCTAGGCTCTGTTGCTTTGTTTTTTAGATGTTTCAGGAAACACCATACACTTCTCCCGAGTGTCTGTTGGCAATTTACATCCCGCCCATCAGCATAACAAGGCTCCCAGTTCTCCATGGCCTGTCCTGCCTTTCTGGATTTTACACTTTTTTCAGATGGCCCTTTTGACCGGGGGGAAGTGAGACTTCATTGTAGTGCAGATTTCCTTTGCAAGCTTGCTTGGTTGGCCAAAAAGGGCGTATGCGTTTTTTCCTGAATATATTCAGGAAAAAACGCATACGCCCTTTTTGGCCAAGTGCATCATTGTGGACGTTCTGCCTCTTTTCCTATGCTTTCAATGCAATTCCAGTCTACCTCCTGAAATCGGTTTCCTGCAATTCTGCCCCGCTTTCAAGTCCTCTTGGCAGCCTTACTTCAGTATATTTTTGGACGATAGCTGTCATTTATAACTCTGCAGGTTTGTGAATTACAGTGCCCCTGAGCTCCTTTCTTCAACTCGCTTTCTTGTGACCTGGCCGCAACACCGCAGGATGGCTTCAGGCCCTAATCTGGTTCCGGCACGGCACGCTGAGCCTTTGGTTAATTCCTCTTCCTGGTGGGAAATGAGAGTTAAATTTGCCCGTCCAGACACCTCCAGCTAGTCTCTCATTGGTTCTCGCTATTCCTGTTCATCTTCCGCAGAAATTGCAAACTGGGCCAAACAGGAGGTTAAAGGGACTGACTCTCCAAGTCGGGAGGGTGTTAGTAAAGCGTCTGGAAAGTTGCACCCGAGTACCAGGGTACGAAAACTGAGACATATTTGAACACGTTTCCCGATCACATGGTTGATCATACTCTAGTTTCCACATGCATGTTTTAGCTGAAGGTAGAATACCTTAAACCTGGGTAGTTGAAACCCGTGGAATGGGTACTATGCAATATGACTTCAAAGGGTCTTCATTTGCTCACCGAACTTCTCCAATCCTATCACTGCTGCGTTTATCCCCCTGTACAGACGCTTGATTTTCTTTTGGAGACATAGCAATCCATAGGTTTTAAGATACTTACTAGTCAGGTACATTCTTAGGCGTTTAATATGCGGTGTTGAGTCCATTTCGTTGAGGAAGGAGTAGCTCTTGTCTATTCCATATTTGGCTTAAGGAACTTTATCTGTGCTCATTTCAATCTCTGGTTTTATGCAGCACCCCAACTCACCTTTCCGCTTAAGCAAGCATAAGTTGGTTTTCTAAATTTGAGACCCTGTTCTGTTTTGGAATTCAGTTCCTGTGTAGCCAAGTTTACATTCTGTGTATTAGTGATATCTTATGATGTTTCTTTTTCTGTGTGACTTATTTCAGTTAGAATCATCGTACCTGAATCCACTCATTATGCTGCTACGGGCCTGATGACATAGATTTCATTGTTGAGTGATACTGCATTGTACGTAAGTACCACAACTTCTTTATCCATTTTTCACTTTCTGTGATATTGAACTTGTACGGTAAATGAGGTTCTTGTAAACAGAGGCGTCCCAAACTTTGGGGTGGCTGTGTCTTTTGGATTTTAATTTCCCTAAGCTATAGGACCATAAGTGGAAGTGCCCTAGGCTCTGTTGCTTTGTTTTTTAGATGTTTCAGGAAACACCATACACTTCTCCCGAGTGGCTGTTGGCAATTTACATCCCTCCCATCAGCATAAAAAGGCTCCCAGTTCTCCATGGCCTGTCCTGCCTTTCTGGATTTTACACTTTTTTCAGATGGCCCTTTTGACCGGGGAGAAGTGAGACTTCATTGTAGTGCAGATTTCCTTTGCAAGCTTGCTTGGTTGGCCAAAAAGTGCGTATGCGTTTTTTCCTGAATATATTCAGGAAAAAATGCATACGCCCTTTTTGGCCAAGTGCATCATTGTGGACGTTCTGCCTCTTTTCCTATGCTTTCAATGCAATTCCAGTCTACCTCCTGAAATCAGTTTCCTGCAATTCTGCCCCGCTTTCAAGTCCTCTTGGCAGCCTTACTTCAGTATATTTTTGGACGATAGCTGTCATTTATAACTCTGCAGGTTTGTGAATTACAGTGCCCCTGAGCTCCTTTCTTCAACTCGCTTTCTTGTGACCTGGCCGCAACACCGCAGGATGGCTTCAGGCCCTAATCTGGTTCCGGCACGGCACGCTGAGCCTTTGGTTAATTCCTCTTCCTGGTGGGAAATGAGAGTTAAATTTGCCCGTCCAGACACCTCCAGCTAGTCTCTCATTGGTTCTCGCTATTCCTGTTCATCTTCCGCAGAAATTGCAAACTGGGCCAAACAGGAGGTTAAAGGGACTGACTCTCCAAGTCAGGAGGGTGTTAGTAAAGTGTCTGGAATGTTGCACCCGAGTACCAGGGTACGAAAACTGAGACATATTTGAACACGTTTCCCGATCACATGGTTGATCATACTCTAGTTTCCACATGCATGTTTTAGCTGAAGTTAGAATACCTTAAACCTGGGTAGTTGAAACTCGTGGAATGGGTACCATGCAATATGACTTCAAAGGGTCTTCATTTGCTCACCGAACTTCTCCAATCCTATCACTGCTGCATTTATCCCCCTGTACAGATGCTTGATTCTCTTTTGGAGACATAGCAATCCATAGGTTTTAAGATACTTACTAGTCAGGTACATTCTTAGGCATTTAATATGGGGTGTTGAGTCCATTTCGTTGAGCAAGGAGTAGCTCTTGTCTATTCCATATTTGGCTTAAGGAACTTTATCTGTGCTCATTTCAATCTCTGGTTTTATGCAGCACCCCAACTCACCTTTCCGCTTAAGCAAGCATAAGTTGGTTTTCTAAATTTGAGACCCTGTTCTGTTTTGGAATTCAGTTCCTGTGTAGCCAAGTTTACATTCTGTGTATTAGTGATATCTTATGATGTTTCTTTTTCTGTGTGACTTATTTCAGTTAGAATCATCGTACCTGAATCCACTCATTATGCTGCTACGGGCCTGATGACATAGATTTCATTGTTGAGTGATACTGCATTGTACGTAAGTACCACAACTTCTTTATCCATTTTTCACTTTCTGTGATATTGAACTTGTACTGTAAACGAGGTTCTTGTAAACAGAGGCGTCCCAAACTTTGGGGTGGCTGTGTCTTTTTGATTTTAATTCCCCTAACCTATAGGACCATAAGTGGAAGTGCCCTAGGCTCTGTTGCTTTGTTTTTTAGATGTTTCAGGAAACACCATACACTTCTCCCGAGTGTCTGTTGGCAATTTACATCCCGCCCATCAGCATAACAAGGCTCCCAGTTCTCCATGGCCTGTCCTGCCTTTCTGGATTTTACACTTTTTTCAGATGGCCCTTTTGACCGGGGGGAAGTGAGACTTCATTGTAGTGCAGATTTCCTTTGCAAGCTTGCTTGGTTGGCCAAAAAGGGCGTATGCGTTTTTTCCTGAATATATTCAGGAAAAAACGCATACGCCCTTTTTGGCCAAGTGCATCATTGTGGACGTTCTGCCTCTTTTCCTATGCTTTCAATGCAATTCCAGTCTACCTCCTGAAATCGGTTTCCTGCAATTCTGCCCCGCTTTCAAGTCCTCTTGGCAGCCTTACTTCAGTATATTTTTGGACGATAGCTGTCATTTATAACTCTGCAGGTTTGTGAATTACAGTGCCCCTGAGCTCCTTTCTTCAACTCGCTTTCTTGTGACCTGGCCGCAACACCGCAGGATGGCTTCAGGCCCTAATCTGGTTCCGGCACGGCACGCTGAGCCTTTGGTTAATTCCTCTTCCTGGTGGGAAATGAGAGTTAAATTTGCCCGTCCAGACACCTCCAGCTAGTCTCTCATTGGTTCTCGCTATTCCTGTTCATCTTCCACAGAAATTGCAAACTGGGCCAAACAGGAGGTTAAAGGGACTGACTCTCCAAGTCGGGAGGGTGTTAGTAAAGCGTCTGGAATGTTGCACCCGAGTACCAGGGTACGAAAACTGAGACATATTTGAACACGTTTCCCGATCACATGGTTGATCATACTCTAGTTTCCACATGCATGTTTTAGCTGAAGGTAGAATACCTTAAACCTGGGTAGTTGAAACCCGTGGAATGGGTACCATGCAATATGACTTCAAAGGGTCTTCATTTGCTCACCGAACCTCTCCAATCCTATCACTGCTGCGTTTATGCCCCTGTACACATGCTTGATTCTCTTTCGGAGACATAGCAATCCATAGGTTTTAAGATACTTACTAGTCAGGTACATTCTTAGGCGTTTAATATGCGGTGTTGAGTCCATTTCGTTGAGCAAGGAGTAGCTCTTGTCTATTCCATATTTGGCTTAAGGAACTTTATCTGTGCTCATTTCAATCTCTGGTTTTATGCAGCACCCCAACTCACCTTTCCCCTTAAGCAAGCATAAGTTGGTTTTCTAAATTTGAGACCCTGTTCTGTTCTGTAATTCAGTTCCTGTGTAGCCAAGTTTACATTCCGTGTATTACTGATATCTTATGATGTTTCTTTTTCTGTGTGACTTATTTCAGTTAGAATCATCATACCTGAATCCACTCATTGTGCTGCTAAGGGCCTGATGACATAGATTTCATTGCTGAGTGATATTGCTTTGTAAGTAAATACCACAACTTCTTTATCCATTTTTCACTTTCTGCGATGTTGAACTTGTACTGTAAACGAGGTTCTTGTAAACAGAGGCGTCCCAAACTTTGGGGTGGCTGTGTCTTTTTGATTTTAATTCCCCTAAGCTATAGGACCATAAGTGGAAGTGCCCTAGGCTCTGTTGCTTTGTTTTTTAGATGTTTCAGGAAACACCATACACTTCTCCCGAGTGTCTGTTGGCAATTTACATCCCGCCCATCAGCATAACAAGGCTCCCAGTTCTCCATGGCCTGTCCTGCCTTTCTGGATTTTACACTTTTTTCAGATGGCCCTTTTGACCGGGGGGAAGTGAGACTTCATTGTAGTGCAGATTTCCTTTGCAAGCTTGCTTGGTTGGCCAAAAAGGGCGTATGCGTTTTTTCCTGAATATATTCAGGAAAAAACGCATACGCCCTTTTTGGCCAAGTGCATCATTGTGGACGTTCTGCCTCTTTTCCTATGCTTTCAATGCAATTCCAGTCTACCTCCTGAAATCGGTTTCCTGCAATTCTGCCCCGCTTTCAAGTCCTCTTGGCAGCCTTACTTCAGTATATTTTTGGACGATAGCTGTCATTTATAACTCTGCAGGTTTGTGAATTACAGTGCCCCTGAGCTCCTTTCTTCAACTCGCTTTCTTGTGACCTGGCCGCAACACCGCAGGATGGCTTCAGGCCCTAATCTGGTTCCGGCACGGCACGCTGAGCCTTTGGTTAATTCCTCTTCCTGGTGGGAAATGAGAGTTAAATTTGCCCGTCCAGACACCTCCAGCTAGTCTCTCATTGGTTCTCGCTATTCCTGTTCATCTTCCGCAGAAATTGCAAACTGGGCCAAACAGGAGGTTAAAGGGACTGACTCTCCAAGTCGGGAGGGTGTTAGTAAAGCGTCTGGAAAGTTGCACCCGAGTACCAGGGTACGAAAACTGAGACATATTTGAACACGTTTCCCGATCACATGGTTGATCATACTCTAGTTTCCACATGCATGTTTTAGCTGAAGGTAGAATACCTTAAACCTGGGTAGTTGAAACCCGTGGAATGGGTACTATGCAATATGACTTCAAAGGGTCTTCATTTGCTCACCGAACTTCTCCAATCCTATCACTGCTGCGTTTTCCCCCCTGTACAGACGCTTGATTTTCTTTTGGAGACATAGCAATCCATAGGTTTTAAGATACTTACTAGTCAGGTACATTCTTAGGCGTTTAATATGGGGTGTTGAGTCCATTTCGTTGAGGAAGGAGTAGCTCTTGTCTATTCCATATTTGGCTTAAGGAACTTTATCTGTGCTCATTTCAATCTCTGGTTTTATGCAGCACCCCAACTCACCTTTCCCCTTAAGCAAGCATAAGTTGGTTTTCTAAATTTGAGACCCTGTTCTGTTTTGGAATTCAGTTCCTGTGTAGCCAAGTTTACATTCTGTGTATTAGTGATATCTTATGATGTTTCTTTTTCTGTGTGACTTATTTCAGTTAGAATCATCGTACCTGAATCCACTCATTATGCTGCTACGGGCCTGATGACATAGATTTCATTGTTGAGTGATACTGCATTGTACGTAAGTACCACAACTTCTTTATCCATTTTTCACTTTCTGTGATATTGAACTTGTACGGTAAATGAGGTTCTTGTAAACAGAGGCGTCCCAAACTTTGGGGTGGCTGTGTCTTTTTGATTTTAATTTCCCTAAGCTATAGGACCATAAGTGGAAGTGCCCTAGGCTCTGTTGCTTTGTTTTTTAGATGTTTCAGGAAACACCATACACTTCTCCCGAGTGGCTGTTGGCAATTTACATCCCTCCAATCAGCATAAAAAGGCTCCCAGTTCTCCATGGCCTGTCCTGCCTTTCTGGATTTTACACTTTTTTCAGATGGCCCTTTTGACCGGGGGGAAGTGAGACTTCATTGTAGTGCAGATTTCCTTTGCAAGCTTGCTTGGTTGGCCAAAAAGGGCGTATGCGTTTTTTCCTGAATATATTCAGGAAAAAACGCATACGCCCTTTTTGGCCAAGTGCATCATTGTGGACGTTCTGCCTCTTTTCCTATGCTTTCAATGCAATTCCAGTCTACCTCCTGAAATCGGTTTCCTGCAATTCTGCCCCGCTTTCAAGTCCTCTTGGCAGCCTTACTTCAGTATATTTTTGGACGATAGCTGTCATTTATAACTCTGCAGGTTTGTGAATTACAGTGCCCCTGAGCTCCTTTCTTCAACTCGCTTTCTTGTGACCTGGCCGCAACACCGCAGGATGGCTTCAGGCCCTAATCTGGTTCCGGCACGGCACGCTGAGCCTTTGGTTAATTCCTCTTCCTCGTGGGAAATGAGAGTTAAATTTGCCCGTCCAGACACCTCCAGCTAGTCTCTCATTGGTTCTCGCTATTCCTGTTCATCTTCCGCAGAAATTGCAAACTGGGCCAAACAGGAGGTTAAAGGGACTGACTCTCCAAGTCGGGAGGGTGTTAGTAAAGCGTCTGGAATGTTGCACCCGAGTACCAGGGTACGAAAACTGAGACATATTTGAACACATTTCCCGATCACATGGTTGATCATACTCTAGGTTCCACATGCATGTTTTAGCTGAAGGAAGAATACCTTAAACCTGGGTAGTTGAAACCCGTGGAATGGGTACTATGCAATATGACTTCAAAGGGTCTTCATTTGCTCACCGAACCTCTCCAATCCTATCACTGCTGCGTTTATGCCCCTGTACACATGCTTGATTCTCTTTCGGAGACATAGCAATACATAGGTTTTAAGATACTTACTAGTCAGGTACATTCTTAGGCGTTTAATATGCGGTGTTGAGTCCATTTCGTTGAGCAAGGAGTAGCTCTTGTCTATTCCATATTTGGCTTAAGGAACTTTATCTGTGCTCATTTCAATCTCTGGTTTTATGCAGCACCCCAACTCACCTTTACCCTTAAGCAAGCATAAGTTGGTTTTCTAAATTTGAGACCCTGTTCTGTTCTGTAATTCAGTTCCTGTGTAGCCAAGTTTACATTCCGTGTATTACTGATATCTTATGATGTTTCTTTTTCTGTGTGACTTATTTCAGTTAAAATCATCATACCTGAATCCACTCATTGTGCTGCTAAGGGCCTGATGACGTAGATTTCATTGCTGAGTGATATTGCTTTGTAAGTAAATACCACAACTTCTTTATCCATTTTTCACTTTCTGCGATGTTGAACTTGTACTGTAAACGAGGTTCTTGTAAACAGAGGCGTCCCAAACTTTGGGGTGGCTGTGTCTTTTTGATTTTAATTTCCCTAATCTATAGGACCATAAGTGGAAGTGCCCTAGGCTCTGTTGCTTTGTTTTTTAGATGTTTCAGGAAACACCATACACTTCTCCCGAGTGTCTGTTGGCAATTTACATCCCGCCCATCAGCATAACAAGGCTCCCAGTTCTCCATGGCCTGTCCTGCCTTTCTGGATTTTACACTTTTTTCAGATGGCCCTTTTGACCGGGGGGAAGTGAGACTTCATTGTAGTGCAGATTTCCTTTGCAAGCTTGCTTGGTTGGCCAAAAAGGGCGTATGCGTTTTTTCCTGAATATATTCAGGAAAAAACGCATACGCCCTTTTTGGCCAAGTGCATCATTGTGGACGTTCTGCCTCTTTTCCTATGCTTTCAATGCAATTCCAGTCTACCTCCTGAAATCGGTTTCCTGCAATTCTGCCCCGCTTTCAAGTCCTCTTGGCAGCCTTACTTCAGTATATTTTTGGACGATAGCTGTCATTTATAACTCTGCAGGTTTGTGAATTACAGTGCCCCTGAGCTCCTTTCTTCAACTCGCTTTCTTGTGACCTGGCCGCAACACCGCAGGATGGCTTCAGGCCCTAATCTGGTTCCGGCACGGCACGCTGAGCCTTTGGTTAATTCCTCTTCCTGGTGGGAAATGAGAGTTAAATTTGCCCGTCCAGACACCTCCAGCTAGTCTCTCATTGGTTCTCGTTATTCCTGTTCATCTTCCGCAGAAATTGCAAACTGGGCCAAACAGGAGGTTAAAGGGACTGACTCTCCAAGTCGGGAGGGTGTTAGTAAAGCGTCTGGAAAGTTGCACCCGAGTACCAGGGTACGAAAACTGAGACATATTTGAACACGTTTCCCGATCACATGGTTGATCATACTCTAGTTTCCACATGCATGTTTTAGCTGAAGGTAGAATACCTTAAACCTGGGTAGTTGAAACCCGTGGAATGGGTACTATGCAATATGACTTCAAAGGGTCTTCATTTGCTCACCGAACTTCTCCAATCCTATCACTGCTGCGTTTTTCCCCCTGTACAGACGCTTGATTTTCTTTTGGAGACATAGCAATCCATAGGTTTTAAGATACTTACTAGTCAGGTACATTCTTAGGCGTTTAATATGGGGTGTTGAGTCCATTTCGTTGAGGAAGGAGTAGCTCTTGTCTATTCCATATTTGGCTTAAGGAACTTTATCTGTGCTCATTTCAATCTCTGGTTTTATGCAGCACCCCAACTCACCTTTCCCCTTAAGCAAGCATAAGTTGGTTTTCTAAATTTGAGACCCTGTTCTGTTTTGGAATTCAGTTCCTGTGTAGCCAAGTTTACATTCTGTGTATTAGTGATATCTTATGATGTTTCTTTTTCTGTGTGACTTATTTCAGTTAGAATCATCGTACCTGAATCCACTCATTATGCTGCTACGGGCCTGATGACATAGATTTCATTGTTGAGTGATACTGCATTGTACGTAAGTACCACAACTTCTTTATCCATTTTTCACTTTCTGTGATATTGAACTTGTACGGTAAATGAGGTTCTTGTAAACAGAGGCGTCCCAAACTTTGGGGTGGCTGTGTCTTTTTGATTTTAATTTCCCTAAGCTATAGGACCATAAGTGGAAGTGCCCTAGGCTCTGTTGCTTTGTTTTTTAGATGTTTCAGGAAACACCATACACTTCTCCCGAGTGGCTGTTGGCAATTTACATCCCTCCCATCAGCATAAAAAGGCTCCCAGTTCTCCATGGCCTGTCCTGCCTTTCTGGATTTTACACTTTTTTCAGATGGCCCTTTTGACCGGGGGGAAGTGAGACTTCATTGTAGTGCAGATTTCCTTTGCAAGCTTGCTTGGTTGGCCAAAAAGGGCGTATGCGTTTTTTCCTGAATATATTCAGGAAAAAACGCATACGCCCTTTTTGGCCAAGTGCATCATTGTGGACGTTCTGCCTCTTTTCCTATGCTTTCAATGCAATTCCAGTCTACCTCCTGAAATCGGTTTCCTGCAATTCTGCCCCGCTTTCAAGTCCTCTTGGCAGCCTTACTTCAGTATATTTTTGGACGATAGCTGTCATTTATAACTCTGCAGGTTTGTGAATTACAGTGCCCCTGAGCTCCTTTCTTCAACTCGCTTTCTTGTGACCTGGCCGCAACACCGCAGGATGGCTTCAGGCCCTAATCTGGTTCCGGCACGGCACGCTGAGCCTTTGGTTAATTCCTCTTCCTCGTGGGAAATGAGAGTTAAATTTGCCCGTCCAGACACCTCCAGCTAGTCTCTCATTGGTTCTCGCTATTCCTGTTCATCTTCCGCAGAAATTGCAAACTGGGCCAAACAGGAGGTTAAAGGGACTGACTCTCCAAGTCGGGAGGGTGTTAGTAAAGCGTCTGGAATGTTGCACCCGAGTACCAGGGTACGAAAACTGAGACATATTTGAACACGTTTCCCGATCACATGGTTGATCATACTCTAGGTTCCACATGCATGTTTTAGCTGAAGGAAGAATACCTTAAACCTGGGTAGTTGAAACCCGTGGAATGGGTACTATGCAATATGACTTCAAAGGGTCTTCATTTGCTCACCGAACCTCTCCAATCCTATCACTGCTGCGTTTATGCCCCTGTACACATGCTTGATTCTCTTTTGGAGACATAACAATCCATAGGTTTTAAGATACTTACTAGTCAGATACATTCTTAGGCGTTTAATATGCGGTGTTGAGTCCATTTCGTTTAGCAAGGAGTAGCTCTTGTCTATTCCATATTTGGCTTAAGGAACTTTATCTGTGCTCATTTCAATCTCTGGTTTTATGCAGCACCCCAACTCACCTTTCCCCTTAAGCAAGCATAAGTTGGTTTTCTAAATTTGAGACCCTGTTCTGTTCTGTAATTCAGTTCCTGTGTAGCCAAGTTTACATTCCGTGTATTACTGATATCTTATGATGTTTCTTTTTCTGTGTGACTTATTTCAGTTAGAATCATCATACCTGAATCCACTCATTGTGCTGCTAAGGGCCTGATGACGTAGATTTCATTGCTGAGTGATATTGCTTTGTAAGTAAATACCACAACTTCTTTATCCATTTTTCACTTTCTGTGATGTTGAACTTGTACTGTAAACGAGGTTCTTGTAAACAGAGGCGTCCCAAACTTTGGGGTGGCTGTGTCTTTTTGATTTTAATTTCCCTAATCTATAGGACCATAAGTGGAAGTGCCCTAGGCTCTTTTGCTTTGTTTTTTAGATGTTTCAGGAAACACCATACACTTCTCCCGAGTGTCTGTTGGCAATTTACATCCCGCCCATCAGCATAACAAGGCTCCCAGTTCTCCATGGCCTGTCCTGCCTTTCTGGATTTTACACTTTTTTCAGATGGCCCTTTTGACCGGGGGGAAGTGAGACTTCATTGTAGTGCAGATTTCCTTTGCAAGCTTGCTTGGTTGGCCAAAAAGGGCGTATGCGTTTTTTCCTGAATATATTCAGGAAAAAACGCATACGCCCTTTTTGGCCAAGTGCATCATTGTGGACGTTCTGCCTCTTTTCCTATGCTTTCAATGCAATTCCAGTCTACCTCCTGAAATCGGTTTCCTGCAATTCTGCCCCGCTTTCAAGTCCTCTTGGCAGCCTTACTTCAGTATATTTTTGGACGATAGCTGTCATTTATAACTCTGCAGGTTTGTGAATTACAGTGCCCCTGAGCTCCTTTCTTCAACTCGCTTTCTTGTGACCTGGCCGCAACACCGCAGGATGGCTTCAGGCCCTAATCTGGTTCCGGCACGGCACGCTGAGCCTTTGGTTAATTCCTCTTCCTCGTGGGAAATGAGAGTTAAATTTGCCCGTCCAGACACCTCCAGCTAGTCTCTCATTGGTTCTCGCTATTCCTGTTCATCTTCCGCAGAAATTGCAAACTGGGCCAAACAGGAGGTTAAAGGGACTGACTCTCCAAGTCGGGAGGGTGTTAGTAAAGCGTCTGGAATGTTGCACCCGAGTACCAGGGTACGAAAACTGAGACATATTTGAACACGTTTCCCGATCACATGGTTGATCATACTCTAGGTTCCACATGCATGTTTTAGCTGAAGGAAGAATACCTTAAACCTGGGTAGTTGAAACCCGTGGAATGGGTACTATGCAATATGACTTCAAAGGGTCTTCATTTGCTCACCGAACCTCTCCAATCCTATCACTGCTGCGTTTATGCCCCTGTACACATGCTTGATTCTCTTTTGGAGACATAACAATCCATAGGTTTTAAGATACTTACTAGTCAGATACATTCTTAGGCGTTTAATATGCGGTGTTGAGTCCATTTCGTTTAGCAAGGAGTAGCTCTTGTCTATTCCATATTTGGCTTAAGGAACTTTATCTGTGCTCATTTCAATCTCTGGTTTTATGCAGCACCCCAACTCACCTTTCCCCTTAAGCAAGCATAAGTTGGTTTTCTAAATTTGAGACCCTGTTCTGTTCTGTAATTCAGTTCCTGTGTAGCCAAGTTTACATTCCGTGTATTACTGATATCTTATGATGTTTCTTTTTCTGTGTGACTTATTTCAGTTAGAATCATCATACCTGAATCCACTCATTGTGCTGCTAAGGGCCTGATGACGTAGATTTCATTGCTGAGTGATATTGCTTTGTAAGTAAATACCACAACTTCTTTATCCATTTTTCACTTTCTGTGATGTTGAACTTGTACTGTAAACGAGGTTCTTGTAAACAGAGGCGTCCCAAACTTTGGGGTGGCTGTGTCTTTTTGATTTTAATTTCCCTAATCTATAGGACCATAAGTGGAAGTGCCCTAGGCTCTTTTGCTTTGTTTTTTAGATGTTTCAGGAAACACCATACACTTCTCCCGAGTGTCTGTTGGCAATTTACATCCCGCCCATCAGCATAACAAGGCTCCCAGTTCTCCATGGCCTGTCCTGCCTTTCTGGATTTTACACTTTTTTCAGATGGCCCTTTTGACCGGGGGGAAGTGAGACTTCATTGTAGTGCAGATTTCCTTTGCAAGCTTGCTTGGTTGGCCAAAAAGGGCGTATGCGTTTTTTCCTGAATATATTCAGGAAAAAACGCATACGCCCTTTTTGGCCAAGTGCATCATTGTGGACGTTCTGCCTCTTTTCCTATGCTTTCAATGCAATTCCAGTCTACCTCCTGAAATCGGTTTCCTGCAATTCTGCCCCGCTTTCAAGTCCTCTTGGCAGCCTTACTTCAGTATATTTTTGGACGATAGCTGTCATTTATAACTCTGCAGGTTTGTGAATTACAGTGCCCCTGAGCTCCTTTCTTCAACTCGCTTTCTTGTGACCTGGCCGCAACACCGCAGGATGGCTTCAGGCCCTAATCTGGTTCCGGCACGGCACGCTGAGCCTTTGGTTAATTCCTCTTCCTCGTGGGAAATGAGAGTTAAATTTGCCCGTCCAGACACCTCCAGCTAGTCTCTCATTGGTTCTCGCTATTCCTGTTCATCTTCCGCAGAAATTGCAAACTGGGCCAAACAGGAGGTTAAAGGGACTGACTCTCCAAGTCGGGAGGGTGTTAGTAAAGCGTCTGGAATGTTGCACCCGAGTACCAGGGTACGAAAACTGAGACATATTTGAACACGTTTCCCGATCACATGGTTGATCATACTCTAGGTTCCACATGCATGTTTTAGCTGAAGGAAGAATACCTTAAACCTGGGTAGTTGAAACCCGTGGAATGGGTACTATGCAATATGACTTCAAAGGGTCTTCATTTGCTCACCGAACCTCTCCAATCCTATCACTGCTGCGTTTATGCCCCTGTACACATGCTTGATTCTCTTTTGGAGACATAACAATCCATAGGTTTTAAGATACTTACTAGTCAGATACATTCTTAGGCGTTTAATATGCGGTGTTGAGTCCATTTCGTTGAGCAAGGAGTAGCTCTTGTCTATTCCATATTTGGCTTAAGGAACTTTATCTGTGCTCATTTCAATCTCTGGTTTTATGCAGCACCCCAACTCACCTTTACCCTTAAGCAAGCATAAGTTGGTTTTCTAAATTTGAGACCCTGTTCTGTTCTGTAATTCAGTTCCTGTGTAGCCAAGTTTACATTCCGTGTATTACTGATATCTTATGATGTTTCTTTTTCTGTGTGACTTATTTCAGTTAGAATCATCATACCTGAATCCACTCATTGTGCTGCTAAGGGCCTGATGACGTAGATTTCATTGCTGAGTGATATTGCTTTGTAAGTAAATACCACAACTTCTTTATCCATTTTTCACTTTCTGCGATGTTGAACTTGTACTGTAAACGAGGTTCTTGTAAACAGAGGCGTCCCAAACTTTGGGGTGGTGTGTCTTTTTGATTTTAATTTCCCTAAGCTATAGGACCATAAGTGGAAGTGCCCTAGGCTCTGTTGCTTTGTTTTTTAGATGTTTCAGGAAACACCATACACTTCTCCCGAGTGTCTGTCGGCAATTTACATCCCGCCCATCAGCATAACAAGGCTCCCAGTTCTCCATGGCCTGTCCTGCCTTTCTGGATTTTACACTTTTTTCAGATGGCCCTTTTGACCGGGGGGAAGTGAGACTTCATTGTAGTGCAGATTTCCTTTGCAAGCTTGCTTGGTTGGCCAAAAAGGGCGTATGCGTTTTTTCCTGAATATATTCAGGAAAAAACGCATACGCCCTTTTTGGCCAAGTGCATCATTGTGGACGTTCTGCCTCTTTTCCTATGCTTTCAATGCAATTCCAGTCTACCTCCTGAAATCGGTTTCCTGCAATTCTGCCCCGCTTTCAAGTCCTCTTGGCAGCCTTACTTCAGTATATTTTTGGACGATAGCTGTCATTTATAACTCTGCAGGTTTGTGAATTACAGTGCCCCTGAGCTCCTTTCTTCAACTCGCTTTCTTGTGACCTGGCCGCAACACCGCAGGATGGCTTCAGGCCCTAATCTGGTTCCGGCACGGCAAGCTGAGCCTTTGGTTAATTCCTCTTCCTGGTGGGAAATGAGAGTTAAATTTGCCCGTCCAGACACCTCCAGCTAGTCTCTCATTGGTTCTCGCTATTCCTGTTCATCTTCCACAGAAATTGCAAACTGCGCCAAAGAGGAGGTTAAAGGGACTGACTCTCCAAGTCGGGAGGATGTTAGTAAAGCGTCTGGAATGTTGCACCCGAGTACCAGGGTACGAAAACTGAGACATATTTGAACACGTTTCCCGATCACATGGTTGATCATACTCTAGTTTCCACATGCATGTTTTAGCTGAAGGTAGAATACCTTAAACCTGGGTAGTTGAAACCCGTGGAATGGGTACCATGCAATATGACTTCAAAGGGTCTTCATTTGCTCACCGAACCTCTCCAATCCTATCACTGCTGCGTTTATGCCCCTGTACACATGCTTGATTCTCTTTTGGATACATAGCAATCCATAGGTTTTAAGATACTTACTAGTCAGGTACATTCTTAGGCGTTTAATATGGGGTGTTGAGTCCATTTCGTTGAGGAAGGAGTAGCTCTTGTCTATTCCATATTTGGCTTAAGGAACTTTATCTGTGCTCATTTCAATCTCTGGTTTTATGCAGCACCCCAACTCACCTTTCCCCTTAAGCAAGCATAAGTTGGTTTTCTAAATTTGAGACCCTGTTCTGTTTTGGAATTCAGTTCCTGTGTAACCAAGTTTACATACTGTGTATTAGTGATATCTTATGATGTTTCTTTTTCTGTGTGACTTATTTCAGTTAGAATCATCGTACCTGAATCCACTCATTATGCTGCTACGGGCCTGATGACATAGATTTCATTGTTGAGTGATACTGCATTGTACGTAAGTACCACAACTTCTTTATCCATTTTTCACTTTCTGTGATATTGAACTTGTACGGTAAATGAGGTTCTTGTAAACAGAGGCGTCCCAAACTTTGGGGTGGCTGTGTCTTTTTGATTTTAATTTCCCTAAGCTATAGGACCATAAGTGGAAGTGCCCTAGGCTCTGTTGCTTTGTTTTTTAGATGTTTCAGGAAACACCATACACTTCTCCCGAGTGTCTGTTGGCAATTTACATCCCTCCCATCAGCATAAAAAGGCTCCCAGTTCTCCATGGCCTGTCCTGCCTTTCTGGATTTTACACTTTTTTCAGATGGCCCTTTTGACCGGGGGGAAGTGAGACTTCATTGTAGTGCAGATTTCCTTTGCAAGCTTGCTTGGTTGGCCAAAAAGGGCGTATGCGTTTTTTCCTGAATATATTCAGGAAAAAACGCATACGCCCTTTTTGGCCAAGTGCATCATTGTGGACGTTCTGCCTCTTTTCCTATGCTTTCAATGCAATTCCAGTCTACCTCCTGAAATCGGTTTCCTGCAATTCTGCCCCGCTTTCAAGTCCTCTTGGCAGCCTTACTTCAGTATATTTTTGGACGATAGCTGTCATTTATAACTCTGCAGGTTTGTGAATTACAGTGCCCCTGAGCTCCTTTCTTCAACTCGCTTTCTTTTGAGCTGGCCGCAACACCGCAGGATGGCTTCAGGCCCTAATCTGGTTCCGTCACGGCCCGATGAGCCTTTGGTTATTTCCTCTTCCTGGTGGGAAATGAGAGTTAAATTTGCCCGTCCAGACACCTCCAGCTAGTCTCTCATTGGTTCTCGCTATTCCTGTTCATCTTCCGCAGAAATTGCAAACTGGGCAAAACAGGAGGTTAAAGGCGCTGACTCTCCAAGTGGGGAGAGTGTTAGTAAAGCGTCTGGAATGTTGCACCCGAGTACCAGGGGAGGAAAACTGAGACATATTTGAACACGTCTCCCATTCACATGGTTGATCATACTCTGGGTTCCACATGCATGTTTTAGGTGAAGGAAGAATACCTTAAACCTGGAGAGTTGAGACCCGTGTAATGTGTACCATGCAATATGACTTCAAAGGGTCTTCATTTGCTCACCGAACCTCTCCAATCCTATCACTGCTGCGTTTATGCCCCTGTACACATGCTTGATTCTCTTTCGGAGACATAGCAATCCATAGGTTTTAAGATACTTACTAGTCAGGTACATTCTTAGGCGTTTAATATGCGGTGTTGAGTCCATTTCGTTGAGCAAGGAGTAGCTCTTGTCTATTCCATATTTGGCTTAAGGAACTTTATCTGTGCTCATTTCAATCTCTGGTTTTATGCAGCACCCCAACTCACCTTTCCCCTTAAGCAAGCATAAGTTGGTTTTCTAAATTTGAGACCCTGTTCTGTTCTGTAATTCAGTTCCTGTGTAGCCAAGTTTACATTCCGTGTATTACTGATATCTTATGATGTTTCTTTTTCTGTGTGACTTATTTCAGTTAGAATCATCATACCTGAATCCACTCATTGTGCTGCTAAGGGCCTGATGACATAGATTTCATTGCTGAGTGATATTGCTTTGTAAGTAAATACCACAACTTCTTTATCCATTTTTCACTTTCTGCGATGTTGAACTTGTACTGTAAACGAGGTTCTTGTAAACAGAGGCGTCCCAAACTTTGGGGTGGCTGTGTCTTTTTGATTTTAATTTCCCTAAGCTATAGGACCATAAGTGGAAGTGCCCTAGGCTCTGTTGCTTTGTTTTTTAGATGTTTCAGGAAACACCATACACTTCTCCCGAGTGTCTGTTGGCAATTTACATCCCGCCCATCAGCATAACAAGGCTCCCAGTTCTCCATGGCCTGTCCTGCCTTTCTGGATTTTACACTTTTTTCAGATGGCCCTTTTGACCGGGGGGAAGTGAGACTTCATTGTAGTGCAGATTTCCTTTGCAAGCTTGCTTGCTTGGCCAAAAAGGGCGTATGCGTTTTTTCCTGAATATATTCAGGAAAAAACGCATACGCCCTTTTTGGCCAAGTGCATCATTGTGGACGTTCTGCCTCTTTTCCTATGCTTTCAATGCAATTCCAGTCTACCTCCTGAAATCGGTTTCCTGCAATTCTGCCCCGCTTTCAAGTCCTCTTGGCAGCCTTACTTCATTATATTTTTGGATGATAGCTGTCATTTATAACTCTGCAGGTTTGTGAATTACAGTGCCCCTGAGCTCCTTTCTTCAACTCGCTTTCTTTTGAGCTGGCCGCAACACCGCAGGATGGCTTCAGGCCCTAATCTGGTTCCGGCACGGCACGCTGAGCCTTTGGTTAATTCCTCTTCCTGGTGGGAAATGAGAGTTAAATTTGCCTGTCCAGACACCTCCAGCTAGTCTCTCATTGGTTCTCGCTATTCCTGTTCATCTTCCGCAGAAATTGCAAACTGGGCCAAACAGGAGGTTAAAGGGACTGACTCTCCAAGTCGGGAGGGTGTTAGTAAAGCATCTGGAATGTTGCACCCGAGTACCAGGGTACGAAAACTGAGACATATTTGAACACGTCTCCCGATCACATGGTTGATCATACTCTAGGTTCCACATGCATGTTTTAGCTGAAGGAAGAATACCTTAAACCTGGGTAGTTGAAACCCGTGGAATGGGTACCATGCAATATGACTTCAAAGGGTCTTCATTTGCTCACCGAACCTCTCCAATCCTATCACTGCTGCGTTTATGCCCCTGTACACATGCTTGATTCTCTTTCGGAGACATAGCAATCCATAGGTTTTAAGATACTTACTAGTCAGGTACATTCTTAGGCATTTAATATGTGGTGTTGAGTCTATTTCGTTGAGCAAGGAGTAGCTCTTGTCTATTCCATATTTGGCTTAAGGAACTTTATCTGTGCTCATTTCAATCTCTGGTTTTATGCAGCACCCCAACTCACCTTTCCCCTTAAGCAAGCATAAGTTGGTTTTCTAAATTTGAGACCCTGTTCTGTTCTGTAATTCAGTTCCTGTGTAGCCAAGTTTACATTCCGTGTATTACTGATATCTTATGATGTTTCTTTTTCTGTGTGACTTATTTCAGTTAGAATCATCATACCTGAATCCACTCATTGTGCTGCTAAGGGCCTGATGACATAGATTTCATTGCTGAGTGATATTGCTTTGTAAGTAAATACCACAACTTCTTTATCCATTTTTCACTTTCTGCGATGTTGAACTTGTACTGTAAACGAGGTTCTTGTAAACAGAGGCGTCCCAAACTTTGGGGTGGCTGTGTCTTTTTGATTTTAATTTCCCTAAGCTATAGGACCATAAGTGGAAGTGCCCTAGGCTCTGTTGCTTTGTTTTTTAGATGTTTCAGGAAACACCATACACTTCTCCCGAGTGTCTGTTGGCAATTTACATCCCGCCCATCAGCATAACAAGGCTCCCAGTTCTCCATGGCCTGTCCTGCCTTTCTGGATTTTACACTTTTTTCAGATGGCCCTTTTGACCGGGGGGAAGTGAGACTTCATTGTAGTGCAGATTTCCTTTGCAAGCTTGCTTGGTTGGCCAAAAAGGGCGTATGCGTTTTTTCCTGAATATATTCAGGAAAAAACGCATACGCCCTTTTTGGCCAAGTGCATCATTGTGGACGTTCTGCCTCTTTTCCTATGCTTTCAATGCAATTCCAGTCTACCTCCTGAAATCGGTTTCCTGCAATTCTGCCCCGCTTTCAAGTCCTCTTGGCAGCATTACTTCAGTATATTTTTGGACGATAGCTGTCATTTATAACTCTGCAGGTTTGTGAATTACAGTGCCCCTGAGCTCCTTTCTTCAACTCGCTTTCTTTTGAGCCGGCCGCAACACCGCAGGATGGCTTCAGGCCCTAATCTGGTTCCGGCACGGCACGCTGAGCCTTTGGTTAATTCCTCTTCCTGGTGGGAAATGAGAGTTAAATTTGCCCGTCCAGACACCTCCAGCTAGTCTCTCATTGGTTCTCGCTATTCCTGTTCATCTTCCGCAGAAATTGCAAACTGGGCCAAACAGGAGGTTAAAGGGACTGACTCTCCAAGTCGGGAGGGTGTTAGTAAAGCGTCTGGAATGTTGCACCCGAGTACCAGGGTACGAAAACTGAGACATATTTGAACACGTCTCCCGATCACATGGTTGATCATACTCTAGGTTCCACATGCATGTTTTAGCTGAAGGAAGAATACCTTAAACCTGGGTAGTTGAAACCCGTGGAATGGGTACCATGCAATATGACTTCAAAGGGTCTTCATTTGCTCACCGAACCTCTCCAATCCTATCACTGCTGCGTTTATGCCCCTGTACACATGCTTGATTCTCTTTCGGAGACATAGCAATCCATAGGTTTTAAGATACTTACTAGTCAGGTACATTCTTAGGCATTTAATATGCGGTGTTGAGTCCATTTCGTTGAGCAAGGAGTAGCTCTTGTCTATTCCATATTTGGCTTAAGGAACTTTATCTGTGCTCATTTCAATCTCTGGTTTTATGCAGCACCCCAACTCACCTTTCCCCTTAAGCAAGCATAAGTTGGTTTTCTAAATTTGAGACCCTGTTCTGTTCTGTAATTCAGTTCCTGTGTAGCCAAGTTTACATTCCGTGTATTACTGATATCTTATGATGTTTCTTTTTCTGTGTGACTTATTTCAGTTAGAATCATCATACCTGAATCCACTCATTGTGCTGCTAAGGGCCTGATGACATAGATTTCATTGCTGAGTGATATTGCTTTGTAAGTAAATACCACAACTTCTTTATCCATTTTTCACTTTCTGCGATGTTGAACTTGTACGGTAAACGAGGTTCTTGTAAACAGAGGCGTCCCAAACTTTGGGGTGGCTGTGTCTTTTTGATTTTAATTTCCCTAAGCTATAGGACCATAAGTGGAAGTGCCCTAGGCTCTGTTGCTTTGTTTTTTAGATGTTTCAGGAAACACCATACACTTCTCCCGAGTGTCTGTTGGCAATTTACATCCCGCCCATCAGCATAACAAGGCTCCCAGTTCTCCATGGCCTGTCCTGCCTTTCTGGATTTTACACTTTTTTCAGATGGCCCTTTTGACCGGGGGGAAGTGAGACTTCATTGTAGTGCAGATTTCCTTTGCAAGCTTGCTTGGTTGGCCAAAAAGGGCGTATGCGTTTTTTCCTGAATATATTCAGGAAAAAACGCATACGCCCTTTTTGGCCAAGTGCATCATTGTGGACGTTCTGCCTCTTTTCCTATGCTTTCAATGCAATTCCAGTCTACCTCCTGAAATCGGTTTCCTGCAATTCTGCCCCGCTTTCAAGTCCTCTTGGCAGCCTTACTTCAGTATATTTTTGGACGATAGCTGTCATTTATAACTCTGCAGGTTTGTGAATTACAGTGCCCCTGAGCTCCTTTCTTCAACTCGCTTTCTTTTGAGCTGGCCGCAACACCGCAGGATGGCTTCAGGCCCTAATCTGGTTCCGGCACGGCACGCTGAGCCTTTGGTTAATTCCTCTTCCTGGTGGGAAATGAGAGTTAAATTTGCCCGTCCAGACACCTCCAGCTAGTCTCTCATTGGTTCTCGCTATTCCTGTTCATCTTCCGCAGAAATTGCAAACTGGGCCAAACAGGAGGTTAAAGGGACTGACTCTCCAAGTCGGGAGGGTGTTAGTAAAGCGTCTGGAATGTTGCACCCGAGTACCAGGGTACGAAAACTGAGACATATTTGAACACGTCTCCCGATCACATGGTTGATCATACTCTAGGTTCCACATGCATGTTTTAGCTGAAGGAAGAATACCTTAAACCTGGGTAGTTGAAACCCGTGGAATGGGTACCATGCAATATGACTTCAGAGGGTCTTCATTTGCTCACCGAACCTCTCCAATCCTATCATTGCTGCGTTTATGCCCCTGTACACATGCTTGATTCTCTTTTGGAGACATAGCAATCCATAGGTTTTAAGATACTTACTAGTCAGGTACATTCTTAGGCGTTTAATATGCGGTGTTGAGTCCATTTCGTTGGGCAAGGAGTAGCTCTTGTCTATTCCATATTTGGCTTAAGGAACTTTATCTGTGCTCATTTCAATCTCTGGTTTTATGCAGCACCCCAACTCACCTTTACCCTTAAGCAAGCATAAGTTGGTTTTCTAAATTTGAGACCCTGTTCTGTTCTGTAATTCAGTTCCTGTGTAGCCAAGTTTACATTCCGTGTATTACTGATATCTTATGATGTTTCTTTTTCTGTGTGACTTATTTCAGTTAGAATCATCATACCTGAATCCACTCATTGTGCTGCTAAGGGCCTGATGACATAGATTTCATTGCTGAGTGATATTGCTTTGTAAGTAAATACCACAACTTCTTTATCCATTTTTCACTTTCTGCGATGTTGAACTTGTACTGTAAACGAGGTTCTTGTAAACAGAGGCGTCCCAAACTTTGGGGTGGCTGTGTCTTTTTGATTTTAATTTCCCTAAGCTATAGGACCATAAGTGGAAGTGCCCTAGGCTCTGTTGCTTTGTTTTTTAGATGTTTCAGGAAACACCATACACTTCTCCCGAGTGTCTCTTGGCAATTTACATCCCGCCCATCAGCATAACAAGGCTCCCAGTTCTCCATGGCCTGTCCTGCCTTTCTGGATTTTACACTTTTTTCAGATGGCCCTTTTGACCGGGGGAAGTGAGACTTCATTGTAGTGCAGATTTCCTTTGCAAGCTTGCTTGCTTGGCCAAAAAGGGCGTATGCGTTTTTTCCTGAATATATTCAGGAAAAAACGCATACGCCCTTTTTGGCCAAGTGCATCATTGTGGACGTTCTGCCTCTTTTCCTATGCTTTCAATGCAATTCCAGTCTACCTCCTGAAATCGGTTTCCTGCAATTCTGCCCCGCTTTCAAGTCCTCTTGGCAGCCTTACTTCAGTATATTTTTGGACGATAGCTGTCATTTATAACTCTGCAGGTTTGTGAATTACAGTGCCCCTGAGCTCCTTTCTTCAACTCGCTTTCTTTTGAGCTGGCCGCAACACCGCAGGATGGCTTCAGGCCCTAATCTGGTTCCGGCACGGCACGCTGAGCCTTTGGTTAATTCCTCTTCCTGGTGGGAAATGAGAGTTAAATTTGCCCGTCCAGACACCTTCCAGCTAGTCTCTCATTGGTTCTCGCTATTCCTGTTCATCTTCCGCAGAAATTGCAAACTGGGCCAAACAGGAGGTTAAAGGGACTGACTCTCCAAGTCGGGAGGGTGTTAGTAAAGCGTCTGGAATGTTGCACCCGAGTACCAGGGTACGAAAACTGAGACATATTTGAACACGTCTCCCGATCACATGGTTGATCATACTCTAGGTTCCACATGCATGTTTTAGCTGAAGGAAGAATACCTTAAACCTGGGTAGTTGAAACCCGTGGAATGGGTACCATGCAATATGACTTCAAAGGGTCTTCATTTGCTCACCGAACCTCTCCAATCCTATCACTGCTGCGTTTATGCCCCTGTACACATGCTTGATTCTCTTTCGGAGACATAGCAATCCATAGGTTTTAAGATACTTACTAGTCAGGTACATTCTTAGGCATTTAATATGCGGTGTTGAGTCCATTTCGTTGAGCAAGGAGTAGCTCTTGTCTATTCCATATTTGGCTTAAGGAACTTTATCTGTGCTCATTTCAATCTCTGGTTTTATGCAGCACCCCAACTCACCTTTCCCCTTAAGCAAGCATAAGTTGGTTTTCTAAATTTGAGACCCTGTTCTGTTCTGTAATTCAGTTCCTGTGTAGCCAAGTTTACATTCCGTGTATTACTGATATCTTATGATGTTTCTTTTTCTGTGTGACTTATTTCAGTTAGAATCATCATACCTGAATCCACTCATTGTGCTGCTAAGGGCCTGATGACATAGATTTCATTGCTGAGTGATATTGCTTTGTAAGTAAATACCACAACTTCTTTATCCATTTTTCACTTTCTGCGATGTTGAACTTGTACTGTAAACGAGGTTCTTGTAAACAGAGGCGTCCCAAACTTTGGGGTGGCTGTGTCTTTTTGATTTTAATTTCCCTAAGCTATAGGACCATAAGTGGAAGTGCCCTAGGCTCTGTTGCTTTGTTTTTTAGATGTTTCAGGAAACACCATACACTTCTCCCGAGTGTCTCTTGGCAATTTACATCCCGCCCATCAGCATAACAAGGCTCCCAGTTCTCCATGGCCTGTCCTGCCTTTCTGGATTTTACACTTTTTTCAGATGGCCCTTTTGACCGGGGGGAAGTGAGACTTCATTGTAGTGCAGATTTCCTTTGCAAGCTTGCTTGCTTGGCCAAAAAGGGCGTATGCGTTTTTTCCTGAATATATTCAGGAAAAAACGCATACGCCCTTTTTGGCCAAGTGCATCATTGTGGACGTTCTGCCTCTTTTCCTATGCTTTCAATGCAATTCCAGTCTACCTCCTGAAATCGGTTTCCTGCAATTCTGCCCCGCTTTCAAGTCCTCTTGGCAGCCTTACTTCAGTATATTTTTGGACGATAGCTGTCATTTATAACTCTGCAGGTTTGTGAATTACAGTGCCCCTGAGCTCCTTTCTTCAACTCGCTTTCTTTTGAGCTGGCCGCAACACCGCAGGATGGCTTCAGGCCCTAATCTGGTTCCGGCACGGCACGCTGAGCCTTTGGTTAATTCCTCTTCCTGGTGGGAAATGAGAGTTAAATTTGCCTGTCCAGACACCTCCAGCTAGTCTCTCATTGGTTCTCGCTATTCCTGTTCATCTTCCGCAGAAATTGCAAACTGGGCCAAACAGGAGGTTAAAGGGACTGACTCTCCAAGTCGGGAGGGTGTTAGTAAAGCATCTGGAATGTTGCACCCGAGTACCAGGGTACGAAAACTGAGACATATTTGAACACGTTTCCCGATCACATGGTTGATCATACTCTAGGTTCCACATGCATGTTTTAGCTGAAGGAAGAATACCTTAAACCTGGGTAGTTGAAACCCGTGGAATGGGTACCATGCAATATGACTTCAAAGGGTCTTCATTTGCTCACCGAACCTCTCCAATCCTATCACTGCTGCGTTTATGCCCCTGTACACATGCTTGATTCTCTTTCGGAGACATAGCTATCCATAGGTTTTAAGATACTTACTAGTCAGGTACATTCTTAGGCGTTTAATATGCGGTGTTGAGTCTATTTCGTTGAGCAAGGAGTAGCTCTTGTCTATTCCATATTTGGCTTAAGGAACTTTATCTGTGCTCATTTCAATCTCTGGTTTTATGCAGCACCCCAACTCACCTTTCCCCTTAAGCAAGCATAAGTTGGTTTTCTAAATTTGAGACCCTGTTCTGTTCTGTAATTCAGTTCCTGTGTAGCCAAGTTTACATTCCGTGTATTAGTGATATCTTATGATGTTTCTTTTTCTGTGTGACTTATTTCAGTTAGAATCATCATACCTGAATCCACTCATTGTGCTGCTAAGGGCCTGATGACATAGATTTCATTGCTGAGTGATATTGCTTTGTAAGTAAATACCACAACTTCTTTATCCATTTTTCACTTTCTGCGATGTTGAACTTGTACTGTAAACGAGGTTCTTGTAAACAGAGGCGTCCCAAACTTTGGGGTGGCTGTGTCTTTTTGATTTTAATTTCCCTAAGCTATAGGACCATAAGTGGAAGTGCCCTAGGCTCTGTTGCTTTGTTTTTTAGATGTTTCAGGAAACACCATACACTTCTCCCGAGTGTCTCTTGGCAATTTACATCCCGCCCATCAGCATAACAAGGCTCCCAGTTCTCCATGGCCTGTCCTGCCTTTCTGGATTTTACACTTTTTTCAGATGGCCCTTTTGACCGGGGGGAAGTGAGACTTCATTGTAGTGCAGATTTCCTTTGCAAGCTTGCTTGCTTGGCCAAAAAGGGCGTATGCGTTTTTTCCTGAATATATTCAGGAAAAAACGCATACGCCCTTTTTGGCCAAGTGCATCATTGTGGACGTTCTGCCTCTTTTCCTATGCTTTCAATGCAATTCCAGTCTACCTCCTGAAATCGGTTTCCTGCAATTCTGCCCCGCTTTCAAGTCCTCTTGGCAGCCTTACTTCAGTATATTTTTGGACGATAGCTGTCATTTATAACTCTGCAGGTTTGTGAATTACAGTGCCCCTGAGCTCCTTTCTTCAACTCGCTTTCTTGTGACCTGGCCGCAACACCGCAGGATGGCTTCAGGCCCTAATCTGGTTCCATCACGGCACGCTGAGCCTTTGGTTAATTCCTCTTCCTGGTGGGAAATGAGAGTTAAATTTGCCCGTCCAGACACCTTCCAGCTAGTCTCTCATTGGTTCTCGCTATTCCTGTTCATCTTCCGCAGAAATTGCAAACTGGGCCAAACAGGAGGTTAAAGGGACTGACTCTCCAAGTCGGGAGGGTGTTAGTAAAGCATCTGGAATGTTGCACCCGAGTACCAGGGTACGAAAACTGAGACATATTTGAACACGTCTCCCGATCACATGGTTGATCATACTCTAGGTTCCACATGCATGTTTTAGCTGAAGGAAGAATACCTTAAACCTGGGTAGTTGAAACCCGTGGAATGGGTACCATGCAATATGACTTCAAAGGGTCTTCATTTGCTCACCGAACCTCTCCAATCCTATCACTGCTGCGTTTATGCCCCTGTACACATGCTTGATTCTCTTTCGGAGACATAGCAATCCATAGGTTTTAAGATACTTACTAGTCAGGTACATTCTTAGGCATTTAATATGCGGTGTTGAGTCTATTTCGTTGAGCAAGGAGTAGCTCTTGTCTATTCCATATTTGGCTTAAGGAACTTTATCTGTGCTCATTTCAATCTCTGGTTTTATGCAGCACCCCAACTCACCTTTCCCCTTAAGCAAGCATAAGTTGGTTTTCTAAATTTGAGACCCTGTTCTGTTCTGTAATTCAGTTCCTGTGTAGCCAAGTTTACATTCCGTGTATTACTGATATCTTATGATGTTTCTTTTTCTGTGTGACTTATTTCAGTTAGAATCATCATACCTGAATCCACTCATTGTGCTGCTAAGGGCCTGATGACATAGATTTCATTGCTGAGTGATATTGCTTTGTAAGTAAATACCACAACTTCTTTATCCATTTTTCACTTTCTGCGATGTTGAACTTGTACTGTAAACGAGGTTCTTGTAAACAGAGGCGTCCCAAACTTTGGGGTGGCTGTGTCTTTTTGATTTTAATTTCCCTAAGCTATAGGACCATAAGTGGAAGTGCCCTAGGCTCTGTTGCTTTGTTTTTTAGATGTTTCAGGAAACACCATACACTTCTCCCGAGTGTCTGTTGGCAATTTACATCCCGCCCATCAGCATAACAAGGCTCCCAGTTCTCCATGGCCTGTCCTGCCTTTCTGGATTTTACACTTTTTTCAGATGGCCCTTTTGACCGGGGGGAAGTGAGACTTCATTGTAGTGCAGATTTCCTTTGCAAGCTTGCTTGCTTGGCCAAAAAGGGCGTATGCGTTTTTTCCTGAATATATTCAGGAAAAAACGCATACGCCCTTTTTGGCCAAGTGCATCATTGTGGACGTTCTGCCTCTTTTCCTATGCTTTCAATGCAATTCCAGTCTACCTCCTGAAATCGGTTTCCTGCAATTCTGCCCCGCTTTCAAGTCCTCTTGGCAGCCTTACTTCAGTATATTTTTGGACGATAGCTGTCATTTATAACTCTGCAGGTTTGTGAATTACAGTGCCCCTGAGCTCCTTTCTTCAACTCGCTTTCTTGTGACCTGGCCGCAACACCGCAGGATGGCTTCAGGCCCTAATCTGGTTCCGGCACGGCACGCTGAGCCTTTGGTTAATTCCTCTTCCTGGTGGGAAATGAGAGTTAAATTTGCCCGTCCAGACACCTCCAGCTAGTCTCTCATTGGTTCTCGCTATTCCTGTTCATCTTCCGCAGAAATTGCAAACTGGGCCAAACAGGAGGTTAAAGGGACTGACTCTCCAAGTCGGGAGGGTGTTAGTAAAGCGTCTGGAATGTTGCACCCGAGTACCAGGGTACGAAAACTGAGACATATTTGAACACGTCTCCCGATCACATGGTTGATCATACTCTAGGTTCCACATGCATGTTTTAGCTGAAGGAAGAATACCTTAAACCTGGGTAGTTGAAACCCGTGGAATGGGTACCATGCAATATGACTTCAAAGGGTCTTCATTTGCTCACCGAACCTCTCCAATCCTATCACTGCTGCGTTTATACCCCTGTACACATGCTTGATTCTCTTTCGGAGACATAGCAATCCATAGGTTTTAAGATACTTACTAGTCAGGTACATTCTTAGGCATTTAATATGCGGTGTTGAGTCTATATCGTTGAGCAAGGAGTAGCTCTTGTCTATTCCATATTTGGCTTAAGGAACTTTATCTGTGCTCATTTCAATCTCTGGTTTTATGCAGCACCCCAACTCACCTTTCCCCTTAAGCAAGCATAAGTTGGTTTTCTAAATTTGAGACCCTGTTCTGTTCTGTAATTCAGTTCCTGTGTAGCCAAGTTTACATTCCGTGTATTAGTGATATCTTATGATGTTTCTTTTTCTGTGTGACTTATTTCAGTTAGAATCATCATACCTGAATCCACTCATTGTGCTGCTAAGGGCCTGATGACATAGATTTCATTGCTGAGTGATATTGCTTTGTAAGTAAATACCACAACTTCTTTATCCATTTTTCACTTTCTGCGATGTTGAACTTGTACTGTAAACGAGGTTCTTGTAAACAGAGGCGTCCCAAACTTTGGGGTGGCTGTGTCTTTTTGATTTTAATTTCCCTAAGCTATAGGACCATAAGTGGAAGTGCCCTAGGCTCTGTTGCTTTGTTTTTTAGATGTTTCAGGAAACACCATACACTTCTCCCGAGTGTCTGTTGGCAATTTACATCCCGCCCATCAGCATAACAAGGCTCCCAGTTCTCCATGGCCTGTCCTGCCTTTCTGGATTTTACACTTTTTTCAGATGGCCCTTTTGACCGGGGGGAAGTGAGACTTCATTGTAGTGCAGATTTCCTTTGCAAGCTTGCTTGGTTGGCCAAAAAGGGCGTATGCGTTTTTTCCTGAATATATTCAGGAAAAAACGCATACGCCCTTTTTGGCCAAGTGCATCATTGTGGACGTTCTGCCTCTTTTCCTATGCTTTCAATGCAATTCCAGTCTACCTCCTGAAATCGGTTTCCTGCAATTCTGCCCCGCTTTCAAGTCCTCTTGGCAGCCTTACTTCAGTATATTTTTGGACGATAGCTGTCATTTATAACTCTGCAGGTTTGTGAATTACAGTGCCCCTGAGCTCCTTTCTTCAACTCGCTTTCTTGTGACCTGGCCGCAACACCGCAGGATGGCTTCAGGCCCTAATCTGGTTCCATCACGGCACGCTGAGCCTTTGGTTAATTCCTCTTCCTGGTGGGAAATGAGAGTTAAATTTGCCCGTCCAGACACCTTCCAGCTAGTCTCTCATTGGTTCTCGCTATTCCTGTTCATCTTCCGCAGAAATTGCAAACTGGGCCAAACAGGAGGTTAAAGGGACTGACTCTCCAAGTCGGGAGGGTGTTAGTAAAGCATCTGGAATGTTGCACCCGAGTACCAGGGTACGAAAACTGAGACATATTTGAACACGTCTCCCGATCACATGGTTGATCATACTCTAGGTTCCACATGCATGTTTTAGCTGAAGGAAGAATACCTTAAACCTGGGTAGTTGAAACCCGTGGAATGGGTACCATGCAATATGACTTCAAAGGGTCTTCATTTGCTCACCGAACCTCTCCAATCCTATCACTGCTGCGTTTATGCCCCTGTACACATGCTTGATTCTCTTTCGGAGACATAGCAATCCATAGGTTTTAAGATACTTACTAGTCAGGTACATTCTTAGGCATTTAATATGCGGTGTTGAGTCTATTTCGTTGAGCAAGGAGTAGCTCTTGTCTATTCCATATTTGGCTTAAGGAACTTTATCTGTGCTCATTTCAATCTCTGGTTTTATGCAGCACCCCAACTCACCTTTCCCCTTAAGCAAGCATAAGTTGGTTTTCTAAATTTGAGACCCTGTTCTGTTCTGTAATTCAGTTCCTGTGTAGCCAAGTTTACATTCCGTGTATTACTGATATCTTATGATGTTTCTTTTTCTGTGTGACTTATTTCAGTTAGAATCATCATACCTGAATCCACTCATTGTGCTGCTAAGGGCCTGATGACATAGATTTCATTGCTGAGTGATATTGCTTTGTAAGTAAATACCACAACTTCTTTATCCATTTTTCACTTTCTGCGATGTTGAACTTGTACTGTAAACGAGGTTCTTGTAAACAGAGGCGTCCCAAACTTTGGGGTGGCTGTGTCTTTTTGATTTTAATTTCCCTAAGCTATAGGACCATAAGTGGAAGTGCCCTAGGCTCTGTTGCTTTGTTTTTTAGATGTTTCAGGAAACACCATACACTTCTCCCGAGTGTCTGTTGGCAATTTACATCCCGCCCATCAGCATAACAAGGCTCCCAGTTCTCCATGGCCTGTCCTGCCTTTCTGGATTTTACACTTTTTTCAGATGGCCCTTTTGACCGGGGGGAAGTGAGACTTCATTGTAGTGCAGATTTCCTTTGCAAGCTTGCTTGCTTGGCCAAAAAGGGCGTATGCGTTTTTTCCTGAATATATTCAGGAAAAAACGCATACGCCCTTTTTGGCCAAGTGCATCATTGTGGACGTTCTGCCTCTTTTCCTATGCTTTCAATGCAATTCCAGTCTACCTCCTGAAATCGGTTTCCTGCAATTCTGCCCCGCTTTCAAGTCCTCTTGGCAGCCTTACTTCAGTATATTTTTGGACGATAGCTGTCATTTATAACTCTGCAGGTTTGTGAATTACAGTGCCCCTGAGCTCCTTTCTTCAACTCGCTTTCTTGTGACCTGGCCGCAACACCGCAGGATGGCTTCAGGCCCTAATCTGGTTCCGGCACGGCACGCTGAGCCTTTGGTTAATTCCTCTTCCTGGTGGGAAATGAGAGTTAAATTTGCCCGTCCAGACACCTCCAGCTAGTCTCTCATTGGTTCTCGCTATTCCTGTTCATCTTCCGCAGAAATTGCAAACTGGGCCAAACAGGAGGTTAAAGGGACTGACTCTCCAAGTCGGGAGGGTGTTAGTAAAGCGTCTGGAATGTTGCACCCGAGTACCAGGGTACGAAAACTGAGACATATTTGAACACGTCTCCCGATCACATGGTTGATCATACTCTAGGTTCCACATGCATGTTTTAGCTGAAGGAAGAATACCTTAAACCTGGGTAGTTGAAACCCGTGGAATGGGTACCATGCAATATGACTTCAAAGGGTCTTCATTTGCTCACCGAACCTCTCCAATCCTATCACTGCTGCGTTTATACCCCTGTACACATGCTTGATTCTCTTTCGGAGACATAGCAATCCATAGGTTTTAAGATACTTACTAGTCAGGTACATTCTTAGGCATTTAATATGCGGTGTTGAGTCTATATCGTTGAGCAAGGAGTAGCTCTTGTCTATTCCATATTTGGCTTAAGGAACTTTATCTGTGCTCATTTCAATCTCTGGTTTTATGCAGCACCCCAACTCACCTTTCCCCTTAAGCAAGCATAAGTTGGTTTTCTAAATTTGAGACCCTGTTCTGTTCTGTAATTCAGTTCCTGTGTAGCCAAGTTTACATTCCGTGTATTAGTGATATCTTATGATGTTTCTTTTTCTGTGTGACTTATTTCAGTTAGAATCATCATACCTGAATCCACTCATTGTGCTGCTAAGGGCCTGATGACGTAGATTTCATTGCTGAGTGATATTGCTTTGTAAGTAAATACCACAACTTCTTTATCCATTTTTCACTTTCTGCGATGTTGAACTTGTACTGTAAACGAGGTTCTTGTAAACAGAGGCGTCCCAAACTTTGGGGTGGCTGTGTCTTTTTGATTTTAATTTCCCTAAGCTATAGGACCATAAGTGGAAGTGCCCTAGGCTCTGTTGCTTTGTTTTTTAGATGTTTCAGGAAACACCATACACTTCTCCCGAGTGTCTGTTGGCAATTTACATCCCGCCCATCAGCATAACAAGGCTCCCAGTTCTCCATGGCCTGTCCTGCCTTTCTGGATTTTACACTTTTTTCAGATGGCCCTTTTGACCGGGGGGAAGTGAGACTTCATTGTAGTGCAGATTTCCTTTGCAAGCTTGCTTGGTTGGCCAAAAAGGGCGTATGCGTTTTTTCCTGAATATATTCAGGAAAAAACGCATACGCCCTTTTTGGCCAAGTGCATCATTGTGGACGTTCTGCCTCTTTTCCTATGCTTTCAATGCAATTCCAGTCTACCTCCTGAAATCGGTTTCCTGCAATTCTGCCCCGCTTTCAAGTCCTCTTGGCAGCCTTACTTCAGTATATTTTTGGACGATAGCTGTCATTTATAACTCTGCAGGTTTGTGAATTACAGTGCCCCTGAGCTCCTTTCTTCAACTCGCTTTCTTGTGACCTGGCCGCAACACCGCAGGATGGCTTCAGGCCCTAATCTGGTTCCATCACGGCACGCTGAGCCTTTGGTTAATTCCTCTTCCTGGTGGGAAATGAGAGTTAAATTTGCCCGTCCAGACACCTTCCAGCTAGTCTCTCATTGGTTCTCGCTATTCCTGTTCATCTTCCGCAGAAATTGCAAACTGGGCCAAACAGGAGGTTAAAGGGACTGACTCTCCAAGTCGGGAGGGTGTTAGTAAAGCATCTGGAATGTTGCACCCGAGTACCAGGGTACGAAAACTGAGACATATTTGAACACGTCTCCCGATCACATGGTTGATCATACTCTAGGTTCCACATGCATGTTTTAGCTGAAGGAAGAATACCTTAAACCTGGGTAGTTGAAACCCGTGGAATGGGTACCATGCAATATGACTTCAAAGGGTCTTCATTTGCTCACCGAACCTCTCCAATCCTATCACTGCTGCGTTTATGCCCCTGTACACATGCTTGATTCTCTTTCGGAGACATAGCAATCCATAGGTTTTAAGATACTTACTAGTCAGGTACATTCTTAGGCATTTAATATGCGGTGTTGAGTCTATTTCGTTGAGCAAGGAGTAGCTCTTGTCTATTCCATATTTGGCTTAAGGAACTTTATCTGTGCTCATTTCAATCTCTGGTTTTATGCAGCACCCCAACTCACCTTTCCCCTTAAGCAAGCATAAGTTGGTTTTCTAAATTTGAGACCCTGTTCTGTTCTGTAATTCAGTTCCTGTGTAGCCAAGTTTACATTCCGTGTATTACTGATATCTTATGATGTTTCTTTTTCTGTGTGACTTATTTCAGTTAGAATCATCATACCTGAATCCACTCATTGTGCTGCTAAGGGCCTGATGACATAGATTTCATTGCTGAGTGATATTGCTTTGTAAGTAAATACCACAACTTCTTTATCCATTTTTCACTTTCTGCGATGTTGAACTTGTACTGTAAACGAGGTTCTTGTAAACAGAGGCGTCCCAAACTTTGGGGTGGCTGTGTCTTTTTGATTTTAATTTCCCTAAGCTATAGGACCATAAGTGGAAGTGCCCTAGGCTCTGTTGCTTTGTTTTTTAGATGTTTCAGGAAACACCATACACTTCTCCCGAGTGTCTGTTGGCAATTTACATCCCGCCCATCAGCATAACAAGGCTCCCAGTTCTCCATGGCCTGTCCTGCCTTTCTGGATTTTACACTTTTTTCAGATGGCCCTTTTGACCGGGGGGAAGTGAGACTTCATTGTAGTGCAGATTTCCTTTGCAAGCTTGCTTGCTTGGCCAAAAAGGGCGTATGCGTTTTTTCCTGAATATATTCAGGAAAAAACGCATACGCCCTTTTTGGCCAAGTGCATCATTGTGGACGTTCTGCCTCTTTTCCTATGCTTTCAATGCAATTCCAGTCTACCTCCTGAAATCGGTTTCCTGCAATTCTGCCCCGCTTTCAAGTCCTCTTGGCAGCCTTACTTCAGTATATTTTTGGACGATAGCTGTCATTTATAACTCTGCAGGTTTGTGAATTACAGTGCCCCTGAGCTCCTTTCTTCAACTCGCTTTCTTGTGACCTGGCCGCAACACCGCAGGATGGCTTCAGGCCCTAATCTGGTTCCGGCACGGCACGCTGAGCCTTTGGTTAATTCCTCTTCCTGGTGGGAAATGAGAGTTAAATTTGCCCGTCCAGACACCTCCAGCTAGTCTCTCATTGGTTCTCGCTATTCCTGTTCATCTTCCGCAGAAATTGCAAACTGGGCCAAACAGGAGGTTAAAGGGACTGACTCTCCAAGTCGGGAGGGTGTTAGTAAAGCGTCTGGAATGTTGCACCCGAGTACCAGGGTACGAAAACTGAGACATATTTGAACACGTCTCCCGATCACATGGTTGATCATACTCTAGGTTCCACATGCATGTTTTAGCTGAAGGAAGAATACCTTAAACCTGGGTAGTTGAAACCCGTGGAATGGGTACCATGCAATATGACTTCAAAGGGTCTTCATTTGCTCACCGAACCTCTCCAATCCTATCACTGCTGCGTTTATACCCCTGTACACATGCTTGATTCTCTTTCGGAGACATAGCAATCCATAGGTTTTAAGATACTTACTAGTCAGGTACATTCTTAGGCATTTAATATGCGGTGTTGAGTCTATATCGTTGAGCAAGGAGTAGCTCTTGTCTATTCCATATTTGGCTTAAGGAACTTTATCTGTGCTCATTTCAATCTCTGGTTTTATGCAGCACCCCAACTCACCTTTCCCCTTAAGCAAGCATAAGTTGGTTTTCTAAATTTGAGACCCTGTTCTGTTCTGTAATTCAGTTCCTGTGTAGCCAAGTTTACATTCCGTGTATTAGTGATATCTTATGATGTTTCTTTTTCTGTGTGACTTATTTCAGTTAGAATCATCATACCTGAATCCACTCATTGTGCTGCTAAGGGCCTGATGACATAGATTTCATTGCTGAGTGATATTGCTTTGTAAGTAAATACCACAACTTCTTTATCCATTTTTCACTTTCTGCGATGTTGAACTTGTACTGTAAACGAGGTTCTTGTAAACAGAGCTGTCCCAAACTGTGGGGTGGCTGTGTCTTTTTGATTTTAATTTCCCTAAGCTATAGGACCATAAGTGGAAGTGCCCTAGGCTCTGTTGCTTTGTTTTTTAGATGTTTCAGGAAACACCATACACTTCTCCCGAGTGTCTGTTGGCAATTTACATCCCGCCCATCAGCATAACAAGGCTCCCAGTTCTCCATGGCCTGTCCTGCCTTTCTGGATTTTACACTTTTTTCAGATGGCCCTTTTGACTGGGGGGAAGTGAGACTTCATTGTAGTGCAGATTTCCTTTGCAAGCTTGCTTGGTTGGCCAAAAAGGGCGTATGCGTTTTTTCCTGAATATATTCAGGAAAAAACGCATACGCCCTTTTTGGCCAAGTGCATCATTGTGGACGTTCTGCCTCTTTTCCTATGCTTTCAATGCAATTCCAGTCTACCTCCTGAAATCGGTTTCCTGCAATTCTGCCCCGCTTTCAAGTCCTCTTGGCAGCCTTACTTCAGTATATTTTTGGACGATAGCTGTCATTTATAACTCTGCAGGTTTGTGAATTACAGTGTCCCTGAGCTCCTTTCTTCAACTCGCTTTCTTTTGAGCTGGCCGCAACACCGCAGGATGGCTTCAGGCCCTAATCTGGTTCCGGCACGGCACGCTGAGCCTTTGGTTAATTCCTCTTCCTGGTGGGAAATGAGAGTTAAATTTGCCCGTCCAGACACCTCCAGCTAGTCTCTCATTGGTTCTCGCTATTCCTGTTCATCTTCCACAGAAATTGCAAACTGGGCCAAACAGGAGGTTAAAGGGACTGACTCTCCAAGTCGGGAGGGTGTTAGTAAAGCGTCTGGAATGTTGCACCCGAGTACCAGGGTACGAAAACTGAGACATATTTGAACACGTCTCCCGATCACATGGTTGATCATACTCTAGGTTCCACATGCATGTTTTAGCTGAAGGAAGAATACCTTAAACCTGGGTAGTTGAAACCCGTGGAATGGGTACCATGCAATATGACTTCAAAGGGTCTTCATTTGCTCACCGAACCTCTCCAATCCTATCACTGCTGCGTTTATGCCCCTGTACACATGCTTGATTCTCTTTCGGAGACATAGCAATCCATAGGTTTTAAGATACTTACTAGTCAGGTACATTCTTAGGCATTTAATATGCGGTGTTGAGTCTATATCGTTGAGCAAGGAGTAGCTCTTGTCTATTCCATATTTGGCTTAAGGAACTTTATCTGTGCTCATTTCAATCTCTGGTTTTATGCAGCACCCCAACTCACCTTTCCCCTTAAGCAAGCATAAGTTGGTTTTCTAAATTTGAGACCCTGTTCTGTTCTGTAATTCAGTTCCTGTGTAGCCAAGTTTACATTCCGTGTATTAGTGATATCTTATGATGTTTCTTTTTCTGTGTGACTTATTTCAGTTAGAATCATCATACCTGAATCCACTCATTGTGCTGCTAAGGGCCTGATGACATACATTTTATTGCTGAGTGATATTGCTTTGTAAGTAAATACCACAACTTCTTTATCCATTTTTCACTTTCTGCGATGTTGAACTTGTACTGTAAACGAGGTTCTTGTAAACAGAGGCGTCCCAAACTTTGGGGTGGCTGTGTCTTTTTGATTTTAATTTCCCTAAGCTATAGGACCATAAGTGGAAGTGCCCTAGGCTCTGTTGCTTTGTTTTTTAGATGTTTCAGGAAACACCATACACTTCTCCCGAGTGTCTGTTGGCAATTTACATCCCGCCCATCAGCATAACAAGGCTCCCAGTTCTCCATGGCCTGTCCTGCCTTTCTGGATTTTACACTTTTTTCAGATGGCCCTTTTGACCGGGGGGAAGTGAGACTTCATTGTAGTGCAGATTTCCTTTGCAAGCTTGCTTGGTTGGCCAAAAAGGGCGTATGCGTTTTTTCCTGAATATATTCAGGAAAAAACGCATACGCCCTTTTTGGCCAAGTGCATCATTGTGGACGTTCTGCCTCTTTTCCTATGCTTTCAATGCAATTCCAGTCTACCTCCTGAAATCGGTTTCCTGCAATTCTGCCCCGCTTTCAAGTCCTCTTGGCAGCCTTACTTCAGTATATTTTTGGACAATAGCTGTCATTTATAACTCTGCAGGTTTGTGAATTACAGTGCCCCTGAGCTCCTTTCTTCAACTCGCTTTCTTTTGAGCTGGCCGCAACACCGCAGGATGGCTTCAGGCCCTAATCTGGTTCCGGCACGGCACGCTGAGCCTTTGGTTAATTCCTCTTCCTGGTGGGAAATGAGAGTTAAATTTGCCCGTCCAGACACCTCCAGCTAGTCTCTCATTGGTTCTCGCTATTCCTGTTCATCTTCCGCAGAAATTGCAAACTGGGCCAAACAGGAGGTTAAAGGGACTGACTCTCCAAGTCGGGAGGGTGTTAGTAAAGCGTCTGGAATGTTGCACCCGAGTACCAGGGTACGAAAACTGAGACATATTTGAACACGTCTCCCGATCACATGGTTGATCATACTCTAGGTTCCACATGCATGTTTTAGCTGAAGGAAGAATACCTTAAACCTGGGTAGTTGAAACCCGTGGAATGGGTACCATGCAATATGACTTCAAAGGGTCTTCATTTGCTCACCGAACCTCTCCAATCCTATCACTGCTGCGTTTATGCCCCTGTACACATGCTTGATTCTCTTTCGGAGACATAGCAATCCATAGGTTTTAAGATACTTACTAGTCAGGTACATTCTTAGGCATTTAATATGCGGTGTTGAGTCCATTTCGTTGAGCAAGGAGTAGCTCTTGTCTATTCCATATTTGGCTTAAGGAACTTTATCTGTGCTCATTTCAATCTCTGGTTTTATGCAGCACCCCAACTCACCTTTCCCCTTAAGCAAGCATAAGTTGGTTTTCTAAATTTGAGACCCTGTTCTGTTCTGTAATTCAGTTCCTGTGTAGCCAAGTTTACATTCCGTGTATTAGTGATATCTTATGATGTTTCTTTTTCTGTGTGACTTATTTCAGTTAGAATCATCATACCTGAATCCACTCATTGTGCTGCTAAGGGCCTGATGACATAGATTTCATTGCTGAGTGATATTGCTTTGTAAGTAAATACCACAACTTCTTTATCCATTTTTCACTTTCTGCGATGTTGAACTTGTACTGTAAACGAGGTTCTTGTAAACAGAGGCGTCCCAAACTTTGGGGTGGCTGTGTCTTTTTGATTTTAATTTCCCTAAGCTATAGGACCATAAGTGGAAGTGCCCTAGGCTCTGTTGCTTTGTTTTTTAGATGTTTCAGGAAACACCATACACTTCTCCCGAGTGTCTGTTGGCAATTTACATCCCGCCCATCAGCATAACAAGGCTCCCAGTTCTCCATGGCCTGTCCTGCCTTTCTGGATTTTACACTTTTTTCAGATGGCCCTTTTGACCGGGGGGAAGTGAGACTTCATTGTAGTGCAGATTTCCTTTGCAAGCTTGCTTGCTTGGCCAAAAAGGGCGTATGCGTTTTTTCCTGAATATATTCAGGAAAAAACGCATACGCCCTTTTTGGCCAAGTGCATCATTGTGGACGTTCTGCCTCTTTTCCTATGCTTTCAATGCAATTCCAGTCTACCTCCTGAAATCGGTTTCCTGCAATTCTGCCCCGCTTTCAAGTCCTCTTGGCAGCCTTACTTCAGTATATTTTTGGACGATAGCTGTCATTTATAACTCTGCAGGTTTGTGAATTACAGTGCCCCTGAGCTCCTTTCTTCAACTCGCTTTCTTTTGAGCTGGCCGCAACACCGCAGGATGGCTTCAGGCCCTAATCTGGTTCCGGCACGGCACGCTGAGCCTTTGGTTAATTCCTCTTCCTGGTGGGAAATGAGAGTTAAATTTGCCCGTCCAGACACCTCCAGCTAGTCTCTCATTGGTTCTCGCTATTCCTGTTCATCTTCCGCAGAAATTGCAAACTGGGCCAAACAGGAGGTTAAAGGGACTGACTCTCCAAGTCGGGAGGGTGTTAGTAAAGCGTCTGGAATGTTGCACCCGAGTACCAGGGTACGAAAACTGAGACATATTTGAACACGTCTCCCGATCACATGGTTGATCATACTCTAGGTTCCACATGCATGTTTTAGCTGAAGGAAGAATACCTTAAACCTGGGTAGTTGAAACCCGTGGAATGGGTACCATGCAATATGACTTCAAAGGGTCTTCATTTGCTCACCGAACCTCTCCAATCCTATCACTGCTGCGTTTATGCCCCTGTACACATGCTTGATTCTCTTTCGGAGACATAGCAATCCATAGGTTTTAAGATACTTACTAGTCAGGTACATTCTTAGGCGTTTAATATGCGGTGTTGAGTCCATTTCGTTGAGCAAGGAGTAGCTCTTGTCTATTCCATATTTGGCTTAAGGAACTTTATCTGTGCTCATTTCAATCTCTGGTTTTATGCAGCACCCCAACTCACCTTTACCCTTAAGCAAGCATAAGTTGGTTTTCTAAATTTGAGACCCTGTTCTGTTCTGTAATTCAGTTCCTGTTTAGCTAAGTTTACATTCCGTGTATTAGTGATATCTTATGATGTTTCTTTTTCTGTGTGACTTATTTCAGTTAGAATCATCATACCTGAATCCACTCATTGTGCTGCTAAGGGCCTGATGACATAGATTTCATTGCTGAGTGATATTGCTTTGTAAGTAAATACCACAACTTCTTTATCCATTTTTCACTTTCTGTGATGTTGAACTTGTACTGTAAACGAGGTTCTTGTAAACAGAGGCGTCCCAAACTTTGGGGTGGCTGTGTCTTTTTGATTTTAATTTCCCTAAGCTATAGGACCATAAGTGGAAGTGCCCTAGGCTCTGTTGCTTTGTTTTTTAGATGTTTCAGGAAACACCATACACTTCTCCCAAGTGGCTGTTGGCAATTTACATCCCGCCCATCAGCATAACAAGGCTCCCAGTTCTCCATGGCCTGTCCTGCCTTTCTGGATTTTACACTTTTTTCAGATGGCCCTTTTGACCGGGGGGAAGTGAGACTTCATTGTAGTGCAGATTTCCTTTGCAAGCTTGCTTGGTTGGCCAAAAAGGGCGTATGCGTTTTTTCCTGAATATATTCAGGAAAAAACGCATACGCCCTTTTTGGCCAAGTGCATCATTGTGGACGTTCTGCCTCTTTTCCTATGCTTTCAATGCAATTCCAGTCTACCTCCTGAAATCGGTTTCCTGCAATTCTGCCCCGCTTTCAAGTCCTCTTGGCAGCCTTACTTCAGTATATTTTTGGACAATAGCTGTCATTTATAACTCTGCAGGTTTGTGAATTACAGTGCCCCTGAGCTCCTTTCTTCAACTCGCTTTCTTTTGAGCTGGCCGCAACACCGCAGGATGGCTTCAGGCCCTAATCTGGTTCCGGCACGGCACGCTGAGCCTTTGGTTAATTCCTCTTCCTGGTGGGAAATGAGAGTTAAATTTGCCCGTCCAGACACCTCCAGCTAGTCTCTCATTGGTTCTCGCTATTCCTGTTCATCTTCCGCAGAAATTGCAAACTGGGCCAAACAGGAGGTTAAAGGGACTGACTCTCCAAGTCGGGAGGGTGTTAGTAAAGCGTCTGGAATGTTGCACCCGAGTACCAGGGTACGAAAACTGAGACATATTTGAACACGTCTCCCGATCACATGGTTGATCATACTCTAGGTTCCACATGCATGTTTTAGCTGAAGGAAGAATACCTTAAACCTGGGTAGTTGAAACCCGTGGAATGGGTACCATGCAATATGACTTCAAAGGGTCTTCATTTGCTCACCGAACCTCTCCAATCCTATCACTGCTGCGTTTATGCCCCTGTACACATGCTTGATTCTCTTTCGGAGACATAGCAATCCATAGGTTTTAAGATACTTACTAGTCAGGTACATTCTTAGGCATTTAATATGCGGTGTTGAGTCTATTTCGTTGAGCAAGGAGTAGCTCTTGTCTATTCCATATTTGGCTTAAGGAACTTTATCTGTGCTCATTTCAATCTCTGGTTTTATGCAGCACCCCAACTCACCTTTCCCCTTAAGCAAGCATAAGTTGGTTTTCTAAATTTGAGACCCTGTTCTGTTCTGTAATTCAGTTCCTGTGTAGCCAAGTTTACATTCCGTGTATTACTGATATCTTATGATGTTTCTTTTTCTGTGTGACTTATTTCAGTTAGAATCATCATACCTGAATCCACTCATTGTGCTGCTAAGGGCCTGATGACATAGATTTCATTGCTGAGTGATATTGCTTTGTAAGTAAATACCACAACTTCTTTATCCATTTTTCACTTTCTGCGATGTTGAACTTGTACTGTAAACGAGGTTCTTGTAAACAGAGGCGTCCCAAACTTTGGGGTGGCTGTGTCTTTTTGATTTTAATTTCCCTAAGCTATAGGACCATAAGTGGAAGTGCCCTAGGCTCTGTTGCTTTGTTTTTTAGATGTTTCAGGAAACACCATACACTTCTCCCGAGTGTCTGTTGGCAATTTACATCCCGCCCATCAGCATAACAAGGCTCCCAGTTCTCCATGGCCTGTCCTGCCTTTCTGGATTTTACACTTTTTTCAGATGGCCCTTTTGACCGGGGGGAAGTGAGACTTCATTGTAGTGCAGATTTCCTTTGCAAGCTTGCTTGGTTGGCCAAAAAGGGCGTATGCGTTTTTTCCTGAATATATTCAGGAAAAAACGCATACGCCCTTTTTGGCCAAGTGCATCATTGTGGGCGTTCTGCCTCTTTTCCTATGCTTTCAATGCAATTCCAGTCTGCCTCCTGAAATCGGTTTCCTGCAATTCTGCCCCGCTTTCAAGTCCTCTTGGCAGCCTTACTTCAGTATATTTTTGGACGATAGCTGTCATTTATAACTCTGCAGGTTTGTGAATTACAGTGCCCCTGAGCTCCTTTCTTCAACTCGCTTTCTTTTGAGCTGGCCGCAACACCGCAGGATGGCTTCAGGCCCTAATCTGGTTCCGGCACGGCACGCTGAGCCTTTGGTTAATTCCTCTTCCTGGTGGGAAATGAGAGTTAAATTTGCCCGTCCAGACACCTCCAGCTAGTCTCTCATTGGTTCTCGCTATTCCTGTTCATCTTCCGCAGAAATTGCAAACTGGGCCAAACAGGAGGTTAAAGGGACTGACTCTCCAAGTCGGGAGGGTGTTAGTAAAGCGTCTGGAATGTTGCACCCGAGTACCAGGGTACGAAAACTGAGACATATTTGAACACGTCTCCCGATCACATGGTTGATCATACTCTAGGTTCCACATGCATGTTTTAGCTGAAGGAAGAATCCCTGAAACCTGGGTAGTTGAAACCCGTGGAATGGGTACCATGCAATATGACTTCAGAGGGTCTTCATTTGCTCACCGAACCTCTCCAATCCTATCACTGCTGCGTTTATGCCCCTGTACACATGCTTGATTCTCTTTCGGAGACATAGCAATCCATAGGTTTTAAGATACTTACTAGTCAGGTACATTCTTAGGCGTTTAATATGCGGTGTTGAGTCCATTTCGTTGAGCAAGGAGTAGCTCTTGTCTATTCCATATTTGGCTTAAGGAACTTTATCTGTGCTCATTTCAATCTCTGGTTTTATGCAGCACCCCAACTCACCTTTCCCCTTAAGCAAGCATAAGTTGGTTTTCTAAATTTGAGACCCTGTTCTGTTCTGTAATTCAGTTCCTGTGTAGCCAAGTTTACATTCCGTGTATTAGTGATATCTTATGATGTTTCTTTTTCTGTGTGACTTATTTCAGTTAGAATCATCATACCTGAATCCACTCATTGTGCTGCTAAGGGCCTGATGACATAGATTTCATTGCTGAGTGATATTGCTTTGTAAGTAAATACCACAACTTCTTTATCCATTTTTCACTTTCTGCGATGTTGAACTTGTACTGTAAACGAGGTTCTTGTAAACAGAGGCGTCCCAAACTTTGGGGTGGCTGTGTCTTTTTGATTTTTATTTCCCTAAGCTATAGGACCATAAGTGGAAGTGCCCTAGGCTCTGTTGCTTTGTTTTTTAGATGTTTCAGGAAACACCATACACTTCTCCCGAGTGGCTGTTGGCAATTTACATCCCGCCCATCAGCATAACAAGGCTCCCAGTTCTCCATGGCCTGTCCTGCCTTTCTGGATTTTACACTTTTTTCAGATGGCCCTTTTGACCGGGGGGAAGTGAGACTTCATTGTAGTGCAGATTTCCTTTGCAAGCTTGCTTGGTTGGCCAAAAAGGGCGTATGCGTTTTTTCCTGAATATATTCAGGAAAAAACGCATACGCCCTTTTTGGCCAAGTGCATCATTGTGGACGTTCTGCCTCTTTTCCTATGCTTTCAATGCAATTCCAGTCTACCTCCTGAAATCGGTTTCCTGCAATTCTGCCCCGCTTTCAAGTCCTCTTGGCAGCCTTACTTCAGTATATTTTTGGACGATAGCTGTCATTTATAACTCTGCAGGTTTGTGAATTACAGTGCCCCTGAGCTCCTTTCTTCAACTCGCTTTCTTGTGACCTGGCCGCAACACCGCAGGATGGCTTCAGGCCCTAATCTGGTTCCGGCACGGCATGCTGAGCCTTTGGTTAATTCCTCTTCCTGGTGGGAAATGAGAGTTAAATTTGCCCGTCCAGACACCTCCAGCTAGTCTCTCATTGGTTCTCGCTATTCCTGTTCATCTTCCGCAGAAATTGCAAACTGGGCCAAACAGGAGGTTAAAGGGACTGACTCTCCAAGTCGTGAGGGTGTTAGTAAAGCGTCTGGAATGTTGCACCCGAGTACCAGGGTACGAGAACTGAGACATATTTGAACACGTCTCCCGATCACATGGTTGATCATACTCTAGGTTCCACATGCATGTTTTAGCTGAAGGAAGAATACCTTAAACCTGGGTAGTTGAAACCCGTGGAATGGGTACCATGCAATATGACTTCAAAGGGTCTTCATTTGCTCACCGAACCTCTCCAATCCTATCACTGCTGCGTTTATGCCCCTGTACACATGCTTGATTCTCTTTCGGAGACATAGCAATCCATAGGTTTTAAGATACTTACTAGTCAGGTACATTCTTAGGCGTTTAATAGGCGGTGTTGAGTCCATTTCGTTGAGCAAGGAGTAGCTCTTGTCTATTCCATATTTGGCTTAAGGAACTTAATCTGTGCTCATTTCAATCTATGGTTTTATGCAGCACCCCAACTCACCTTTAGCCTTAAGCAAGCATAAGTTGGTTTTCTAAATTTGAGACCCTGTTCTGTTCTGTAATTCAGTTCCTGTGTAGCCAAGTTTACATTCCGTGTATTACTGATATCTTATGATGTTTCTTTTTCTGTGTGTCTTATTTCAGTTAGAATCACCTGTATCCACTCATTATGCTGCTGCGGGCCTGATGACATAGATTTCATTGCTGAGTGATACTGCATTGTACGTAAGTACCACAAGTTCTTTATCCATTTTTTACTTTCTGTGATATTGAACTTGTACGGTTAACGAGGTTCTTGTAAACAGAGGCGTCCCAAACTTTGGGGTGGCTGTGTCTTTTTGATTTTAATTTCCCTAAGCTATAGGACCATAAGTGGAAGTGCCCTAGGCTCTGTTGCTTTGTTTTTTAGATGTTTCAGGAAACACCATACACATCCCGCCCATCAGCATAACAAGGCTCCCAGTTCTCCATGGCCTGTCCTGCCTTTCTGGATTTTACACTTTTTTCAGATGGCCCTTTTGACCTGGGGGAAGTGAGACTTCATTGTAGTGCAGATTTCCTTTGCAAGCTTGCTTGGTTGGCCAAAAAGGGCGTATGCCTTTTTTCCTGAATAAATTCAGGAAAAAAGGCATACGCCCTTTTTGGCCAAGTGCATCATTGTGGACGTTCTGCCTCTTTTCCTATGTTTTAAATGCAATTCCAGTCTACCTCCTGAAATCGTTTTCCTGCAATTCTGCCTTGCTTTCAATGCCTCTTCATAGCCTTACCTCAATATATTTTTTGAAAATAGTTGGCCTTTATAACTCTGCAAGTTTTTGAATTGCAGTGGCCCTTAGCTCCATTTTTCAGCTCTTATTTTTGTGATCTTGCCTCATAACCACAGGATTCCTTCAGGCCCTATTCTTCTTCTGGGGCACCTTGCTGTGCCTTTGGTTTATTCTTCTTACTGATGTGAATTTAGAGTGACATGTGCCCATTGAAACCGCTACAGCTAGTTTCTCACTGGTTCCCCCTATTCCCATTCATCCTCCGCACTAACTGCAGACTGTGCGATACCAGAACTTAAAGGCATTGACTCTCCATGTGGGGATATTTTTGGTAAAGCGGCTGGAATGTCGATCCGGAGCCCCAGGAGAGGAAAAATGAGGTGCGTTTTAGAAACCTTTCCCGATCATATGGTATACCAGTCGCTGGGTTTCCCAAGCATGGTTTAGCTGTAGGAAGATTCCCTTCAACCTGGAGTGTTGGGACCCTTGGAATGAGTAGCATGAAGTATTGCATTAAACTTTTGGCAGTTGCTCACCAAAGCTCATCAATCCTCTCAGCCCCAAGTGTCCAGCCTTATGTCTTATCCAGCTGTGGGTTTATATGTGGTCAATCCAGGTTGCATCACAGCCCCTGAGCGAATTTTGTAAGAATTTTTCTCTCTTTCATTGTTTCTGCGTTTTGTTTTTAAAATTTATTTCTATAATGGGGTTTAGCTCATTTTCACTGCTGTGTTTGTGCCACTCTGCACACACTTGATTCCCTTATGGAGATATATCAATACATGGGTTTTAAGATTCTTATTACTCAGATATATTTCTCTGCGGTGTATAGGGTGTGTTGAGGCCAGTTCATTGAGCAAGGTGTAGATCTTGTCTAATATCTATTTGGTTTATTGAACGGTATCTGTGCTAATTTCAAACTCTGGTTTTATGCATCACCCCACCTCTCCTTTCCCCTTAAGCTGAAATAAGTGTGTTTTCTAAATGTGAGACACTGTTCTGTTCTGTAATTCATTTCTTGTGCAGCCATATTTACCCTCCCTCTATAAGTGATATCTTATGATATGTTTCTTTTTCTGTTTGACTTATTTCAAGTAGTATTATCGGACCTAAATCCACTCTTTATCCTTCTACTAGCCTTATTACATTGATTTCATGGTGAAGAGATATTCCATTGTACATAAGTACCACATCTTCTTTATCCATTGTTCTCTTTCCTGGGATATTTAAGGTATACTGAAGTTGAGGTTCTTGTAAACAGAGTAGCCCTAAACTGTGGTGTGCTTGTGTCTTGTTAATTTTTAGATTTCCCTAGATATACTCCCATGATTGGAAGTGTCCTATGCTCTGTAGCTCTGTTTTTTAGATGATTTAGGAACCACCATACACTTCTCCAGAGTGGCTCTCGGCAGTTCACACACTGCCCATCAGCGTATAAAGGCTCCCTGTTCTCCATGGCCTGTCCTGCATTTCTGGTTTTTACAATTTTTTAGGATGGCCCTTTTGACCAGTGGGAAATGAGACTTCTTTGTTGTGCACATTTGCATTGCTTGCTTGCTTCGTTGCCCATAAAGTGCGTATGCGTTTTTTCCTGGATATAATCAGGAAAAAACGCATACGCCCTTTTGGGCCAACTGCATCATTGTCGAAATTCTGCCGCTTTTCATGTGCTTTAAAGACGAGTCCAATCTATCTCTTGAAATCTGTTTCTTGCAATTCTGTCTTGCATTCAGATCCTCTTCTTTGCCTTACCTCAACATATTTTTGGACGTTAGTTTTCATTTATAACTCTGCAGGTTTGTGAATTGCAGTGACCCTGAGCTCCATTTTTTAAGTTGCTCTTTTGTGAGCTGGCCTCAAACCCGCAGGATTGCTTCAGGCCCTATTTTGGCTCGGGCGAGGCGGGCTGAGCCTTTTTTCAATTCTTATTCTTAATGGGAAATTAGAGTGATATGTGCCCGTCCAAACCCCTACAACTATTCTCTCATTGGTTCCCCGTTCATCCTCCTCACAATTTGCAAAATGTGTGAAACAGAAGTTGAAATGTGCTGATTCTCCAAGTGGGGAGATTCTAAGTAACGTGGCTGGAATGGTGAACAGGAGCACCAGGAGAGGATAAATGAGCTGCATTTTAGACACATCTCCCGATCACATGGTGTACAGTCCTCTGGGTTTTCCATGCATGTTTTAGCTGTAGGACGATCCCTTGAACCTGCATATTTGGGACCCATTGAATGGGTACCAGGTAGTATTACTTTAAAGGGTGTGCATTTCCTCACCCAACCTCACATTTCTCTTAGCGCAAACAGTTTCCAGCCTTATGTCTCATCCTGCTGTGGGTCTAGATGTGTTCAATCCATGTTGCATCACCGGCCCTGAGGAAAAGTTGTAAGAGGTTTTCTCTGTCTCTCTGTCGTTTATTTTTTTCAATTTATTACTATATTGGTTACAGCTGATTTTCAAAGCTCTGTTTCTTGCTGCTGTACATCCACTTGATTCACGTACAGAGAGACATCAGTAAATTCTTTTTCAGATTCTTACCAGTCGTATACATTCTTTTCCGGTGACTTGAGTGTGCTGAGTGCAGTTCTTTTAGCTACCGTGTAGGCCTTGTTGATTATCAGTTTGGTATTTGGAATGGTATCTTTGCTAATTTCAACCTCCTGGGTGATGCCTCACCCCTCCCCACCTTTCCCGTTTAGCAGCCTTATGCGTGTTTTCTACATATTTGACTATGTTTTTGTTTTGTAATTTATTTCATGTGTAGCCATTTTGGATTCCACCTTTAAGTGATATCTTATGATATGTGTCTTTTTCTTTTTGAATTCTGTCACTTAGAAAGATCATACGTAACTCCTCCGGAGTTGTTACAACTGGCCATATTTCATTGATTTCCAGGCTGAATAATATTCCACTCTACCTAAGTACCACATCTCTACCCATTTTTTCCCTCCAGAGACATTTAAGTTATATCCTAGTTGAGGATCTTTTAAACAGAGAGGGGGTAAACATTGGGGTGCCTGTGTCCTCTCGATTTTTGTTTTTCTCAAGATATACGCCCATGAGTGCAAGTGCCCTATGCTCTGTAGCTCATTTTTTAGATGCTTTAGTAAACACAATACACTTCTCCAGAATGGCCGTTGGCAATATACATTTCCACTATAAGTCTCACAGGGCTCCCTCTTCTCCTTGCCCTGTCCTGCATTTCTGTTGTTTACGCTTTATGAGGATGGCTCTTCTGACTGATGCGAAGTGATATCTTTTGTAGTATTGACTTCCAGTGCCCACCTGTTTGGTTGGCTAAAAAAGTGTATGCCCTTTTCTTGAATATATACAGAAAAAAACGCATACACCCTTTTTGGCCAACTGCAATGTTGGCAATGTTCAGCTCCTTTTCTTGTGCTTAATGGCGAGTCCTTTCTACCTCCTCAAATCCCTTTCCTGCCATTCTCCCTTGCTTACAAGTCCTTTTCTCTGACTTTCCTCAAGACATTTTTCAGTGATGGATATTTTCAACTCTGCAGTTTTGTGAATTTTACTGCCCCTGAGTTCCATTGTTCAACTTGTGTTTATGGGAACTGGCCACAAAGCAGCGGGATTTCCTCAAGCCCTATACTGTTTCCATGGGCAACCCTAGCCTTTGGTCAATTCGTCTTCCTGATTGGAAATTAGAGTGACATGTGCCTGTCTGAACACCTAGGACTTGTCTCTCATTGTTCCTCATCCTTCCGCTTCATCCTCTGGACAAATTCCAAACTGTACGCAACAGGATGTTGACAGTGCTGACATCTCCAAGTGGGGAGACTGTTAGTAAAGACGCTGGAGGGGTGAACCCGAGCACCAGGAGATGAGGAGATGAGATGCCTTTTCCAAACTCTTCCCGATCAGACGGTATACCATCCTCTGGGTGTGACAGACATGTTTTAGCAGTAGGAAGAGTCCCATTCATGTAAGGAGAACACCAGGGCTTTTTCAAAATCAGTGTCTCCCCGAAACCCAAACTGGGGAATTTTTTAAGCTACGGCTACACATATGTTCATTAAGGGCCTTGGGAAGTAGGCAGAGTCCAAACTTTAGATGATTGAAGTCTTCAGGGTCAGAAGCACTCACCACCAGCTTCCCTTAGGTTACACTTTAACTGTCATTGATAGATGATGTCAATAAAAATATCTATTCTTTTTCAGATTATTTCCCCTTATAGGTTATTGCAAAATGTTGAGTGTAGTTCCCTGTGCTATACAGTAGTTCCTTGTTGATGATCTATTTTATACATAGCAGTGTGTATGTGTTAATCCCAAACTGTTAATTTATCCCTCCTCCCACCTTTCCCCTTTGGTAATAATAAATTATAAGATTTTATACTTCTCAGAAATGGGGGAGCTGAAAGAGAGGTATCATTTTCAATGGAAAAGCATTTAAAACAAGATTGAAGCTTTAACCAAGATTATTAGATGTACATCCTTGGAAAGAAATCACTTCGTTTCTCTAATATTGACCTGACAAATAAGACAAACCTTTTCACTGAACTTGCTTATAATAAAGTGATGGAAATATCAAATGGAAGTGTTAGAAACATCTTATTTTACCCGAGCCTTATACACTGTTCTATGTTAACTACAGTTTGGCTCACACATCTGTTCATTGAGGTTACAATAGTCTCAATTTCTGTTACTGATCCTCCAGAGTGGACCCCAACAAGTGTCCCCCTGCCCAGTGTCATTGGGGCCAACAGATCGAGACTGAGTTTGGTTCACAAGCAAAGGAAACTTTATATTTTGATCAGAGAATGGAGAGGTGAGAGCATGCACTACCCCGTGGGCTGTGGGCTGGGCTGCTGTGTAGAGATCCTGTCAGAGTCAGTGGGAGGGAGGGGGCGGAGCTCTCGAGGGCCAGGTTGGCTGCAGCTCAGGCTCTATATCGCGGAGTCTGCACTGGGCCCCAGGAGCTGAGGTGTCGACCCAGCCATTCTGCACTAGGAAATCTGGTCTGAAGTGCCGGGTGTGGAACCTCTGCATGCGGGACCCTAGGAGCACGTGAAATTAGACAAAGCACAAAGGATAAAAAAGGTTAGACTTGACTTTATTGCCCAGATTCTATTTTTATCTCCCAGGGATTTTTAATGGGCTTTGCTGGGGACAAACCCCTCCTCTGCCTTTTGTCCCGTTCCTCATTCTTGGAGTGCTGAGGGTGCAGACACTTCTTCTGTAACTGCTGAGTGCTGAGTTGGGAGCCCTAATACCCGGGGGCGAGGGTCAGAGCTTCTCCCCAGCAGCCTCCAGGTGACGTTGATTGTCCCCAGGCCCCCTGCCTCCCTGCTCGTCCACCTGAGCACCAGCATTGGAAGTGTTATAGATTCTAATGACCTTTAAGGGTCCAGGAAAGAGATGTGCAGAGACGCTGTGGGGGCCGGTTTCACCCCGCCCCACATTTGTTCGGCCACCTTAGGCTGACCGTTTCTGCCAGCCTAGATGCTCTGACCAGTAGTCTGCGCTTTCTTCAATTAGGCCCCTGAATTAACGTACAAACAGCACCAGGTGTCAGAGCCCTGCCCGCTCAACTCCCAGACAGTCCAGGGTCAGTGGTGATCAAGGACCATGATGACCACTGAGTCAACAGCCTTTTGAAGTAAACAGGAGTCCAGCCGGTCTTATTGGCCACCATCATCACGGTGTCTGTAGGCTTTTCTATGGTGACAGTGTGATATACGGTTCCCCCGCCAAGATTATTAGCTCCCCTCTGGGTGCAGTAAGTCCTGCAAGCAGTAGTCTACTCTTTTGGGACACACTCTTATTGTTTTATGAGAGAAACTCCAGGTCAAGTGATGTTCACACGAGTCGTCATGGTGCCCTGTTGCCCCCGGTTATCTCTCTGGATGTTGGAGTTGGAGGGCCTCCTCACTCGAGGTCGGTGTGCCCACGGAGCGAACCCTGCAACTTCAGGGCATCGTTGGTGGTTAGGATCACCACGTGGGGTCATTTTCCCTTAGGAAGGAGGTGGCCTTTTGGGCTGCTGATTTCCAGGTTTTTAGATACCGCCAGTATCTTGGCCAGATGCGGCAGTGGGCCAAGCCCCTTGGTGACCGTAGTTTATCCTACCTGGATGGCATTCTTGCATTGTTCCATTTCAAGTGGTCCCAGTTTTTGCACTAATTCTCCAATGGCGATTCACCTTTCACCGGGAATGTAAAGGTCAAAGGGTTTAGCTAAATTAGGGAGTTCCAGGGCAAGGGTCTGAATTGACTGCTCTTTCCATTCTTGAAAGGCCACTTCTGGATTCTATTCAAAAGGATCATCATCTTTTCCTTTCAGTGTTTCATATAGAGGCCCAGCTAGTAGACTGTAGTTAGGGATCCAGAAGCAGCAAACCCTGGCCTCCCCAGGAACCCCTAAGCTGTCTTCTAGTTTTAGAAAGGGGTAAGGCTGCAAATGGTTTCTTCCCTTTCCTGGGATGGGCTTCTCCGACCTTCTGTGAGAATGAAGCCCAGGCAGGTCACCGCAGTCTGTGATATTTGAGCTTTTTCTTGGACAACTTCTATCCTTTATTGGCTTGGTAGTTCAGAGGCCTCCTTAGTAGGGCTGGCGATCAGAATGTCGTCTGCGTACTGAAGGAGGGTTTCCTTTTCCAGAGGTAGAACTTTTAGGTCTTTAGCTAAGCTTTCCCCAAAGATGGTGTGGGAATTTTTGCACCCTTGGGGCAAGACGGCCCGGAAGTATTGTTTTAGTTGTATGTTGAGTCCTGCCACTCACAAGCCAAAATTTCTTGTGACTCTGGGACTAATGGAATACAAAAGAAGGCATCATTGAAGACTAATACAGAATACCATGTCCTGGTGGTTGGTAGAATGACCAGCAGGGTGTAGGAATTAGGAGCAACTGGAGGTATATCCTCGGTGGCTTCACTGACTGTCCTGACATCCTTTACCAGGTCCCCAGCAGCCCATGGGGCTCTCGTGGTCAGACCAATCCCAGAATATGGAGCTCACCTGGGCAGGTACCCCACCCCCACCCCAGCCCACGGGGCTCTCGTGGTCAGGCCCTTCCCAGGATACAGAGCTACCCTTGCAGGTACCATGGCAGGGCTGGGCACACAGGAACCGTGCACATAGCCCTCATTGCAGAGCACCCCCAGCTCACCTGTCGCTCAGAGCTGGCACAGAGCACCTCAGAGCAGGACTTGAACTAACAAACAGCAGCTGCGACAGGTCTGTGACCCTGGGCATCACTCTGTGCGGCCTCCCTCCACCTGGTCTTCCAGAGACTTCCACTGCACCCGGGGCACCAGGCCTCTGTCTCCAACCACCACCCACCCCTCCTCTCCCTGACTCCTGGGTTCCTCTCATAAGGAGAGGGTTTTCTTGAAGTTGTCTCCCACTCATGGGCCAGATAAAATGATTAGAAAACAAGCCAAAGCTGCAGCCCCTTGTCTATCCTGACTCTCAGGAGCCCACACCTGTTCCTTGGACCTGGCCGGTTCAGCAAGTTCCATTTTCTGCAACTGTGAGCCCCTGAGGGGTGATGATTGGCTGACCTGGGCAGCCTTACCGTGCGGGCCAGCCCTCCCCAGGTGTGCCTGGGTTGAGATCAATATAAATACCACTCCAGGCAGCAAGAGCCCCTGCAGCCGTGCCTGACGCCATTTTCTCTGCCCTGTCAGCAGTCTCGGGGCTGGGCTGGTGGGAGGGAGTGAGAGGCCACGGCTTTGTGGGTGGCCCAGTGTGAGTGGGGCTCTGCTGGACTTTCTGCAGCAGTTGCCAGGCTGCCACCTGCTAAAGAAGAGGATGTGTCACCCATACCTGCTGCTGGAATTTCTCCCTGGGCAGAGGTGAGGAAGGAAAAAAGCAGTGGGGGCAGGGACAGGACGGGTATCTCAGTCAGGGAAATGGAAATCTTCCAGAAGAGCACCCAGGGCCAGGACCATCCTGGCTGGCCTGCAGGCACCAAGTCGGCCGGCATGCTGTCACTCGTGTGGCTCTATGGCCCTTCCTCTAGGCTTTCAAGTCCTTGTATATATTCAGGTGTTTTACCTGGGACGGGTGGGAATAGTTCAGCAGCAACTGGCCTGGGGCTCAGCTCACGTTTACTCACAGATGCCTCGGCACGGTGCCCCAGCTTTGCAATGAGGACGCTTGTTGCGTGGGGGCTGCTGGCTGAATGGGAGACGATTCCCCACCACTGGCCAACTTCAGAATTGTTTACAACTGGAGCAAGTGCCCTGATACGGTTTTCCTCTGTGGAACTGGTGGGTTCTGTGTTTTTTTTTCTCTTTTTCGTTTTTGGTTCAAGGTAGATTTTATTCCTCTTTTTTGTATTTACAGATATAAGCATGGAAATAATTTATTCATACAAATACATGTATGTGAAGGGAATAATTGTTTTTTCTGTTTTATTTTTTAAATTTTATTTCTTTTTAATTTTGAATTTTATTTTGTATTTTTATACAGCAGGTTCTTATTGGTTATCTATTTTATACATATAAATGTATACATGCCAATCCCAGTCTCTCAACTCCTCCCACCACCACCCCCCCAACAGCTTTCCCCCCTTGTTGTCCATACATTTGTTGTCTACATCTGTTGCTCTATTTATGCCTTGCAAAATGGTTAATCTGTACAGTTTTTCTAGGTTCCACATATATGCATGAATATACAAGATTTGTTTTTCTCTTTCTGACTTACTTCACTCTGTATGACAGTCTCTAGATCCATCGACGTCTCTACAAATGACCCAATTTCATTCCTTTTCATGGCTTAGTAATATTCCATTTTATATATGTACCACAGCTTTATGCATTCGTCTGTCTGTGGGCATTTAGGTTGCTTCCATTACCTCGATATTGTAAATAGTGATGCAATGAACATTGCGGTGAATGTCTCGTTTTGATTTATGGTTTTGTCTGGGTATATGTCCAGTACTGGGATTGCTGTATCATATGGTAATTCTACTGTTAGTTTCTTAAGAAACTCCATATTGTTCTCCGTAGTGACTGTATCAATTTATATTCCCAACAATAGTGGAAGGGGGTTCCTTCTCTCCACAACCTTTCCAGCATTTTTGTTTGTAGATTTTCTCATGATGCCCATTCTATCAGGTGTGAGGTGATACCTCATTGTTGAGTCCATTTTGTTGAGCAAGGGGTAGGTCTTGTCTATTACATATTTGGCTTATTGAATGGTATCTGTGCTAATTTCAAACTCTGGTTTTATGCAGCACCCCAACTCACTTTCCCCCTTAAGGAAGCATAAGTTGGTTTTCTAAACTTGAGACCCTGTTCTGTTTTGTAATTCAGTTCATGTGTAGCCAAGTTCACATTTCGTGTATTAGTGATATCTTATGATGTTTCTTTTTCTGTGTGACATATTTCAGTTAGAATCATCATACCTGAATCCACTCATTATGCTGCTATGGGCCTGATGACATAGATTTCATGGCTGAGTGATTTTGCATTGTACATAAGTACCACAACTTCTTTATCCATTTTCCACTTTCTGCGATATTGAACTTATACCGTAAACGAGGTTCTTGTAAACAGAGCTGTCCGAAACTGTGGGGTGGCTGTGTCTTTTTGATTTTAATTTCCCTAAGCTATAGGGCGATAAGTGGAAGTGCCCTAGGCTCTGTTGCTTTGTTTTTTAGATGTTTCAGGAAACACCATACACTTCTCCCGAGTGGCTGTTGGCAATTTACATCCCGCCCATCAGGATAACAAGGCTCCAAGTTCTCCATGGCCTGTCCTGCCTTTCTGGATTTTACACTTTTCTCAGATGGCCCTTTTACCGGGGGGAAGTGAGACTTCATTGTAGTGCAAATTTCCTTTGCAAGCTTGCTTGGTTGGCCAAAAAGGGCGTATGTCAGGAAAAAACGCATACGCCCTTTTTGGCGAAATGCATCATTGTGGACGTTCTCCCTGTTTTCCTATGCTTTCAATGCAATTCCAGTCTACCTCCTGAAATCGGTTTCCTGCAATTCTGCCCCGCTTTCAAGTCCTCTTGGCAACCTTACTTCAGTATATTTTTGGACGATAGCTGTCATTTATAAGTCTGCAGGTTTGTGAATTACAGTGCCCCTGAGCTCCTTTCTTCAACTCGCTTTCTTGTGAGCTGGCCGCAACACCGCAGGATGGCTTCAGGCCCTAATCTGGTCACGGCACGACATGCTGAGCCTTTGGTTAATTCCTCTTCCTGGTGGGAAATGAGAGTTAAATTTGCCCGTCCAGACACCTCCAGCTAGTCTCTCATTGGTTCTCCCTATTCCTGTTCATCTTCCACAGAAATTGCAAACTGGGCCAAACAGGAGGTTAAAGGCACTGACTCTCCAAGTCGGGAGAGTGTTAGTAAAGCGTCTGGAATGTTGCACCCGAGTACCAGGGGACGAGAACTGAGACATTTTGGAACAAGTCTCCTGATCACATGGTTGATCATACTCTGGGTTCCACATGCATGTTTTAGCTGAAGGAAGAATCCCTGAAACCTGGAGAGTAGAGACCCGTGGAATGGGTACCATGCAATATGACTTCAAAGTGTCTTCATTTGCTCACCGAACCTCTCCAATCCTATCACTGCTGCGTTTATGCCCCTGTACACAGGCTTGATTCCCTTTCGGAGACATAGCAATCCATAGGTTTTAAGATACTTACTAGTCAGGTACATTCTTAGGCATTTAATATGGGGTGTTGAGTCCATTTCGTTGAGCAAGGAGTAGCTCTTGTCTATTCCATATTTGGCTTAAGGAACTTTATCTGTGCTCATTTCAATCTCTGGTTTTATGCAGCACACCAACTCACCTTTCCCCTTAAGCAAGCATAAGTTGGTTTTCTAAATTTGAGACCCTGTTCTGTTTTGTAATTCAGTTCCTGTGTAACCAAGTTTAAATTCCGTGTATTACTGATATCTTATGATGTTTCTTTTTCTGTGTGACTTATTTCAGTTAGAATCATCATACCTGAATCCACTCATTATGCTGCTACGGGCCTGATGACATAGATTTCATTGCTGAGTGATATTGCATTGTACGTAAGTACCACAACTTCTTTATCCATTTTTCACTTTGTGCGATATTGAACTTGTACCGTAAACGAGGTTCTTGTAAACAGAGGCGTCCCAAACTTTGGGGTGGCTGTGTCTTTTTGATTTTAATTTCCCTAAGCTATAGGACCATAAGTGGAAGTGCCCTAGGCTCTGTTGCTTTGTTTTTTAGATGTTTCAGGAAACACCATACACTTCTCCCGAGTGTCTGTTGGCAAATTACACCCCGCCCATCAGCATAACAAGGCTCCCAGTTCTCCATGGCCTGTCCTGCCTTTCTGGATTTTACACTTTTTTCAGATGGCCCTTTTGACCGGGTTGAAGTGAGACTTCATTGTAGTGCAGATTTCCTTTGCAAGTTTGCTGGGTTGGCCAAAAAGTGCGTATGCGGTTTTTCCTGAATATATTCAGGAAAACACGCATATGCCCTTTTTGGCCAAGTGCATCATTGTGGACGTTCTGCCTCTTTTCCTATGCTTTCAATGCAATT